>NC_058135.1:188573124-188626135 GCF_016433145.1 Gracilinanus agilis | reverse complement strand
CTTCAAAAAACTACAAATATATACTAAATTTGATTAAGAAATCTATGTGACTCAATAGAGAAATAGGAAGGAAAAGGAATAAAAATATTAAGATGGATAAGAAAAGTGAGGTCATATTAGAATAGTCAATGGTCAGAAGTAAAACAGCTTTTTGAAGAGAGTTTTAGTGGAGAGACAGAGAGAGAGAGAGAGAGAGAGAGAGAGAGAGAGAGAGAGAGAGAGAGAGAGAGAGAGAGAGAGAGAGAGAGAGAGAGAATAAACATTAGAAAAGAGGATGTAGGGAATTATACAAAAATAATAACCATAAGTATGATTGGGATGAGCTCACCTGTAAAATGGAAATAAATAAGAAATTAGATTACTATCCAGAAACCAAAAATATATTGTTTACTAGAGACACACTTGAATCAGGAAGACAAACAAAGATTTCAAATAAATGGCTGGAGAAGCATCTATTATGCTTCAGTTGAAGTAAAAAAAAAAGCAGAGATAGTAATCATGATATCAGACAAAGCAGAAGCAACAATTCTCTTATCTGAAAGAAAAATTTAGGAAACTATTAGACAATGAAGAAATGCCAAAATATTTTATATATATTTTTGGATAAAATGCCTCCTTTTTGAAATATGTAGGGAATGCAATCAAATTTATAAAAATAAGATAATTACTTCAATTGATAAATAGCGAAAGTCTATGAACAGGTGATTCTCAGAAAAAAGAAATCAAAGCTATCTATAATCAGGTCAAAAATGCTCTAAATTACTACTGATTAGAGAATGGCGAATGAAAATTTTCAGATGTAACACATAACTATTAGATATAGCAAATGGTGGTGGCTTTGAGAGAAAATAGGTAGCATATTAAACTATTGTTAAACTTATGAAGCAATCTAATAAATTTGGAGAACAATTTGGGCAATAAAACTACTCATATTCTTTGACTTAGCAAAATCACTCCTAAGTCTATGCACAAAGATATGAAAGTAAAAAAAAAAGAAAGGACCTGTATATACAAAATGCTTTTACCAACTTTTTGTGGTGATAAACGATAGGAAATTGAGAATATGATCATCAATTAGGGAATAGCTAAACAAGTTGTGTCATATGGTTGTGATGAAGTGCTATTATGCTATGAAATTGATATGGGAGTTGTTTTAAAATAATATGGGAAGACCTATATGACCTGATATAAAGTGAAGTAACAAGACTATGTTTTATAATAACAAAAGCATGTTTTTTATAATATTTTTTTTATTTCTTGAAGATTACACATCATTAATTTTAATACTTGTTTTCTGATAATTTGAAATGCATATTCTCTCTATTGCTCCACCCTTCCCCTTAAGAAGGCAGGAAATATAAATTTTATGTATATTATCACATAATATATATTTCCCTGTCTATCATGTGATGAAAGAAGAAAAATATTGCTTACACTAGAGAAAAATTCAGGGAAGAAATAAAGACTATGTTTCAATTTGCTTATGGACTTTCTTCTATCCTATATTGGTAGATATCCTTTTTTTGTTATTGTTATGAGTCTCTTGGAGTTGTCCTAGATCTTTGCCTTGTTGATAATAGTGGTCACTTATAGATTATCATCATACATTATTATTTTTATTGTACACAATGTTTTCCTGGTTCTAACCACATCCCTTTGCATCACTTCATTAAATTATTTCTAGTTTCTTTATGACTATCATATGTGTCATTTCTTAGGGCATAATAGTATTCCATTACAAACATAAACCACAATTTGTTCAGTCATTCTCCCAATTGATAGCTATCTCTTCAATTGCCAGTTTTTTCCTACCACAAAAAGAGTTGCTATAAATATTTTTTGTATAGGTAGGTTCTTTTCTCCTACTTTTATTCTCTTTGGGATACAGATATAGTTGTATTGCTATGATAAGGGTATGAGCAATGTGATGGCTTTTTAGGGATTGATCCAGATTACTCTACAGCAGGGGTTGGTAAGCGTATGGCTCTTGAGCCATATCTGGCTCTTTCGATGGCCAGATATGGCTCTTTCTGCAGGAGCAATAAAGTCAATTCTTTTTCAGGCGCTGTTACAGGAGTGTGCACTGCTACAGGAGCACTCACTGTGAGCACTGTATGGCTCTCGTGAAATTACATTTTAAAAAATGTGGCATTTATGGCTCTCACAGTCAAAAAGGTTGCGGATACATCCTCTACAGAAAAATTGTATCTTTTCACAGCTCTACCAGCAATATATTAGTGTCCTGATTCTTTCACATCCCCTCCCAACATTTTCCATTTTCAAGTTAGACAGTCTAATGGGTGTGAGGCATTACCTTCAATTTGTTTTTATTTTCATTTTCCTAATAAATAATTATTTAGAATATTTTGTATGACTAAAGATAGCTTTATTTTGTTCATCTGAGAATTGCCTATTTATATCATTTGAATACTGGTCAATTGAGAAATGCTTTGTATTCTTATATATTTGATTCAGTTCTCTATATATTTGAGAAATGAAGCTTTTGTAAGAAAGACTTGCTATAAATATTTTCCACAGTTTGTTATTAGCTTTTTAATCTTGGCTGCATTGATATTGCCTGTGCAGAAATGTTTAAAATTTAATGTAGTCAAATATATCCATTTTACATCTTATAATGCTCTCTGTCTTGTTTTTATTTAAATTATTCTCTTATTCAGAGTACTTACAGGCAAACTATTTTGTGCTCTCCAATTTTTTTATGATGCTAATATTTATTTTCAAATCATGTATCTATTTTAACTCTATTTTGACATATGGAATGAGGTATTGCTCTATGACTAATTCCTGAAACACTGGTTTATCACTTTCCCAATAGTTTTTTTTTTAATAAAACAATGATTTCTTCTTCTAAAAGCTTGGATTTGGGGTTTTCAATTTTTTTCAAAGGCTTTTTTCTGCATCTATTGACATAATAATGAGATTTCTGTTAGTTTTGTTATTGATATGTTCGGTTATGATGTCTTTTTCTAATATTTAATAAGATCTGTTTTCCAGGTATAAATCCTGCATGGTCAGAGTGAATTAACATTTTGCTACATTGCTATAGTCTCCTTATAAGTATTTTATTTAAAATGTTGCATCTGTTTTCATTATTGAAGTTGGGGTATAATATTCTTTCTCTGTTTTTGCTCTTCCTTGCTTGGATATCAGTACAATATAGGAGCCATAAAAGGAATTTGATAGGACTGCTTTTTTCCTATTTCCCCAAGGAGTTTATAGATTAATTGTTCTTTAAATGTTTGAAAAAATTCACTTGTGAATCCAAAATATAACCTGAGGAACTTTTCTTAGGCAGTTCACTGAAAGTATGTTCAATTTAGTGTTATGCAATGACATTATTTAAATATTCTACTTTCTCTTTTTGTTAATCTCAACAATATATATTATTGTAAATAATCATCCATTTTGCTTAGATTGTCAGATTTATTGTGATATAATTGGGCAAAATTGCTCTTAATGATTGCTTGTGAATTCATCATTTTCATTTTTGACACTGGTGATTTGATATTCATATTCTTTTTTAAATAGAATTAATCAACTCCCTATTTTTTTCAAAGAACCAATTTGAAGGTTTCTTTGTTAGTTGAATGTTTTTCTTATTTTCAGTTTTATTCATTTTTCCATTGATTGTCAGGATTTCTAATTTGGTCTTTAATTGGAGATATATAATTTCTTCTTCTACTTTTTAAATATTTATGACAAATTCATTTATTTTTTCCCTGTTTTATTGATGTAAACATATAGAGATATAAATTTTCTTCTGACTACTGCTTTGACTATATCCAATGAATTTTGGTATGTTATCTTCTCATCATTCTCTTTAATGAAATTATTGATTTGTTTCTATAATTTGATCCCTAAACTACCCTTTTAAAAGAATTATTTTATTTCCAATTAATTTTTTTTAGCCCTTGTACTTCGGTGTATTGTCTCATAGGTGGAAGATTGGTAAGGGTGGGCAATGGGGGTCAAGTGACTTGCCCAGGGTCACACAGCTGGGAAGTGGCTGAGGCCGGGTTTGAACCTAGGACCTCCTGTCTCTAGGCCTGACTCTCGCTCCACTGAGCTACCCAGCTGCCCCCTCTAATTAATTTTTAATTGGTCTTCCCATGGACTCTTATTGATTTCAATTTTCATTATAGTATGATCTGATAAAGGATGCATTCATTATTTCTGTTTTACTACATTTGTTTTTTAGGTTTTATATAATAATACTAATTCATGTTTTATGTAGGTGCCAGATACTTTGAAGAAGCCATATTCCTTTTTATTCCCATTCAGTTTTCTCTAGAGATTTATTTGTTTTAACTTTTCTTAAATTAAATTTTTCTCCTTAACTTTTTTCTTCTTTATTTATCTAAGTTACATTTATCTAGATCTGATTAGAGAAAGTTGAAGTCCAAATAATATAGCTTTAATATTTCCTCCTATAACTTATTAATTTCTCCTTTGAAAAGTTGTAGGCTCTGGCATTTGGTACATATATGTTTAGTGCCAATATTACTTCATTGTTTATGGTACTTTCTGTTATACTATTTTTTCACTTATTTGTTATAAATATATCTATTTTTGCTTTAGCTTTTTCAGAGATTATGGTTGCTACTCTTGCTTTTCTTTACTTCAGCAGCAGAAGAGTAAATTCCATTCTAGCTGCTTATTGTTACTCTATTTTTGTCTGCCTGCTTCAAATGTTTTTCTTGTAAACAACATATCATATGATTCTGTTTTTTAATTCACTCTGCTGTCCATTTCCATTTTATGGGCGAGTTCATCTCAATCCCATTCCCATTGATTATTACAAATTACATATTTTCCTTCACTGTATTTTCCCCTTCTGATCCTGCTCATTCTATCTCCTATTCTGTCCCTCCTCACAAGTGTTTTCCTTTTAACCACAGCTTCTCTTATTTTATCCTCCAATCTATTAACCCATTCTCTTTTCTTATTCCCCTCTTACTTTAGGGCAATATAAATCTCCATACTCCCATATGTATTATTATTTTCTCTCTGCACTATTTTTTAGAGTAACATTTAAGCATTGCTTTTTTGTTTGATTCTTAAATAATTTTTATTTTTTAGAAAAGTTATCATGATTACATGAATCATGTTCTTACTTTCCCCTTCACCCCCCAATCTCCTCCCACCCCCATAACTATTGCACATTTCCACTGGTTTTAACATGTATCATTGATCAAGACTTATTTCCAAGTTGTAGATAGTTGCATTGGTGTGGTAGTTTTGAGTCTACATCCCAAACCATGTCCGCCTCAACCCATGTGTTCAAGCAGTTGCTTTTCTTCTGTCTTTCCAATCCTGTAGTTCTTCCTCTGAATGTGGGTAGCATTCTTTTCCATAAATCCCTCAGAATTGTCCTGGATCATTGCATTGCTGCTAGTACAGAAGTCCATTACATTCTATTTTACCACGTTGTATTGGTCTCTGTGTATAATGTTCCTCTAGCTCTGCTCCTTTCACTCTGCATCAATTCCTGGAGGTCTTTCCAGTTCACATGGAATTCCTCCAGTTTATTATTCCTTTGAGCACAATAGTATTCCATCACCAGCATATACCACAATTTGTTCAGCCATTTCCCAATGGAAGGACATACCCTCATTTCCCAGTTTTTTGCCACCACAAAAGTGTGGCTATAAATATTTTCATACAAGTCTGTTTATCTGTGATCTCTTTGTGGTACAAAACCAACAATGGTATGGCTGGATAAAAGGGCAGGCAATCTCTTATAGCCCTTTGAGCATAGTTCCAAATTGCCATCTACAATGGTTGGATCAGTTCACAACTCCACCAGCAATGCATTAATGTCCCAATTTGGCCACATCCCCTCCAACATTCATTGCTTGCCCCTACTATCATTTTAGCCAATCTGCTAGGTGTGAGGTGATACCTCAGCATTGTTTTGATTTGCATTTCTCTAATTATTAGAGATTTAGAACACTTTCTCATGTACTTATTGATAGTTTTAATTTCTTTATCTGAAAATTGCCTATTCATGTCCCTTGCCCATTTATCAATTTGGGAATGGCTTGATTTTTTAAAACAATTGATTTAACTCCTTGAGTACTGCCTTATCTGCATCCCAAAGAATTTGGTAGGAGGTCTCATTATTGTCATACTCTTTAATGAAATTATTTATTCTTTCTATGATTTCTTATTTAACTGACTGGTTTTCAAGAATCATATTATTTAATTTCCAATTAGTTTTTGATTTGCCTGTCCAGGCATCCTTACTAATTATTATTTTTATTGCATTATGATCTGAGAAGGTTACATTTATTATTTCTGCTCTTTTGAATTTGTTTGCTATGTTTCTATTCCCTATTACATGGTCAATTTTTGTCAATGTACCACGTCAGCTAAAAAGAAGGTGTATTCTGTTTTGTCCCTTTTTATTTTTCTCCACATAACTATTAAATCTAATTTTTCTAGGATTTCATTCACCTCTCATATCTCTCTCTTATTTATTTTTTGGTTTGATTTATCTAGATCTGAAAGAGGAATACTTAGATCTCCCACTAGTATGGCTTACTATTTCTTTCTTGAGCTCTGCCAGTTTCTCCTTTAGGAATTTGGATGCTATGCCATTTTGTGCATACATATTGAGCATTATTATTTCCTCATTGTCTACTGCCTTTTATCAGGATGTAATAACCTTCCCTGTTTTTTTTTAATCATATCTATTTTTACTTTGGCTTTGTCAGAAATCATGATCTCCACTCCTGCCTTCTTTTTCTCATTTGAAGCCCAAAATGTTTTGCTCCACCCCTTGACCTTAAATCTGTGTATGTCCACCCTCCTCATGTGTGTTTCTTATAGACAACATATGGTAGGATTTTGGTTTCTAATCCACTCTGCTATTTGCTTCCTTTTTATGGGTGAGTTCATCCCATTCACATTGAGAGCTATAATTATCAGTTGTGTATTCCCCAACATTTTGGCATCCTCTCCTAGTTCTAACCTTTTCTTAGAGTATTTTCTTTTAAATCAGTAAGCCTTGTCCCCTCCCTTGGTTTACTACTCTTTCTCCCCCCTCTATTATTCCCCTCTTTTTATTTTCAAGGCCTAATGAATTCCCTCTCCCTTCTCCTCCCCTCCCTTTTTTGACCTCCCCACTCCTCTGCTCCCCTTGGTTCATCCCTTCTGACTTTTTCAGTAGGGTTAGATAGGGTACTATATCTCAATATATATAGCTACTCTTCCTTCTCTGGGTTAATTCCACTGAGAGTGAGGTTTAAATATTACCTCTTAATGCTCTCTTCCTCTCCTTCTTATAATAGTATTCATCCCCTCCCCTTTCCATTCCCTCTTTGTGTGTAATATATTTTTCTTATTCATTCAAATTTCTATTCGTGCCATATACTATTCACCCCCTTTTACCACTCACCCCCATATCATCTTAGACCATTTAGTACTCCAATCTCTCCCTGAGAATAATTATTCTAATTACTATAAAAGTGGATACTATAACAGTGAATAGAGTTCACTACAGAGAATTACCCATAACATTTCTCCATATAGGAATACAAATAATTAGATGTTATTGAAGCCCTTAAAGAGGCAAATTTAAAAATAAGAGTTTTCTTTCTTTCCTTTCTGTTTCTTATTTAACTTTTCATGTTTCTCTTGGTTTTTGTGGTTGGATATCAAATTTTCCATTTAGTCCTGGTCTTTTCTCTGCAAATACTTGGAAATCTTCTATCTTGTTGAATGCCCATACTTTCCCCTGGAAGTATATAGTCAACTTTTGATGGGTAGGTGATCCTTGGTTGTAGACCCAGTTCTCTTGCCTTTCTGAATATCATATTCCAATGTCATATTCCTTGCAGTCTTGTAGTATGGAGGCTGCCAGATTCTGTGTGATCCCGATTGGTGCTCCTTGATATCTGAATTGTCTCTTTCTGGCTTCTTGTAAAATGTTTTTCTTTTACTTGTAAGCTCTTGAATTTTACTATTATATTCCTGGGGGTTGTCTCTTCAGGGTCTAGTGTAGAGGGTGATCTATGGATCCTTTTAATGTCTATATTGCCCTCTTGTAGAACTTCAGGGCAATTTTGCTGAATAATTTCTTTTAGTATGGAGTCCAAATTTATATTAATTACTGTTTTTTTCAGGAAGACCAATGATTCTCAAATTGTCTCTTCTGGACCTCTTTTCTTGATCTGTCAATTTCTCAGTGATATATTTCATTTTTCCTTCTATTTTATCAGTCTTTTGACTTTGCTTTATTTGTTCTTGCTGTCTTGAGAGTTCATTGCCTTCTACTTGCCCAATCCTTGTCTTTAGAGACTGGTTTTCTGCTATAATATTTTGATTTTCCTTTTTGATTTAATCTGTCCTGTTTTCTATCTCTTTGATTTTTGTCTCCAATTTGCTTATCAATTCTTTTGATTTAGGGGCATCTTTTTCTAATTGCCCAATTCTAGCCTTTAGAGACTGGTTTTTGGCTATAATAATTTGGTTTTCCTTTTCAATCTGGTCTGTTTGGTTCTTCAAGGCTTCCAACTGGTCATTTCTGGTCTTCAATTTGCTTATCAATTCATTTGATTTCTGAGCCTCACTTTCCAATTGAGAAATCCTGCCTTTTAAACTGTTATTTTCTTGCCAGATCTCTTCCATCTTTCTCATAGTCTCAGATTTGAACTCTTCAAGATTGTGTGACTTGTTTTAATTTTTTTGGGAAAGTTTGGATATGCTTACTTGTTTGGTCTCCTCTGCTGTTTGTTCTGCTGTCTGGATTTTTTCTGTGTAAAATTTGTCGAGTGTTAAAGGTCTCTTCTTTATCTTTCTCTTCTGGGGTTCCTTTTTCTGGCTTGCCATTGTGAGCTACATGCCCTCTCAGCTTTATCCTCATACCCAGGGTCTGTCTCTGCTCTTTATGCTCCTGAGATCTCAGGTCTAGTTTTTCTCAGGATCAAGCTTCCTAGTGGTCCCCTTGCTTGTTCTTCTGCCTGAAGCTACTTTAACAGGCTCGGGGCACTGCTTCCACAGTCGTGCACCCCTCTGAGCTGAGTCCCTACTCAAGGTCCATGCCTATGCTCAGGATCTGAGTCTGTGCCTGCGTTCAGGATCTGTGTTCAAAGTCCACGCATTCTTTAGCCTCTTGGGGTCTTATGTCTTGCTGCTCTCAGGAGCAGGCCCTGGAGTTGCCAATGACTTAATGTGTGCCATAAACTTGCTTTAACTCTTGTGCACTTGTTTTGGCCCTGTAGGTGGTATGGGAGGGGAGGGGGTTGCTCAGCTCACACTTTAGTGAGAGCTATTTCACTCCCTTATAGCATGGAAATGCCCCAATCCCATATACCTTCAATTCTGTGCCCTGTTGTGGGGCCCCTTCATTCATCTGGTTTTGTTTTTATATCCTCTTGAGGAGTCTTATATGTGTGGGTTAGGAGAAGTTAAGCTGCTGCTTTTTAATCTGCCACCATCTTAATTTTGAACTCTTTTTTTATTTTACATTTTTAAACCCTTAACTTCTGTGTATTGGCTCCTAGATGGAAGAGTGGTAAGGGTGGGCAATGGGGGTCAAGTGACTTGCCCAGGGTCACACATCTTGGAAGTGTCTGAGGCTGCATTTGAACCAATGACCTCACCTATCTAGGCCTGATTCTCAATCCACTGAGTTACCCAGCTGCCCCCTTAACCTGGAACTCTTAGGCATTGCTTTTGCTTCTGCCTTCTGTAATATTTTTTGTGCCTTTTTAAGTTAGATAATTTACTCCATTCTATCTCTCTCTTTCCTTTTTTTTGTGCAACCCTCTTTTTCACTCCTTGATTTTTTTTTATCATTTCAACCTAATAATTTACTTTCACACTATCTATCTGTATACTTTTAACTGCCTTAATAATGAGAAAATTTTCAAGAGATACAAGAATCATCTTTTCATATAGGAATAAAAATAGTATGATGTTATTGAATCCCTTAGATTTTTTCTTTTGTGTTTACCTTTTTATTTTTCTCGAGTCTTATATTTAAACATCATATTTTCTATTTCAGAGATACATTAAAATCTTCAATTTCATTAAATGTCCATTTTCCCCCTGAATGAATATACATTTATGCTGGGTAGGTGATTCTTCGTTGCAAACCCATTACCTCTGCACTCTGGAATATTATATTCCAAGCCTTCTGATGTTTTAATATATAACCTGCTAAGTTCTCTGTAATAATGACTGAATTCTATGATATTTTAATTATTTCTTCCTGCCTGCTTGTAATGTTTTCTCCTTGGCCTAGGAGCTCTTGAATTTGTCTATAATAATAATGGGGGTTTTCTTTGGGAATTTAGTTCAAGATGTCATTGGTAGATTTTTTTTATTCCTATTTTACCCCCTTTTTCAATAATATCAGGGCAATTTTCTTTTATAATTGCTTATAATATCTGAATTTATCTTTATTCTTCTTTGTCTCCACAATAATTTTCTTTGGTTAGGTAGGTTGTTTGTTGTTGTTCGTTTAATGAATGCCCATTTTCCTAGTCTTTTTCTTAATGTTTTACTTTTATCTTAAAGATAGGCTCTGTTCTCAGGACAGTTTCTTAAACTTTAGTTTTTCCTTGCTGCTACTCTCAGCTCCAATTGTTGTTTTCTGTAAGTTTCAGTTCTTTGAAAGGTTTTGATTACCCTGTGAGCAACTCTGAAAATCATATTCCACTGCTGATTCAGTCTCCTCCATGGTGTACTGAAAACTCATACTTTCACATGGCGAACTACTTTGTAAAAAGGCTTGGGGCCTCACTCCAGGCTTGGGCAGGGTGTCTGAGCCTCAGTCTAGTCTTAGACCAGTCACTTTCACTGCAGACTGACTGGCATCCTATCTTGGAGACACAACAAATTTAAGCAGGTTTTCTGAGTATCTCTTTAGATTTGAACCAGAACAGTACACTGTAAACTGCCTTTCCTTGGGGCTTTCAGCCTCCCTGTAGGTTTGTGAGTGGGTTTGGAATTTCAAGGAGTAGACATTGAGGTGCTCTGCTCTTGGCTTAGGCAGTGTCTAGAATCTGCATGTTGGCTTGAGCCCAGGTTCAGAATCTGAAGTAGTCTGTTCGGTGGTTGGGATGAGGTCTTGCTGTTGGCTTGTGTTGGTACTCCTTGCTGTGGTCTTTCTGTGGGCTGTACTCCCCTCTCACCTCAATGAAACAGACCCTCTCTGACTACTTTCCAAGTTGTTTTCTATGGGAAAATTGCCTCACTTGGTCAAATGATTGGTTCTGACACTGAAGTATTAATTTTAAAGTATTATTTTAAGGTTGACTGGAGAAGAATATCAGAGATTTGAGTTTTAAGTACCTCTATTCCACTATCTGGGCTAAATTTCCAGAACTTTGGGTGTGTCAAACACTAGGTTACTATTAATATTTAATATTGTGTGTATTGAGTTCCTAATCCGTTCCTTTGGTCCTACACCCTATTTCTTAGACATTACCAGATAGTTTTGATTACACCTTTATAATATAGTTTGAAATCAGGTACACCTAAGCCACAGTCTTTACTGGCATATAAGTGTGCATAGTAACAGCAGTGCTGTAATAATGTTCAACTGTGAATGACTTGGCTACTCTGATCAATGATACAAGAAAATTCCAAAGGACAAAATGCTATCCACCTGAAGAAAGAGAAATGATGAATTCTGATAACCAATTGAAGAATAACTTTGTCAAATTTTTGTTATTTTTTCATGATATGGCTAATATGGAAGTATTATGCCTTAGTTAATAGAATATATATTTTTAAATATTTTTATAAGTTGATACATATTTTAATAATTAATTGTGATATTGTACACTCCATATTCTCTCCCTTATTCCCTTCCCTCCCCATTAATTAAGATTTCAAATAATACAATATAGGTTGTATAAATGCTATCATACAATAAACACTGCTACATTCATCATGTGAAAGAAAATATATCACTTCCACTAGAGAAAAGTTCATGGAGAAAATAACATGAAGAACATCATGATTCATCTCAATTAGAGGCTTCACCTCAATGCAGAATCTATCAGTAGATAGCCTTTTTTATCATGAGTCCCTTGGAGTTGTTCTAGATCCTTCCATTGTAAATAACATTTAATTTATCCACAGTTGATCATTATACTCTATTGCTGTTATTCTGAGCAATATTTCCTGGCTCTTCAAACTTTAATTTGAATGACTTCACATATGTCTTAAGAGGTTTTCTGTGTGTGTGTGTGTGTGTGTGTGTGTGTGTGATCATTTTGTTTGCCATTTCTTGTGGAACAATAGCATTACATTACAATCATATACTACAACTTCTTCAGCTCTTCTCCAATTAATGGAAATCTTTTCAGTTTCTAGCTATTTGTCTCCACAAGAAATTGCTGCTATAAATATTTTTATAAAGGTAGGTTCTTTTCCCCTGTATTTCATCTCTATGGGATACAGAGCTAGTAGTGATATTGATGGTTTAAAGGCTACACACAGTTTTATGGCCCTTTGGGCATGATTCCAAATTGTTCTCAATAATGGTTATATACATGTATAATTAACATAATTTTGTTTGCCTTCTCAATGGATGGGGCAGGGGTGGGTGGGAGAAAATTTGGAATTCAAAATTTATTAAAGAAAACTATGTTACATACATATAACTTTAAATTTGTATTTACATTTTAAGTATAAATATGTTTAAATTACACACATACATACACACATATAATTTGCAATTTCTTTTACTAGACAAAAAGTGTATGTTGGATAGAGATTTTTGTACATTTTGGATTTTATTTTCTCTTAGCAGAATAACAATTAATATAGTCTAGCAATACTTTCCAGTGACTAGGGTGTCTTGTCTTCTATCCATTCCCTTCTCCTATTCTCACTTGCACTATATCTCAGTGTATACAAACTATATAAATTCACCTGGGGAAACTGTGTCCTCCCTTGTCCACTTCAATGGTTGTCATTGTTGCTCTAGATATTTTTCTGTATGATATGACCAAAAGTTCTTCACCTAAAATATCTATTTTCATCCTCTGTCCCTGCCACACACAGGTGGGACCTTATAAACCTAATGGCAGGTTTGACATAATACTATCCTATGAAGTAAGACAGTATAACTTTCAAAAGTATCATTATATGTGAGTCTGTATATATATACACATATACACATATATGTTATATATATGAATATCTAATATAGCTATTGGTATCTATATCTATCTATTAATTTAACTATTGAAATTTCTTGTTACCATCTGAATAAGGTCCTGATGATATTTAGGTTGAATTTAAAACAAATATAATTCTAATGTGCAATATCTTTAGCTTCCCTTTCAGCACTAACATTAGTATTTTTGTTTGTTTTTTCTGAAAGCACAAGCATGTAATTAAGAAATTCAGATATAGCAACTATTAATCCAAGTAATGAAATTTTCCTATACTATTCCAATATGCCATCATTCCTCCTGAGGATTATGCCCTTACCCTTTTCCCTCAATCTCTGTTTATTCTCCTATAGCAAAATTAATACTCAAATCTTTCCTTCCATTTCTTTTCCTTCTCTTCAGTCTTTAGTTTGTTTTCCCACATTTCATCACTCACAAATCATGAGAAGTAAAATTTTTAAATCTTCACTGAAAAGTTCCCACCAGTGTCCTTGCCTTATGATATTGCTTTAAAATGCCAGTCATAAACACTTCTAAGAATTGTACTCTATTAGATTTCTCCCAAAAAATTATGTTCTCTGCTTCTCACTGCCCCCACCATGGGTTATGAGAAATTATATTGTCTCTAGTCATGCCACTACATGGGCTAAAATTTCTTGTTTACACATAGCTGCTTTTATAATTTTTTTACTTCTTTTCATGTAATATCTCATCATGTAAACCAAATCAAAAACTTCAAAGTTAAGTAATATCTTTGAAGATAATATTAACTAAGTTTATGTATGTCATTGTATAAAATTATGAACTTATTACTGGAAGGCAAAAGAAAAAAATCACAACCATTTGTCCCCAAAATACATTTAAAATTTTCCTTGAACAATTATAGAACTTCTCAGGATAAAAAAAAATATGAAACAACAAAAGCTCTTTTCATCTCTAGATTCTTTTCAAGTGAAGGCTCAATAGAACTCTCTAGCCACTGTATTTACTTGAAGGGGAATAAAAGGAAAAAGAATTGAAGGTGACTTCAGCAAAAATTATATTATTAGCATCAGAATTAAACATTTTAAGTAGAAGGAAAAAACAATAGTGTATTGAGGAAGAAAGGAAACACTACAAGTATCTTCATTAAGTTACAAGCATTAGTTTTAAGACAATTTTCATTGTTATAACTATCAAAGATTGTGGTTATAAGGAGATGGCTACAATGAATTTTTAAAATAATAATTTTAAAAATCCCCTTTACTTTTCATTTGTGCTCAGTATTTTAAAATTCCTTAAGTAGCACAGAGAATACCTACATTTTTCAGCATTATACAGTTAATATTCAGTGATGGCCACAGTGATTTTTAGAACTGAACACACCACGGTTATTCTAAGAAACAATCTAAAACCAAATAAGAAGGATGGGAAATTTTTACATTTTCCTTATCATTTTAGCAAGTAGAGATCCTCTGATCCAGACTCCTAATTTTACAGTCAAAGAAACAGGTGTTCATTAAAAAAAGATTTTATAATAAAGTAAAGAGGAGGTCATTACTCAGGACATGGGCTAAAATTTCTTGTTTACACATAGTTGCTTTTATAATTTTTACTTCTTTTCATGTAATATCTCATTATGAAAACTCCAGTTACAATGTGGTATAGTAGAATTTAAACAACTATCCTAAGATAAACTTCATTGTGGTGCCTGTCTTTGTGAGTCTGGACAAGACATTTAACTTTTCTGTGTTTCAGTCTCTTCATCTATAAAATGAGAGTATTTGACTAGATAAATGTAAGACTCTTTGCTGTCCTTAAATTATTTTTACTATATAATACAGTTTGATTGACTTTCAGTGAGTATTCAGTATTAAAAATGATATATCTAACATAACATATAATCCTTTTCAGTTTACAAAGAAGTATTTTCACGTGACATGCCTTCTCCCACTTTAATTCCTTTGTAGATTTGGTCCTTCTGGAATATATTGTCACCAACTCCAGTGGCTGAAACCTCTAGTTTTCTTTAAAACACAACTAACGTGGTACCTCCTCCATAAAACTTTTTCTGATCTCTCTAGTTGTCAGTGCCTTTTTGCTCTTTTTTGAAGTCAATACAATTTCAGTGATGACTTTCAGACATTTTTGATGTTCTGACCCTCTTACCTTGATGGCAGGTAATATGATAATAATAATGTGTTATCATATAATACATATTTTCATGTTCATCATATTGTGAAAGAAGACACATTATTTGCCATAAGGAAAAGTTCATGAAGGAATAAAATGAAGAATGATATGCCTCAATCTGCATTTAGACTATCAGTCTATGGTGATGGATAGCCTTTTCCATCATGAGTCTCTTGGAGTTGTCTTGGTACTAATAGTACTTGAGTAATTCATAGTTGATCATCCTCCTGTATATTGAGAGACATGAGTATACTTGAGTAATGACAAAAATTGTTCAAGCTAGAGGACTTTTACCTTTGTACTCTGATGAGTAAATGTCAACATAAGGAAGAGGGTTATCTAGTCCTCCATCCTCTAATGTTTTCCCCTCACCCACTGGGGGGAGATAAGTATTCTATTGTCCATCTTATGACCCTTTAGTCAGCAATAGTTATACAGACTGTTCATCCTATGAGCAGAAATGACCCTTATCATGCCTCTTTTTAGGCACTCCTGGAGAGTCCTCAAGTTATTTTAGGACCTTTTAACCCTTTTTCATTTCCCTTTATTCCACAGTATTGGGTAGGATTTTACCTGCTTGATGACTGACCAATTTCTTCACCTTATTAGGGCTTGGGTGGAGACCTCTTGCCCACTGCCTTTGTAAGATTTAAATTTAGGTTTTTGTCTCAGTAAGAGAGTTATAAAGTAATACTGTGGTTGCTGATTTTAAAATATTAAAGCTGAAGTCAAAATGTCTTTTAGCAGCTTTTATTTACCAAGAGGTGGAAAGAGTGAATGTGGGAATTGTAAATAAAGAGATAGATTCTTAACAAGCCTACCCCACCAAAGTTAAATCTGTTTCAGCAACCCAGCTGTAGGCTTCCTCAGGTCTTGATCTCCATGTGGAGTCTTCAGCCAGAAGTCCAACAGTGCTGCCTCCTTTACAGCCCAAGCCACTCAACCTGCAAGTCAATGCAGGATCTAGGGAAAGTGTCTCCTTCAAAGTCAAGGCAGGAATCTCCAGACCAATCTCCCCCAAAGGCAGGAAAGGAATGCTAGAAGACTATGCTCACCTCTTCTTTTATGCTCCTTTTCCACATCATTTCCTGTCTCTCCCCCTTCTTTATAGAACCAATTTCAATCTTTCAATTTTATTTTTCCTACCCAGGATTGGTCAGTCCCCTTTTGAGGTGAGTTTTTGACTTTTGGACTCACTTACTTAAATGTTGAGTAGCGATGCTTTGAGTACTTGATTGATTGAGTTAAAGGTTTCTGATTGATTTCATTAAAATAGACAAAGAGAGATAATTCTATCTTCACATTTAGGAAAACCAATGTAACCCTAGGACCATGCACCAATCATAATTTGCATTTTATTTTATAATATCTGGACTGTGCCATTTAGCTGCATCTTTAAAATTATTTCACTAAGACAATATTGATTTCTTATTTTACCATGTTCAAGAGTGAAGATATTGTTTACCTATAGAATGAGCACCACTGACTAAAGTTTATGGGGGAAGGTCCCCATGATCCCAACAAGGTTTTGATCCTATTTTTTTATCTTGTTCTATTCAAAGTGTTAACAATAAAATTGTGGTGTTGAAAATTTAAGTCATGCTGAACTTTTAACCAGGATTCTAGCCCAGTAATCAAAGTTCTGAGAAATAGGAGTTCCATAATCCAAGTCAGTTTGACTTGGAATTTCATGAGACTTTCCTATATAAGATCTAAGTTATTAATCTAATACTCCTATCATCCTCAGAGAATAAAGATATATAAAAAGGTTATTCATGTATTTTGAAGGGTGTTTGTAAGTTTTTTATTGTTATTCCTCTTCTGTAAAGTCTTTTGTTAAAAATTAAGACAAAAAAAAAAGAATTAGAATGCCAGTTCTAAAATTAAAAGAACATGACTAATACCAATGAGTCACTCTCCCAGTATCTTAAAGATATTTAGGAATCCTGGAGAAGAGTGAAATTTAAAATGTTTCATTATCAGATAGTGAGGGTCAGAAAAATTACTACTATACATAGTTTATCTTATTTAGTTATCTAATTTGCTTCAATCAAACTGATTAAATAACTATATACAATGCACTCCACTAGGCTAGGGATAGAAACACAAGAAATAGCTAACTATACTTTAATAAATGAAATTCTCTAAAGGCTATATATATTAAAATATAAAATAATAACTAACTGATCTCTCAATATTTATAAATAGCCAGTGGATTTCCCCCTCTCTCTGAATAGATGGGGGAAAAAATCTCCAGGGGGGAAAAACAGGGCTGGAGAGAAAGGGAGGCATGAGTGCAAGAAGCTAACCTGGGTTATAGCTGGCCAGGGAGCTGGAAAAGAAAGAGACCATGAGCAGATACGCAAGAGAGTTGGGTTAGAGAAAGCAAGAACTTCATGGACACACCATTAAATAACCCTGATATCATTTTCCATTCCTCTACAAGACAACTCTGTTTAGAAAATAGACATTGAGAAGGTGGGCTCAGAAACCTCAACTTCTTCCTCAATACATCATCACAAGGGGAAGATCACAAAAGCATGTCAACACACCCTTTCCTTTTAACCAAAGGGCTAGGCCCATCATTCTAAAATGGTAGCTAGAGCTGATTGATTTCATTACCTAAGATAGTTGTTTACAGATAAATAAGGAACATCTTTCCATATCACCAATAAGAAAAGCCTATCTATGGAGATCTCCTTAATTGTGTTTTCCTTAACAAAGGCAAAAGACCTAGACAAAAGAAGAGTGGACTCAACCCTGTTTCCTACTCTGGAGGAGAGGCTGTTTGTAGCTTTTAAAACAAACTGTTCTTGAGTATCTTCAGGGAAAACCATTTCACAGTTCAATATCACTCTTCAATATTAGTTTTCCATATTACTCTCAAAGGGCTTACATTCTATAGGGGCATGCAACTTATATTAAGTTAAAGAGAAGTGACAGTTTAGATAGAGAGAGACCACTAATAGTAAGAGACATCAATTGAAGTTCCATAGAGGAGATCAGACACCAGCTGAGCTGTGAAGGAAAATAAGTATTAGTATTAGTATTATTATAGGTAAGAATTTGAATGAGACAAGTCTGCCTGATGCATGGGACACATTTTATATAAAGGTACAGGGATGAAAAATAAATCCCATGTCACAGAAATAGCCAGTAATCCAGTTTGCCTGAATTATCTAGAATGATGGTAGAGAAATTATATGAAATATCCAAAAATGTAAGTTGAAGTCATATTGCACTGGCCTTTTAAATTGTAGTTAAAAAATGAGACTAACAGTGCCCCTTAATTATGTTTATATCTACTTGTTTTTCTTAGTCCATATAGAAGTAGTTTATGGATTTGTTGGTCATCTAACAGTCACATGTTTGATTTTCACTAAAGTCTAATTATAGCAAGCATACTTCCAATGTTGATGAATTAGCTTCTGTCAAATACAGTACTTTAAACAGAAAAGTAATGTGCACTAAGCTGTCCTAAACAACTCAGAAAGATAGATAAAAATATATTATGTTCCTGGCCTTACACATAGTAATAGCCCAATAAATACAAAAAGTGAATTTCATATAAATTATTCCAGATGTTGGATTTGGATAAGTCAGTAGAGATCCATTTTCAGAGCTAGTCAGACATAGGCACCAGTTGTCAATGGTGATAAATGAGGCAATCAAAAGTCTTCTGAAACATCCCTAAATGTGCCCTCCAGAAGACTGCTTAGATACAATGTTTTTTTTCTCTTATCTGGATGGTCATTCCCATGCTTAGATTTGGTTATTTTAGTTCAGGGGAAATGGTAAAAAAATAAAGCATACTTTCTGGGACACATAATGAAATATACATGTTGCCTCAAATGGTATGTTAGGCTAAATTGTCTTTCTATTATCCAAGCACTATATGATAACTTATCATGAAGATTTCTCCTAGTTAATAACTATAAAGAACAGAGAAACATTATTTCTACTTGCCTCTAAATAGTACGACCACTTCTATATTAATTTCTATCATTTACATGGTACTTCAAGGATTGAAAAGTGCTTTTTAAAAATAGTTTCATTATATCCTCCAAATAACATCTTGAAGCAAGGGTTATCATTATCTTCATTTTACAGATCAGGATCTGAGGCTTGTAGATTTTGTGACTTACCCTGAGTCATAAAGTTAGTAGCTGAGGTAGGACTGAAACTTGAGTCTTCCTGAAACCTAGGTCAACAGTTTTCTATTGTACTTAAGATTGATTTGCCTTACAGATTGATAGTGAAAGGGTGTAGCTCTGACAAAAAGAAGCCCTAGTTGGTTTGGGATAATAAAAATAAACGCATATGTGATAACAAATGGAAGCAAGATAATTATATATATATATATATATATATATATATATATATATATATATATATACCTGGTAGTAAAGGAAAATATTAAAATAATATTTCCCTAATTTCAAAAATTTTCCCAGCACTAGTCCTATCAACTTGTAAATAAAATCAATTCTAATACTATTGTTTTGTAAGACATGATTAATAGGATGATGTCAGAAAAAGCTGGAAAGACACACATAAATTGATGCAGAGTGACATAAGCAGAACCAGGACATTGCACACAGTAATAGTAACATTACATGATCAACTATGAAAGACTTAGCTATACTTAGCAACATAAGGATCCAGGAATTCTGAAGGACTTAAGACAAAAAATGAGAGAAAGAATTGTTGAAATCAGAATCCAGATCAAAAAATACTGTTTTTTAATTTAGTTTATTTATGTTTTTATTTTAGGAGTTTTCTTTTCTAAGAGTATTCTCACAACTCTGGACAATAAGGAAATATGTTTTGCATGATAATACATGTAAAACTCATATCAAATTGCATTCCATCCCCAGGAGGGGTGAGGGAAGGGAAGAAACAATTTTTATTTTGTAAATTCAGAAAACAAATGTGGAAAATTCTTATTACATGTAATTGGAAAAATAAAATATCCTTTAAAATGTTATCAGTCAATAGTACAATTTGAACCCAAGTTTTCTTAGTTTAGAAACCAGCCCTCTTTCTACTATGATGTACTGTTAGTATTTATATTGAAGAAATACATCATACCCAAAGGGCTTTAAAAGACTGCCTGCCCTTTGATCTAGCTATATCATTGCTGGGTTTATACTCCAAAGAGACAATAAAGAAAAAGACTTGTACAAAAATATTTATAGCCACCCTCTTTGAGGTGGCAAAAAATTGGAAAATGAGGGAGGAGATGCCCTTAGATTGAGGAATGGCTAAACAAATTATGGTATCTGTTGGTGATGAAATACTACTGTACTAAAAGGCATAATGAACTGGAGGAATTCCATGTGAACTGGAATGATCTCCACGAATTGATGCAGAGTGAAAGGAGCAGAACCAGGAGAACCATATATATAGAGACAAATACACTGTGGCACAATTGAATATAACGGACTTCTCTACTAGCATCAATGCAATTATCCAAGACATTTCTGAGGGACCTATGAGAAAGAATTCTATCCACATTCAGAAAAGGAATTGTGGGAATAGAAACACAAAAGAAAAACAATTACTTGATAACATGGGTCAATTGGGATATGATTGGGGATGTAAACTCTAAACAATCATCCTAGTACAAATATCAATAATATGGAAATAGGTCTTGATCAATGATACATATAAAATCCAGTGGAATTGCACATTGGCTACAGGAGGTGGGTGGGAAGAAGGAAAGAAAAGAACATGAATCATGTAACCATGGGCAAATGCTCTTAATTAATCAATTAAATGGCATTTTTAAAAAAGAAATACATCATAGTGAGGAATGGCTGAACAAATTTTCTGTGCTGTATGATTGTAATGAAATACTATTGTGTCCTAAGAAATTATGAACAGAATAATAACAAAAAATAATAATAACAGTCTGTAAACACATATGAAATGATAAAAAATGAAATGAACAGTTGTAGGAGAAAGTTGTACACAGTACCAGAGTTAAACAGAGAATTTGGTGCCCAAATGAAGGTATGCATATTATGATATGATATACAAAAAATATCAATAGATGAAAACGAAGATTGCACTGAGAGAAAAGTGAAGGAAGAAATGGAATGATGATAACTTATCACACTGAAAGAGGCTTCAAAAATTATTATAGTGGAGTGGAAAATGAGGGTGGTGACTGGAAATGCTTAAACTTACTCTGATCCTAATTGACTCAAAGAGGGAATGACAACAATATTCATTTGGATATAGAATCTTTATTCTACAGAGCAGTAGGCATGGAATAAGATAGGGAAGGGTGATAGTAGAAAGGAGGGGGAAGTAGGGAGTGATGACTAAAAACAAAAAACTTTTGAAGGGATGTCATGGAAATTTTTATCACACCACACTGATATAGAAAATTTAGGTAAATAAAGTCAAAAAGCCAAATTTCTCCAAGTCAAGGTAGAATTTTGGAGTTTATTGGAAGAGGGCCACCTCTCCCAGATAAACCCAGGCTCTGCATCTAATCACATAGTTAGAAACCAGCAAACAACAAATGCCTGGCAGCAGAGACCTGGATTACATACTAGGACAGTAAGAAAGTGAATGTTTCCAAACAAGTTTGATGTTTTATATCACAAGACACAGCATCATGTACACCTTTTTTAGAAACCATTACCCAACTACACAGCTGATTGGTGAGTTTATTTAGGAAAACCCATATTTGTCTTCTGGTCAAATCATAAGACAATACCCTTATTTAGAGAATAGTGATGACCATTACCTCAGACACATCTGATCTGGGGAAAGAATGGTTATTTCCAAATAGGAAAAGATGTGCACACTTGCACCATATTAGGATATGATGCACAATATCAGGACATGAAACTCAAATGGTCAGTATCTTATGATCGAAGGGAAGTGTCAATGTACTACGTAGGGATTGGAAATCCCCTTAGAAGCAGTTTTTTGCTTTAGTTAGAAATCCTTATAAAAATCATGAATTCTACTAACTGCAATTAAAATCATAATGGAATTATACTAATCCCTTTAAATTACAATACTGATTATTTTAAACCTATCATTATCACTAAAATCCAATCAAGTATAAGGGGGTAGGGAGTCTATCTTCCTGACGTCATCCCTCCTCTGATCCAAAGAAAACTGCTACCAGTTTTCTGCTGGATCATTTACAATGTAAAAGCAACATAACATTTAGCATGATAATATTGACAGGCACACTTAAGTTAATAAAAGGATATTGATTGTACATTAGTAAGTTTCAATAACAGCATATAACCCCACAGTCAACACAATCTTGCAGTATTCAGTGTTTGTAACATCTTCCTTCTTCAAACATGATAAATCTGTCCCATCCACAATTTTGGTAGATCCAGTCTTTGATTAGCAGAATCTGTGAACTCATTGTAGAACCCCTACAGCAGGGACCAAAGACAGCACCATAATAGAAAAATCTGATCCAAAGAAAACTGTTACCAGTATTTTGCTGAATCATTTACAATATAAAAGCAATGCAAGATTTTACATGATAATATCTACAGGCACACTTATGTTAATACAAAGGATATTGATTATGCATTAGTAAGTTTCAATAACAGCATATAATCCCACAATCAACACAATCTTGTATTAACTATGTAATAGGACATAAAAATGTTAAAGAACAATTCATTTCAATACTATATGAAATATTTGGGGAAAAAAGAAGGAATACCACTAAATTATTTTTATGACAAAAATACTGCTACCTAAGCCAGGAAGAGCAGAATCAGAAAGAAAAGTTTGTGCTAATTTATTTAAGGAATTTTGATTCAATGATTTTCAATAAAATACTAGCACACAAGTTACAGTAATATATCACAATATATCATTAACTATCAACAAAGGTAGGATTTATACCAGGAATACAAGGCTGGTTTGACATTGGGACAACTATCAGTGTAATTGACCATATCAATAGCCAAACTAATAGAAATCACATGATCATTTCAATACATACAGAAAAAAATCTTTGACAAAATATAATACCCATCCATATTAAAAACATAAGAATGCATAGGAATAAATGGGTCATTACTTAGAATTTTAGTATTATGTCCTTAAAATCATTAACAAGTACCATCTGCAATGGGGATAAGTTAGAGGTCTTCCAAATTAGATCAGGAGAGAAGTAAGGATACCTTCTCATCATTATTATTTCATATCATATTAGAAATGCTAAGTTTAACAATAAGGGAAAAAATAACTTGAAGGAATTGTAGTAGGCAATGAAAAAACAACTTTCTTTGCAGATGATATGATGATATCCTTGGAGAATCCTAGAAAATCAGCTAAAAAACTAGATGAAATAATTAAAGCCTTAGTAAAGTTGCAGTATACAAAATAAATCCACATAAATCAGCATTTCTACATGTTATCAAAAAAGTCCAGCCATAAGAAACAGAAAGAATAATTCCATTTAATATAACTATAGATAACTTAAATGCCAGGGAAACCACTTGCTTAGAGAAATCCAGGCATTATATGAATACAATTAAAAAAATACTTTTCACACAAAGTCAGATCTAAAGAATTGGAAAAAAATAATTGCTCATGGGTAGGCCAAATTAATATTCTACATAACTTAATTTACTTATCTGGTGCCATTCCAATTGAACTACCAAATATTTTTTAAACAATTAGAGACAATAATTGTAAAATTCACCTAAAAGAACAAAAAGTCAAGAATTTCATGGGAATTTTTTTTAGAACCCTTACTTTCCATCTTGGAGTCAATACTGTGTTTTGGCTCCAAGGCAGAAGAGTGGTAAGGGTAGGCAATGGGGGGTCAAGTGACTTACCCAAGTTCACACAGATGGGAAGTATCTGAGGAAAGATTTGAACCTAGTACCTCCAGTCTCTAGGCCTGGCTCTCAATCCACTGAGCTACCCAGCTGCCCCCTTTAATGGGAATTAATGAAAAAAAAAAAAGTGAAAGAATGTAGCCTCACAGTACCAGATCTCAAATTGTACTATAAAGCAGTAATCAACAAAATAGCCTGGAAAATGTCTAAGAAATTGTATCATGTGTTCAAGGAATATATCAGATCCATAATACACTGGGTAAATGACCTAAGCAATATAGTATTAGGTAAACTCAGATTCCATCTTTTGGGAAAAGAGCTTACTATTAAAAAAAAACAAACTACTGTGTAAATTGGAAAAAGTATGGCAAAAATTAAGTATGGACTAATATCTCAAATACTATAAGATAAGGTCAAAATTGGTATAAGATTTAAATACAAAGGATCATATAAGTAAATTAGCGGAACAAAAATCATTTACCTGGGAAATATATGCAGAAGTGAAAAATTTATGACCAGGCATGACATATAAAGCATTATAAGAGGCAAAATGAATATTTTATTATATTAAATTAAAAGTTTCATAAAAAAACAACTGTAACCAAATTTAGAAGGGAAACAACAAACAGGGAAAATATTTTATAACATTTCTATGATAAAAGTCTAAATTCTCAAAACTATAGAGAATTAAGACAAATTTATAAGAATACAAGACATCCTCCAATTGACAAATTGTCAAAGGATATGAAAATCAATTTTCAGATGAAGAAATCAAAGCTATCATAACCCTATGAAAAATGTTATAAATCCCTCTTGATTAGAGAAATGCAAATGAAAACAACACTGAGATACTACCTCACATCTATCAGATTGGCCAATATGACAGTAAAGTACTTAATCTTGGAGGACATGTGGCAAAATTGGGACACTAACACATTGCTGGTGGAATTAGAAACTGATCCAACCATTCTGGAGTGTAATTTGGAACTTTGTTCAAATAATCATAAAACTATGCATACTCTTTTACCACGTAATGCCCTACTTGGTCTCATTTCCCAAAACATCATAAAAATGAGGAAAAGAGACTATTTGTACAAAAATATTTATAGCAGCTTTTTTTGTGGTGACAAAGAATTGAAAATTGAAGGGATGTCCATCAATTAAGAAATGGCTGAACATATTGTGGTATATGTTATTGATGAAATACTCTTATGCCATATGAAGTTTTAAGCAAGATAATTTCAGAAAAAAAAAACCTGGAAAGATATACATGAACTGATGTAGAGAAAACTAAGCAGAACAGGAGAACATTGTACACAGTAAAAGCAATAGTATATGATGATCAACTGTGAACAATTCGCTACAATCAGCAATACAATGATCTGGGACAATTCTGAAGGATTAGCGATGGGGAATGCTATCTAACTCCAGAGAAAGAATTTTAGAGTCATATGAATGCAGATCAAAGCACACTATTCTTCATATCAGTGTAGTTATGGTTTTTTGGGGGGTTTTCATTTTGTATGAGTGTGCTCTTACAATGATGACCAATATGCAAGTGTGTTTTGCATAAGAATACATGTATGGGCCAGATCAAATTGCTTACCATCTCCAAATTGGGGGAGAGGAGGTAGGAGGGAGACATTTTGGATCTTCTAATTTTGGAAAACATGTTGAAAATTATTATTTGTAATTGGAAAAATAAAAGCTTTCAATTTAAAAATATTTATTGGATTGGGGGAAAATAAAGATCTTGGATAGATGAATAGGTTTTCAATCCAAGTATTAAAAGTATTGTCTCTTGGGGCAGCTGGGTAGCTCAGTGGAGTGAGAGTCAGGCCTAGAGACAGGAGCTCCTAGGTTCAAACGTGGCCTCAGCCACTTCCCAGCTGTGTGACCCTGGGCAAGTCACTTGACCCCCATTGCCCACCCTTACCAATCTTCCACCTATGAGACAATACACCGAAGTACAAGGGTTTAAAAAAAAAAAAGTCCTTAAAAAAAAGTATTGTCTCCTGGGGAGGTTATGGTTATTACTACTTTTATATTTATCAGGGAACATTTCAAATAATCTTGTGTAACCAAATAATCATTGACTTGGAGCTAGAAGGGACTTTATAAATTAGTTTAATGCCCTCATTTTTAAAGAAGTGGAAAAGAAAATCCAGTGTACTGGGGAAAAATAAAAAACAAAAACAAACAACAACCACCAACCTTGCCCAAGCTCATTCAAGTAATTAATGGCAGAGCGTGGATTTGAATATACTTGTCCTTCTTTCAAGATTCATTCAGAAATTACTAATCAAACTCCAGGCATTATGAAATGAATCACAACTAGACTGCCTGTTCATAAATCTAAGGCCAACTTCTATATTCCCCTAGATTTAGAGAGAAAAGAAAAAAATTCTTGTTAACAGTCTTTTTATTGATACATTTTCCTTTCCACATTTTTACCTGATTCTCTTCTGGAACACTGAGACCAGGTCTGAGCTAAAAGGAATTTTTAGTTTTAGAAGTCTTCTAGAATCAAGGGAAAAAATAAATTCCCTTCTAAATTATTTTATGTAAGTAACTAATATTTGTTATAAAAATCTTAATTTTTGGTAAAGTAATATTAAGGTAGAAGGCTACATATTCAGGAGTACTTAGAATACTTGAAACGATGGAATACTTGAAAAAAAACAACCTATCTTCAGAATGTCATTACCAGAGTTATAAGGAAGAAAATAGGAGTCAAAGAGTTTCTCTAAGTATAGTTACTTTGGAGAAGTGAAGGATATAAGAATAAGTTTAGAATATCTAAGCAATCACTTTTCTGGATGAGTGATATTTTTTTAGAAAAATACATACATCGGGGGCAGCTGGGTAGCTCAGTGGATTGAGAGTCAGGCCTAGAGACGGGAGGTCCTGGGTTCAAACCTGACCTCAGACACTTCCCAGCTGTGTGACCCTGGGCAAGTCACTTGACCCCCATTGCCCACCCTTACCACTCTTCTGCCTTGGAGCCAATACACAGTATTGACTTCAAGACAGAAGGTAAGGGTTTAAAAAAAATACATACATCTATTCACCAGGACTATATTTGGGAATATTGTTTAGGTCTACAGTTATAGGGCTCATTAAATAGATGCTGCTTCTTGATATTATATAATATGCACAGGAAAAGAACATTTCTTATAATAATGAAATACTTTTTTAGCTATAGTGCTTCAATGCATAATTTATAATGGCTGTATTTCCAGAGCAGATTAACCTTAACCATCTCAGTTTCATAAATGATAGATCTAGTGCTAAATATCCTTTCCGATGAGGTAACCTGTAGAGTCAGATTTGTTATGTTGATCTTAACAGAGATATTTGGGGAAGCTGAAGAGAACCTGAAACTAGAAACCTGCAAGACTCACTCATCCCCCACCTACAGGCTTGAGTGAGTAGGGAGGGGTACGTACTCCTTACTTTCACCCCACCCACCAAGCAGTTGGAAATCAGTTAGAAATGGAGGCAGGACTGATGTCCTCTGGCAAGGCTCAGCAAGGCAAATCTCAAATGATGTTCACTTTCTCAAATTATTCCCCACAGGTTTGACTGAGGGACAATAGGAGAAGCTTGATGTCTTGTAGTTATCAGGGACAGACAAATCTAACTTGTATGGGCTGGATAGCTAAAAGAAACTCAGCTGAAATTGGATGCAAGTATCCCCAGAATAATAAACAGGCACTGCTCCCAAAAGATGAAGTTTTTACTGATAAAAGAGGAAGGGAAGGCAGGGAAGGGGTTTCTAGGATTTGGATAAGATCCTGGAAGCCCTGAACTGTTAGGTAGAAACTGTCCCTCCACCCCCCCCCCAGGAGGGAGTGGCAGACTTTTAGCTAGCTTGCACTCAAGCCTGTAATTATCACTTCTAATATCTAAAATAACTAAATAACAATTGTGCTGTTGCTAGAAAAGTCTAGTTCAGCTAAACAAGCAAACCACAGAGCAGAACCAAGATGGTTCTTGCCTCAGATGGCCTCCAAAGCAATCCCAAAACCGGGAACAGCAAGCAAAGTGACCTCCTCACTTCAACCCCCCTGAATCAACTGTTTAACTGCTTTGAAACTGTTCCCTCTCCAGAGTTCTCTAGGTGGGCTCCCGTCTAATTCTGGGTGAGGCTTGACCCTATATCTTGTAGGAATTCCACCCTGCCATTTTCTGTGTTGCAGATTTCAAAGGGATCTTAGAAATCATCTAGTCTTTTGCATTATAATATGTGGCTCAGATCAAATTGGGGGAGGGAAAGTAGGGAAGGAAATGTTTTGAATCTCCTAATCTGTTGAAAATCATTATTTTAACCTTATTTTTAAAATGAAGCAACTGAGATCCAAAAGAATTATGTGACTGGTCCAAAGTTAAACAGACTACTAAATGAAAGAGACAAGGCTTGAACCCACATCCTCTGACTCCAAATAGTATTGTCTTTTGATTTTACTCCTGCCTAATCAGAGTTTTAGGAATACTGTTCTATGCTGAATAATTAAGCATTTCAAGTGAACTTTGGCCCTTATCAACTTTGTTCCCTAAAGTCCTTGCTGCCAACTCTCTGATTGACATAACATCCTTTTCTATTCTTTTCATTTGAAATGCATGGATACTCTTGCACCCATTAAGTTCTACAGGGTTTTTGCTTCCTATGCTACCCTCTGTGCCATATGAGCTTTGATAAGATACCTAAGGGAAAGACTGTCAGAAAAATCAGATTCTGCGTAGTTCACAGTCAGCGAGGTAAAGCTCAGAATTCATGCCTAACTATGTAGGCGACTCAGTGGGATTCACAGCTGTGAACTCCTTAAGAAATGACTATTTATGAAAAGATTTGGGGAACTAATGATCCCTTTGTGTCACAGCTTATTAGGTGATGCTACAGCATATCTTCTAAATGGGAAAATGCAATAGCTTAAAAGGTGTTTGACATTGGAAGCCAAAATGAGCCTGTGTGTCTTTGCAGGGCTGAAATCACTTGAAGTTATTCCCAGAGAGGGCACACTAACTCTTGAGATATGTTTGGGGATGCTTTGCTTCATTACCCTGTAAACTCCTTAGCCTCTAGCTGTTTCTTCAAATCATTTACAAAAGGGCACACCCAAGAGTGCTTTACTTATTTGTAAATTAGTGACAATAATCTTTGTATTCCCTGGCTCACAATGAGGAAAGGGCACATAAATGTTTTATTGAATAATAATTATTATTTCATTTAGTAATGTGTTGGTATTATATAAAATATGAATTTTAATCAAGTATTTTTCAATATTTCTAATCATTTTATTTGGGGAAAACTGGGGAACAAAGTTTGTCAATATGTAGGCAAGGAAATCTGGGAGAGATGTGGAGTACCTTGAAGATAATGGTGGAAATAATAGGGTTTGTTTCTAAAGAATTCTGGGGCTTAAGTCCATTAGAGAATGAAATAAACTTGGGGAAGACAGGAATGATGTTACCTGTGAATACAATTCTCTTTTTTCCATTTTTCATAAACATATAACAATTTATTACAATATACACTTCTCCTTAAATTCTTTTCCTGGAAAATATAGGTTTTTTGTGTAAGAATATTGTATCATTTCTTGGCCTTTTTCCTAAGATCAACATCTCTTTGCTGTAGTAATAGTAGTAGTAGTAATCATCATTATAACTAGCTTTTAGGGAATCATCATGTTACAGGAGTGAGGATTTTAAATCTGGAGTCAAAAATTCTGGGTTGATTATTCTCTTAGCCAGTTATTATTGGTGTTATCTTGAGCAATTCATTTTGCCTCTTGGTAATAGAGCTCTCTCATCTGTAAAATGAAAATAACATATTCAATGTCTAAGGTTGTTTTCTATGTTTGCTTTCTCTATGTCTACATATCTAAGTATAGAACATTATAAATTTTGCAAAATACTTTGCAAAACTAATCTTAGCAATATCAAATTAAGTAATACCAACAGTATCCTAATTTTACAGATCATAAACCTGAGGCTGAGAAAGGTGAAAAACCTTCCCTAGAGCCTCAAAATCAAGAACATCAGAAGAAAGATTCTAACTCAAGTCTCTCCTAATTTCAAATATAGCACTCTTTTTGTGGACCCTCAAGATACCAGAGAACCCCTAGGAAATTATCATGTCATACTGGCTTGGATATTAATGGCAGTAACTGTAGTATTGGCTTTAGACTGATGAAATCTGGCCAAAACATAAGTAAGACACATGGACAACCTTCTCCCTGCAATATTCAGTAGCATTTGTTTATTTGTGGTTTCATAGGATATAGGTTAATATGTAATCTTTTGTAGTTTGGAAGAAGTAAATTCCAAACCCTTCTTTGAAAAGTGCCTAAACATAAAGAATAAATTCTTTGCGTAAAAGAGAAAATTACTGAGGAAAATTGCAGGTAGTTTTCCACAAGAGTAAGTAAAATTTCCCAGCCCCCCAATTTAAGTATAATTACCAATTAGCCTGCAAGAATATAATGACTGTGTAGCTATGAGGCAGTCACCACAAAATTATAGAGAATTGACAGCTCCTGCTTATTATATAGGGTACATGGTGAAATGTATTCATACAGGAAATGATTAGCATTAGGATTTTGGAGGAGAAAATAGTTTAAGCATATGTATGTCTTTTTCTAAAAAAGTAACTTAACTCAAAGTTATATGCCTGACCCAATTTAATTTATGTTCTATGAAAGTCAGCATTACCCTTTCAATGCTGTATAAAATTGAAAATAAATATTTCTGTCTGGAAAGGGAAAACTATGTAAGGAGAATGGAGTAAACATATTAATATACTATAGTTTTGTGGGATTATTTTCATAAATAAAGGGAATTGGAAGCTAATTCATCCATTTTCCAGAGAAGAACCACAAAAGAAAGGGGGGTTAAATATCATGATTTAGGCAAGATTTATAGTTTGTAAGTGCATATAAAAGTCAATAATTTGCTCTCTAAATTTTACTAATTGTTCAATAGACATGTAAGTTGTCATTCATAATAAAACTAATTATAATTATTTAATGCTTGTGTGGGTTCCTTACAAAGATATTTTATTTCATGATTGTGCATTTTCACTGGCTATCTCCCATGCCTGCCCCTTCTCATCTGTGCCTTCTACCTTCCATGATGTCTTTTAAATCTCAGATAAATGTCTGTCTTCTACAAGAAGCCTTTCCCAGAACACTTGAAAGCAGGTTGGCAGTTACTAGAGATGGACCAACATTTTACATTGTATACCAAAAATAAGGTCAAAATGGCAAAATAATTTAGACAACAGAAGTGATATCAAAAATAAATTTGAGGAGTGTAGGAACTGTATGTATTAATGTATCAACTCTAGGGATAAAGAAAGATTTTTTTGACCCAAGAAATAGAGAACACAACAGGATATAAAAGAGATAATTTTGATTATATGAAATTTAAAAAGCTTTTGCATACATAAAACTAATGTAGCAAAAATGAAAACAAAAATAGAAAGGGGGAAATACAGTAAATTTCTAAGATAAAGATCTAATTTCTCAAACAAATGGGGAACTGATTGAAATTTATAAAATATAAAAGATGTTCCTCAGTTGTTTCTGTTTTTGTTATTCAGTCATTTCCATTGTTTCCATCTCTTCATGATCTCATTTGGAGTTTTCTTGGCAAAGAAATTTAAGTGGTTTGACATTTCTTTCTTTAGCTCATTTTATAGATGAGGAAACTGGAGAAAATTGAAATAAATTATTTGCACACTTAATAAGCCTCTGAAGCCTAACCTGATCTCTTTTCTCTTTGTACTTTGGGCAAAAAAACTAGTACCAAGAAACTAAGACAGAAGTTCTGAAGTATTGAATAGAATTTGAATAACACAACTTCCTCACATTGACCAAATTACCAAATCTTCCTATGTACATACATAGTATTTTATAAATCAATTCAACAAACACTTTTAAAAACCTTGTATGTGCTAGTTGCTGGGGAAACAAAGATAGAAAATGTGCCATTCCATGCTTTCAAAGAGATTATATTCTTTTGGCTGTAGTATTATGTGTTAGCAATGAAAACTCCTTAAGAATAACTAGAATTAGTGATAATTGCTCACATTTGCATAAAGTTCCATACTCTTCAAGGTATGTCCATCACTTCTTCTGATTCCCAAGATTTCAGTGGGAAGCAAGCATGGGAAGAATGACTATTGCCCAAGACAAACAAGGGCACATTAATCAGCTATTAGTTTTTTAAATGTGGCCCTTATGGAAAGCTTCTTGGAACAAGAATAGTCATTTAATATTTTCTATCATAATAAGAATCTAGTGTTATGGGCGGTATGATGCTTCTGGATTGGGCCTGATAGAGAGATGGTCCAAGGTCCTCAGATAGTATAAGGATCTAAACTGAGCAAGGATGGAAAACCCAAGTGAACACCAAGGTTGAGGTAGTGACTACCAGGTCCCACAAATATTTGCTGCTCAGTTGAGCCCCAGTTCCCATCTACAGTGCCCAAAACTAAGAAAGTGAGAAGTTGTGAACTAAATCCCACAGCTTCTCTGGTTACTTATCTTGGGGTTGAGTTAATGGATAGATGTTAATGATGAGGATAGATGTTGATAATAATTGGATAACACTATGACTGCCACTTAACTAAAGTATTCCCCTTCCCCTTTAGATGCAAGAATATTAGACTGATCTTTAGGATAATATCAGCCTTCACCTAAATAAATTTTAAGGATTTAATTATAATAAACTCAGGGGAAGGATCAGGGTTGAGGAAGAAGGTGTTGGGAATCTATGCTAGACTACAAATGCTCAAGTTGGATGGTCAATTGATAATCAGGTTGCTTCTTTTGGTTAGAGAGGTTCCTCTCCCTCTTTGGTCCTGACCAGGTGGTGTGAATTTCATGATGTTCTTCATAATCAGGTAGTTGGTATGTATCTTACAGCTATATTCAGTAGTTGATGATGTGGTAATCACTGGAAACAGGATTAGAAACCAGATGCAGGTAACTTGAGAAGGTTTCTTGGCCTACCCACCTGCCACCTGGGGTCTTTTTCTCCCAACTGAGAGTGTGTTTGATTCAGCTTCTGCCTTTTTATAGTGCTGTCAGCAACTGCCTTTTGCCCCTCAGCTCATGGCATCTGGGTAAATTCCAAGTTCTAAACTTGTCACTCATCCTGTTCTCCATTTTCTTATCAAAATTTTATATTACACTAGAAATCAAATATTTCTTAAGTATAGGTATAGTAATGCCACTTATTGGGTTGAAGAATCCTCAGTGACTCTCTCCTCTAGAGAAACACATAAGTTCCTTTGACATGTAAATTCTTTAATAATCAGTCAATAGCCTATCTTTCCAGATTGATATTATATTACTCTCAGACACTGTACCTTGGTCAAACTTGCATACTTGTTCCTTAAACAAAATGCCCTATTTTCTACTTCAATACATCTTCACATGGAAGTATTGTGGTGTATTGTCTTGGCAATGAAAACACCTTAAGAATAACCAATAGTAATAATTACTCATATTTAAATAGTGTTATATTGAATCTCTGGGAGCTTGAAGTTCACTGTTGATTGACAGGTGAAACAGTTGGATGGAATGTTCCCAGAGAGGCATGCGGACTTAGGAGAGAGCAGTTGAGAACCCTCACAGAGGTTCTTGGGTCTTTTACCTGTCTCTGAGGCTGGAGATCAGTGTGGATTCTGGTCTTTGGGGAAATAGAGACTTGCAAACTCAACCCTGCAAGCTCCTCCTGTGTTTCTTGCATCTTCATTAACCTGAATTAGACCACCATCTCTGTTTCTACTGCCCCTAGATATTAGGAAGTAAATCATCTTAGCCATATAGATTTCCCAGGTTTCCCAGGGCCCGGGAAGGATCCAGGAAGTGGGCAGGAGAAGAAGAGGGTAGACAAAGGATGGAAATCTCAACTGATTAGGCTTAAGATCTACTGAAGAAGAAGGTGAAGATTTCACAGCAGTTTGCCTGCTCTGGTTTAGCCCTGGCCAGGCTGTACCAGAGAGAAGCTATCATCTTGATTCTTTCATTTGCCTGCAGTTAGAGATTTATTAGTATCAATTACCTCTTTCCCTTACCATTATCTTTCTTGCCAAATATATTTAAAGTTTAAAGTACCTTCCTGAATTGTTTATTCAAAGTCTATTTGGGAAGGGAGTCACACAGTCAGATTACCAACATTACCAAGCTGAAGAGCCCAATTAATAATATCAATTAACCCCAGGTGGGTCCTGAAGGGATATCATGCATTTACCTAAAGGATCCTACCTGGGCAGCTGTTACAGGAGAGAGAGGTGTCATCCTATCCTCTCTCTGTACTCCATCTACCTATACATCTAAGAGATAGTGATCTCCTTTTAATATAACAGTAGTCACATACATATACATAGATATAGATATAGATGTATATATCCCAGGCTTTCATGAAAAAGACAATATTCTGTCATATTAATATGAACATAATTTAAAATGTATAAGAAATAGTAGAAGTGCTAAGAATGTTTAGTCTGGGTTAGCAAAGGCATGATGCTGTATTCAAATATTAGAAGTTGATTCATGTATGAAAAAAAGGATTAAATTTATCAGAATAACTACATGAATGTGGTCCTAGGGGGCAGGACAGGTAAATGTTATAGAAAAATTGAATTTGGCTAACTAATTAAAAGGGATTCCTACATCCAAATGTTTATATGAGGGGAGAAAAAGTCCTAAGAATTTGAAGTAACTACTTTCTCCTAAAATTAAGTCTCCATCATTAAAAAAAAGTTTAAGTAGATATTTGATGACTATGTCAGAAAACAGGCAGTTAGGAGATAATGCACTTTTAGGGGTTCTCTGAGTTAAGCTAAGATGAACTGAGCTCAACATATGGCCACATAAAATGTAGACCACAAATTAGGAAGAGACTCATCAGTCTTGGATTTTTTAAGTATTCTCTCTTGCCCTTAAGAAAATCCCTACCCTTTTCCATTTTAGCTCTCTATAGAATGAATGATTTTTATTTCTTTGAGTGTGAAATTTGAGGTCTGTTCAGTTAACTTTTATCTTGTGTGACATCAGTTACCTTTCCATGGACACTTGTTAATTATAATTTTTACCACATTATGATCTGAAAAAGTGGCATTTATTATTTCTGCTTTTCTGCATTTATTTGCAATATTTCTATGCCCTAGCAAATGGTCAATCTTTGTATATGTACCATGTATTGCTGAGAAGAACATATATTCCTTTTTATGTCTGTTCAGTTTACTCCAGATATCTATTAATTAATTTTTCTAGCATCTCATTTACTTCCCTTACTTCTTTCTTATTTATATTTTAGTTCAATTTATTTAGTTCTGAGAGGGGAAGATTAAGATCCCTGACTAGTATGATCTTACTATCTATTTGCTCCTTGAGCTCCTTCAATTTTTCCTTTAGAAATCTAGATGTTATACCATTTGGTGCATAGATGTTTAGTAATGATATTACTTCATTGATTATAGTACCTTTAACAAAATGTAATTTCCTTCCTCATCTCTTTTAATCAGATCAATTTCTATTTTGCCTTTTTCTGGGATCAGGATTGCTACTCTTGTTTTTTTTTTTTTTTTTTTTTTTTTTTTTTTTTTTCTAACTTTAGATGACAAAATAATATATTTTGCTCGAGCCTTTTACCTTGAATCTTTGTATGTCACTCTTCCTCAGATGTGTTTCTTGTAAACAATACATAGTAGGATTCTAGTTTTTACTTTGCTATGTTTGAATGGCTTCTTTCTGGCTGCCTTAACTGTTTTTTCCCCCCTTGTCTCAGTTGGTCTTGAATTTGGCTATTATATTCCTGGAAGTTGTCATTTGAGGATTTCTTTCTGGAGGTGATCTGTGAATTTTTTCAATTTCAATTTTATTTTCTTTTTCAAGGATCTCTGGGTAGTTATCTTAGATTATTTCTTTTAATATGATATCTAAGGTTTGTTCTTCATCATGGCTTTCAGGTAATCCAATAATTCTCAGATTGTCTGTCCTAGATCCGTTTTCTAGATCAGTTGATTTTTCAATGAGATATTTGATGTTTTCTTTTTTTTCATTCCTTTGATTCTGCTTTATTGTTTCTTGGTTTCTTATGAAATCATTAGTTTTTGGATGATCAGTTCTGATTTTTAAGACCTGATTTTCCTCTGTGAGTTTTTGGTTCTTTTTCAATTGGTCCATTTCTTTGTGCATCACTTTCATTTCTCCTTGAATCACTTTCCTATTTTCTTGTATCACTTTCATTTCTTTTCCCCACTTTTCCTCTGCCTCTCTTAATTGGTTGTTGAAGTCTTTTTTTTAACTCTTCCTTTATCTGTGTTCAATCCATATTTTTCTTTTGGACATTAAGTGTGTTTCCTTTGCTTTTACAGTCCTTTTCTCTGTCTGTACCTTGCTCTTTGTCTCCATAAAAATTCTTTAGAGTTAGGTACTATTTTTTGTTTGTTTGCTCATTTTCCTATCAAATTATAGGTAGGCTCTGGTTTTTTTTGAGAACTTGGGGTATCCTCTTAAACCTTAGCCCTTCCGTGATGTCATTCTCAGCTTATTTTTTAGTTTCAGTTTTTTGAGACTGATATGATGGTCTGATGTCTGAGAGCTCTGGAACCCTTCTCCCCCTTTTGATTCAATTGACTGGAGATGCTGATGGCTTAAGGACTTGCCTAAGGCTTGGGTTTGAGTTTTTGATCTCAGTCTGTACTTGATCAGGTCAGATGCTGATCATATTCTAGCCCCAGGCTTAAGCCCATAGGTTTTGTCTCAAGTTGTTCTTGATTCAATCAGGCATACCCTTGATTTTGTGATAATGAGATTAAGTCTACCTAGTCCATCCTTAATCTAATCACCAAAGGTGAGAACATCCCTACTTAATTCACAAGTTGGGGTCTCTGTGACCTACAGGTGCTAGAGTGAGTGATAACTGCCCCCTAGGCAGTCCCAAGAAAAGTTTCTGTTGTGATTGGACACATAAACTAGAGGAAAGCACAGGAAATGATGAAAGACATCGCCTGGATAAATTAAGAGAACTTCCTGGGCTCAGCCTTCTGGCTTCTTCTTATTCATGACTTCTACCTGGAGGAGCTCTGGCTGGGACCCTGAGACCTTGGTGAGACTGTTCTTAAATCTTTCCATTAGAACTACATGTGGTGAGTTAAGAAGGCTGACTGACTACATTAACTTCCCTGGAGGTACTAGCCTCCAGGAGGTTCCCTTAATTGGGAGAAGCCCTAGTGGCTAAACACCTTGTTAATTGACTGTTAGGCTCTCCAGGTGGGCCTCTGTAGCCCTGCTGGAGTAAAGCCCAGATGTGAATACAAATCTAGTTCATTAAGTTAGATCTCTTACTCTACCCTCTTCTCATCTCTCTACTTCCATTTGCTCCTATATTTTATAAATAAATTACTAAAATAATTTTAGGAATTGGTATTTATTCAGTTCCTTGGCAACCACACCTTTAAATATTAATATATCCAATAAAAACATGCCTTTTTCCCTCTTACAATTGCCCTGTCCTGGAGTTCCACCCCTAGTTTTGGGCAAAAATATCCTGGGGAGGCTCCCCCTAATAATAGTGACCTCAACTCGAACCATGGATTATATTCTCACTCCAAGCCTAGACTGGGATTTCTGACTTTACTCTTGGCCCATGGGGATTGGCTGCCTTCACCCCAAATTGCCTTGGGCTGGGATTCTGAACTTCTCCATGGGTTTGCAATGTCAAGAGGTATTAGTTGACTTATACCACTAATTTGCTGGCAGGTTCTCAGGGTCTAATTTAGCTTAGGTTTAAGTCTGGGAACCTGTAAAAGCAGATGTGTGGGGAGGTAGGGTGTGTGGTTGGCTCTTGGCTTGCTGCTATGCCTCTTACTAGCTCTACTTGCTTCACATCTCAGTTCCCCACATGATCTCTGCCTACCTTATGGGTTTTTCTTTTTTTGAAGGTTGTTTCTCTCTGTCTCTATTGGTTCTTTCACCCCTGTATTCTTTTTGTAATGATATTTTACTTTTGATCAGAGAGGATTTTTGTGATGAAATGGTGTGCTGCTGGTCTAGTTATTCCTCCATCTTGACTCCATTCCTGGAAGTCCCATGAGAGTAATTTTAGAAAGAGAAATCTCTATCTGCCTCTTATTTATGACATTTCATGATGAAATTATGTGATGCTTTTTACCATATCAGTATACCTTCAAATCTCCTACCCTACCAAAATAAAGGTCATGTCTTTTCTTGCCTCAAATTTTATATCCTTAATAAAAATTCCACATTCCATTATCTCATGCCTAATTCTTCCAGCAATAGATATTAGGTTTTTAAGGTGTCTTATTTCTCACATTTTTTACATTATTTGTTTTTGGTACTTAATCATTTTTAACAATATAATCCAGCTTAATTTGCATCTTGAAACTCATCCCTGTAACATCTATATTATTTATTTCTTTGTAATGTTGCTAAAATGTATATTTCTTAATCAAGATCTTAATGTATTTCTTCCATTGCCTTTCTTGCCTTTCACTACAGGCAGGAGAACATTTCTCAGTTCTTTCTACATCACATTGGAGATCCTGACAGATATTGATAATTTGAGCTGTGGCGGGAAATAAGATAATTAGATATTAGAAAACCCAGTTCCATTCTAAAACACAATTACCTTATACCATAGGACAACGAGAAAATGACATTATTTTGGCAAAGGAAATTGTTCTGAACAGGAATCCATGTCAAAAAGTGATATTGTACACTTTTCAGGTTAGGTATAAATAAAGGATAGAGGAAGTCAAAATGATTCCTCAACTATGTCTCTATTCAAGGATGTCTTTCAGGTCAGTGTGGAAACAACTTCACAAAAGTCAAACTCTTTATCAGATTGTTTTTTTTTTCTTTTCCTGTGTAATTCAAAAGACTCTTTCATTTCACTTCAGGGTAGCTTTCAAAGACTTCCAGAGGGATTCATTCTGGAATCCCTTTCTGAAGGACATATTTAGACTAAAATATTTATGCTGCACATTATTATAAAAATAGAAGGTTCATTTATGTAATTGCATTATGTGAGTAACACAAAAATGTAGGATTTCAAAAAGCATGCTTTTATCCCTAAGCAATTATATATATATATAGGTCCATTAGGTAAAATATGGAAGAAAATCTGCCAATAGGTAGTGCTGCTGTGATTGAATTTTGAATAAAGTAATAAGCAAATGGGATACTTCTTGAAACCCCTATTTTTAATCTTGTATATATTTCTACCTTTCTGCTTACCACTGCTCTATAGTAAACTGGCTACAAAATGTTACCATAGATAAAATATTTTTAAGAATTGTGGAATCATTTTGCATCACCTTCATTAGAAAGAATGAGACCTGGGTCAGAGATCATAGCTACAAAAAACAGACTGCTCAAGTGGTACTTCTCTGATGAAGGTACTGATCAGGCTTGGACTGAAATGGGTGTTATGAATTTTGCATAAAATCCTTCATCAAGGTTGAATTACATAATATATCATTTAATGGTATGTCTGTGTGACATTCCTTGTCAAACATGATTTTTCTGTGTGCCTCTAAACATCTCCTTGTAAGACATGTGGCAGCATTACATAGACAGGAATAACCTGGATACCATTTGCAATTAGATATGAGAATGATATGAGTCATAACAAATGCATAATGTATGATGAGTGAGAACTACATTTTCAGCCCTAGATTGTTTACTGTTTGAAACTTGAAATGTTATTTGAAAAAGTAATTTATTTAGAAAAGCTTTTAATTATAAAAATGATGGTAAACAGTTAACATCAGGATTGGTGTGATGAGGCTTGATTGCATGCCATATTTTATCAGAACAGAAGTTATTTCTTGGAATTAAGTGATGATAGCAAACCATGATGTGGTTTAGTATGACAGGTTTCAAGTGCATTCACTAAAAGTTAAACCAAACCATTTGAAAAATAGCCATATTACTAATCTATAGGGGTTTTTGGTTTTTTGTTTTATTTTTTACTAAAAATATTTAATTGTTATCTATTTCTGTTTTAGTGTATAATAGCTTGTGGTACAATATCTTAAATTATAATCATCTTAAATTACAAATCTTATAACCAAGTATAATAATTTCTCAGAGTAGATTCTGCAGTTTTTCTTAGCTTTTTCTTATTCTTTCACTTTTCTTTTGATGACTTTTTATTGTGTTGAGTCACAGTAGCCTTTAGTACTTAATGTTAATTATTCATACTAAATGAAGTAATTCTAAACCTGTGAAAATCTAGTTATGCCATACATTTTCTCTTCTCTCTCCTCTCATTTATAACTAGATATCTGTTCATTTTTGAAGATAATAATTTAATTTCATTTCAATAATCATTTTCTAAACCAATGCTATGGATCTAGCACTGCTTACAACTCAGAGGGAGATATAAAGTTTAAATTAAATAATGTAGCTATCCTTAGGAGATCACAATTTGATATACAGTGGAAAATGTATAATAGGTAAGTTACAGCATATAGAAGAAATAAAAACAAAATGTCAGGCAAGATGAGATAAGAAAAATAGAATTTTTTAATTTGGGAAACTGACATAATCTCTCAAGAAAGTGTCATTTGATTAGCATCATAAAGCATGACCAGGATTTCAAAAGGCAGAAATTAGAAAGATGGCATTCTTTGCATAAGAAAGTTGCATGAGACAAAGCCAGAAGCGAGGAATCTTAGTAGATACAAAGGGACTTGCATGAATTTATATTTAAGTTCTCTCAAAGATAGAAATTTCTAAACCTACTTTCATCGGTAAATCATATATTCACAGTACAAACTAAATGAATGTTGTAGAGGATATATTAACCAAATGTATATTTTGGGGGTTAGTTTGTGCAGTGCTTAGAATAATAGACGAGCACTGGAAAACATTTTCCTGTGTTCAAGAGTTCTATCCTTGGACACTTACTAGCTCTGTGACAATGGACAAGTTACTTAACTCTGCCTCAGTTTCCTAATTTTTTAATTAATTGGACAAGGAAATGGCAAACTACTTCAGTGTCTTTGCCCAGAAAACATCAAATGGGGTCACCAAGAGTTATATACAACTGCAAACAACTCAACAAATACAACAAATACATGTGTATATACATATACATACATACATACATATATAGTAATGATATTTTATTTCATAAAATACATGTAATATCAATTTTCCACACAAAATTTCTGAAACTATATGATCAAAATTGCCTCTCTTTCTTCCTCCCTTACTTATTCTCAGAGGTGGTAAGCAATTTGATCACAATTATATTTGTATTATCATGCAAAACATACTTGTATAATGGTAATTGGTATAAGAAAATACACATATCAAACTAAAAACCCAATAAATTGAAGTGAAAATAGTATCCTTTGACCTGCATTCAAATTTCAACAGTCCTTTCTCTGGAGAAGATCATTTTTTTTCATGTCTTTCAGGATTGACCTAAATCATTTTACTACAAGAATAACTAAGTCATTCATAGTAGATCACCCCACAATATTGCTGTTCAGTACAATGTACTGGTTGTTCTGCTTACTTCACTCTGCATGTGTGTTTGGAATCCAGGGAGGTGCCATTTAAAAGTATTTAAAAACTTCCTGTGGACATGTGGGGAACTTTGAGACTACATTTCCTGTGATCTAATGGGTTTCCAGTTTCTGACGTGATTACGTCAGAGAACCGGAACCAACTTTGAGCTCCACTTAAATTCAGAGGTCAGACTTAAGATGCTCTCTCTGCCGTGTGAGACTAGGAAGATGGGTGGAGATACAGACGGGTGGCATTTTTAAAGATAGTCAGGCTCGGTCATATATATATATTATCAACATGGCCATGGCAATTAAAATATTAATTTCTCTTATAATATCAGCCTTTATCATTTTTAATTGTTACATGCATCAGTTCATGTACATATTTCTATTTTTTTCTGAGATCATTTTGTTCATCATTTCTTACAGCATAATAATATCTATAACCATCATATACCACAATTTGTACAGACATTATCCAATTGATGGATATTCCTTTAATTTACAAAACTTTGCCACCATAAAAGGGCTTTTTATTAAATATTTTTGTAAAGGTAGGTCTTTCCCTTCCTTTTTTATCTCTTTGGTATACAGACCTAGTAGTGGTATTACTGAATTAATAAGTATGCACAGTTTTATGACCCTTTAGGTATAGTTCCAGAATACTTAGATCAGTTCACAACTCCACCAACTATGTATTAGTGACCCAATTTTGACACATTCCCTCCAACATTTATCTCTTTCCTTTCCTTTTTTGTCATTTTGGTCAATCTGATAGGTGTAAGGTGGTACCTCAGAGTTATTTTAATTTAATTTATTTTAATTAAAATTTAAAATTAATTAAAAAATAATTTACATTCCATAATGAAGAGTGATTTAGAACATTTTTTCATATGATTATTGACAATTGACATCTTCATATGAAAACTGCTTGTTCTTAACCTTAGACCATTTTTCAATTGAGGAATGGCTTCTTATCTTGTAACTGACTTAGTTCTCAGTATATTTGAGAAATAAGACCATTGTTAGAGGATTTTGCTATAAAATGTATTTCTGAGTTTGTTGTTTTCTTTCGAATCTTAGTTACATTTCTTTTGTTTGTATAATACCTTTGAAATTTAATATTATAAAATTATTTATATTACATCTTATAATGTTCTCTGGCTCTTGTTTGGTCATAAATTCTACCATTCTACATAGATCTGACAGACAAATAATTACATGTTCCCCCAATTTATTTATGATAACACCCTTTTTATCTAAATCATATGCCCATTTTGATCATATCTTGGTATAGGGTTTGAGATATTGGTCTATTCCTACTTTCTGCTATACTGTTTTCTAATTTAATGTTCTCAGCAGTATTTGTCAAATAATGAGTTATAATTACAAAACCATGGGTTTGGGGGTTTACCAGACACAAGATTTCTAAAGTCTTTTACCATAATTCTATTCAATTATTCACCATTCTATTTCTTAGCCAGGACTAGATTGTTTTGATGATTGCTACTTTATAGTACAGTTTGAAATATAGTACTATTAGACTACCTTCAATCACATTTTTCCCTTTAATTCCCTTGACATTCTTGATCTTTTGTTCTTCCAGATGAATTTTGTTATTATTTTTCTATTTCTAGAAAATAATTTTGGTAGCTTGATTCTTATATCTCTGAATAAGTAAATTAATGTATATAGGATTTTCATCTTAACCATATTAGCTCAGCCTACCTATGAGCAATCAATGTTATTCCAGTTGTTTAGATCTGACTTTATTTGTGTGAATTATATTGTAACTGTTTTAACATAATTCCTGTGTTTGTCTTGGCAAGTAGATTCCTAAGTATATTAAAAGGTCTTGAGCTATTTTAAATGAAATTTCTCTTTCTATTTTGCTGCTGGCCTTTTTAGGCAATATATGAAATGCTGGTAATTTATACAGGTTTATTTTGTATCCTGCAACTTTGCTAAAGTTATGAATTATTTCAACTAGATTTTTTAGTTGATTTCCTAGTATTCTCTAAGTACACCATTATCTCATGTGCAAAGAGTAATGGTTTGATTTCCTCATTTCCTACTTTAATTGCTTCAATTTCTTTTTCTTCACTTTTTGCTAAAGCTAGCATTGCTAATACAATATTAAACGATAGTGGTGATAATGGGCATTCTTGCATTATCTCTGATCTCATTGAGAAGGCTTCTAATATACCCATTTTGGATCTCACTTGCGGATCGTTTTAGATAGATAATTCTTATTTTAAGGAACAGCCCATTCATTTCTATGCTTTTTGGTGTTTTAAAAAAGGAATGGTTGTTGTATTTTGCTGAGGGCTTTTTCTGTATCTATTGAAATACTTACATGATTTATATTAGTTTTGTTATTGATATAGTCAATTATGCTAGTAGTTCTACTGATATTAAACCACTCATGAATTCCTGATATAAATCCCACCTACCCATAATAAATAATCTTTGTACATATTGCTTAAATCTTTTTGCTAGTATTTTATTTAATATTCTTGCATTGATATTCATTAAGGAAATTGGCCTGTAATTTTCTTTCTCTGTTTCATCTCTTTACAGCTTAGATAGCAGCACCATATTTGTGCCATAAAAATAATTAGGTTGAATTCCTGACATGCTTATTTTGCCAAATAGTTTATATAATATTGGGATCATTTGTTCTTTAAATGTTTGATAGAATTCATGTGTAAGCCCATTTAGCCTTGGGGAATTTTTTTCTAAGGAAATTCTTTGATGGTTTGTTCAAGTATTCTATTTCCCCTGACAACAAAATATATTGTTTATATACATGTTATATTTGATTAACAAAATTAAACTCTAAACCCACACATAGAAAAAAAATTCATTCAGTACAACAAAATCAACCAATTAATAAGTGATTTTAAGTAAATATTCTATGCCAGAAGGTATAGATATATGTCAGACGTAACTTTCAAGGAGCTTACATTCTAAGATTATATAACAAATAAGTTTCCAAATAAGGATATGATTTCATTTTCCTTCTTTAATAGTCTTTAAAAAATAGTCTTTAACCAAAATCAGTTTTGTAATACTTGTCCTCCAAATGTGTCTTTCTCTCCTTGATCTATTCCAATTTTTAATCCTTTGAATCATCAGTCTTTTAAAGCACACACTCTCTGCCTTCTTTAATAATCTTTCTGAGTTGGGCATCTAAGTAGCTTAGGAGATGGAGTGCCAGGTCTGGAGATGAGAAGTTCTGGGTTCAAATTTGGCCTCAGGACCATCCTATCAAAGTAACTCTGAGCAAATCACTTTACCTCAATTATCTAGCCCTTACCATTCTTCTTCTGTCTTGGAACCAAAATTTAGTACTGATGGCATAACAGAAAGTTGGGATTTAAAAATAATATTTTTGAACTTCTGAAATCATTAGAGAAGGTCCCAGGACTACGCTAATTTAATCTATCTATACAAAAAGTCATAAGTATTAATCTGAAGTTGGCCTTGATGTTATAATATAAACTTCAAATGTTCTTCAAATGAACATTATCATTATCCCCAGCAGCTATTTACATTTTTTATTGTTTTCTCAAAGTCCTAAATGCCTATTCTCTTATGTTATTATGAAAACAGAAGCAATTATCACTAACTCACTCATTGTCCTTACTCTCCATCTCAAAAACATATTTTGATATTTATTCATGCTTTCTTATACTCTCCATCATATCCCATCCTGTCTTATCCTATAGCACATGTCTAATATTCACTGTCAGTATATACTCTTTCCTCCCTGCTGTATACAAATATAATCAGCTCTATCTATTCCTTAAAAGCAACAACCAAACAAAAAGCTTAACTATCCCTTTTCCTCAATTTATCATCTGAATTGAATGGCCCTACTCACTTCCAACGTCAAATTCCTAGAAAGAATAAATGACACTTGCTGACTTTATTTCCTCATCATTCATCAATTTCTTGCTCTCATATTTTAATAGCTCTAGCTGCCAAACACACTATTCAACTGACACTTTTCTTACCTCTCTCCAAAGTTTCTAACAATATACTAATTGCCAAATCAAATAACCTTTCTATTCTTATAGACATCTCTATAGATTTTGTATACTGTGAATCAAATCCTGATCATTATGGGCATCCATTCACACACACACACACACACACACACACACACACACACAAAACACACACGCACACACATGCGCGCGCACCTTACATCATATTCAGTCTCTTTGTGTTTCTATATTTGTCTCTATTTCTGTCTCTCTCTATCTCTGTTTTTCTCTGAGTCTATGTGTCTTTCTGTCTGTCTCCCTCCTTACAATGAAAACTGTATGTTGGACATCTCTTCTGGAATGTCTAGGAGGTGTCTCACAAGGTGTTCCTCCTTCAAACAAATTTGTCCTGAGGCTACCACTATCCTGGCATCACAGTACTCTGAGAAGATAACTGGCTTGAGAGGCAGAGAATTTTGGTTTGAATTTCAGGCCTACCATTAAACCAGTGTGACCTTAGAAAGGTTCTTTATCTTTTTGGTCCCCAACTTCCACACCTAAGGAGGGTTTTTTAATAAATAGCTATCAAGGCTCTTTCTAACTCTCAATCCATGATTCTCTAATTTCATGAATTTTATAAGAACTATTTAATTAAAGATGATTAACAAGATATCAAATTAGTAAGTAGGAAAAAGGGAAAGTGGGAAAAAATCTTCCAAAATTTTGAAATAGACTATTTTCCATTCCTTGCCTTCTACAAAGGTATTCAGAAAAGAGATAAGTATAATACTATAATAAGATAATCTAGGAAGTTGGCCCAATAAAGATTATGAAATATTCTCAAACATGAAAAATATAGTGAAATATTTTTTAAATGTGAAAAAAAATCATATCACTCAAATTCAGGACTAGAATATTCCTTATTGGTCAATTAGTATAATCCCCATTAATTAACAAGGATCTATCCTCTATAGTCTACCTATTTTTTTAAGACTTATGTTGATAAAGAATTACTTTTTTTTGAAAGAGCTTAGTCTAATTTTGATTGGGTTTAACTTTGAACAAGGACAAAATTACTTTCAGTCAAAATCTTTTCAATTTTTACCTGTTGATAATATTTCTGCTAAGCAGAACAATTCAATTTCTATTTGTTATAAAGAAGTAGGTAATCTTGGTCAAAGGAGGGATAGAGATGATGAGGTGATTTGGAGGAGGAATGAGGAGATAGTTGAGTGTATGGAAGGAATGAATGAGGTGATATATAGGAAAGTAGGGGAATGAAAGGGAATATACAGGAGGGCAGCTTAAACAGGCTTCTTCACCGAGGTTAGAGACAGAGGATACTGGGGAGATAGGCTGAACCTTTCAGACAGATACCTTGAGAACTGAACATTCCACTGAAAAAATTGATCCAATTTAATATCATTTGTTAATACGCTTTTGGTCACACTATCCAACCAGTTTAAAATCTATCAAATTATATTTTGATCCTGGTTACATCTCTCCATCTTGACCAGGAAGATAATATGAGATAGTTTTTCTAAAATATATTTAGAATTTATCTACAACACTTCCCTCCAATCCAAAGGTCTAGTAAACATTTTCCAAAAAGCAAGTGCATTTAGTCTGTGATGTCCTATGCATGATGCAGTCACATCTTTATTTTATAGATTTTAAGAGAATAATATGATTTGAGATAATTTGTCTTTTGAGGATTTGTTTTAAAAGGACATATTCAAAAGGGAATTAAATAAAACAGAGATGCAATAATAAGTATGAATAAAATAGAATGATGCTGATCCTTAAGAATGATGCCAGTATGGTTAAGTGAATTACCTACTATAAGAATTAAAATGGGGACTGCCTTAATGTTAAGAATCACTGACAATATTCGACAACAGATAGAGGCACAGTTTTGTAAGAAAAACATTACTCTGGAATATGGAGTTAGAGAGTCATTAGGTTTTAAATGGAGATATTTAGTCTTTGAGGCACAGAAATTTGGTGCCATATTTTACAAAAGCATGTTTGAGGTATTTGATCAATTGATGAATATAGAACTGCCTGCCCATACTGTATGGAAATTTTGAATTATCACATGGTGATAAACTAGTTTTACAGAGTTGGGAGGAAAAATTCCCCTCTATAATATTGATCCATAAAGTTGACAATAGAAGAGCCTTATTTTACATTAACTCAACCCATGTGAATTCAGGTTTATGCAATTGGCAATTGGAAAAAAATTAAGGCAGAAAAATATTTTTAAAAATTTAAAATGATTATGCTTTAAATCCCATCAATTTTCCCAAATGTCTTGAAGTCTTATAGCATTTCACCCAATCATATTCATTCTCATTTTGAGAAGTTTTAATATAAGATATTGCACTGATTTGTTCCAAACATTAGTTCCCATATCAGTCTTTCAATTTTCATCGAGTTCTCCCTTTTAATGAGTTGTGTTGGTATCAGAACAATGCTTCTCTTTATTTCATTAGTGATATTCAGTTATTATAATGATGCAAGAGTTAAGAGTAGTAATGCTAGTAACTTTGATAAAGCTAAAAAAAGTCACAAAATACCCAGTTTTGTTTAAATAAGAAATCATTATTAAATAATGGGTTTGATTTTATGAAAAGTTTTCAAATTACACCAACAATCTTGAAACATATTGATCACATAAAATAAAGTCCTATTGTATTTCTTTTAAAATCCCTTATCTTCTGTCTCAGAATCAATACTGTTCATGTATTGTTCTAAGGCAAACAGCAGTAAGATCTAGGCAATGGACATTAAGTGACATGACCAATAAAACACAGCTAGAAAGTATCTAAACTTAAATTTGAACTCAGGATCACTCCCTTCACCCTGGCCTGGCTCTCCACTCAGCCACCTAATTGTCATTCCCATTATATATTTTAGAGAGAGTAAGAGGAAGTATATTGATATGTATTCCTTGAAGCTAGTTTTGTGGTAGATGCCTAGAGTGGATTTTAGGATCAAGACAAAATAAATAAGTATAGTCTCTCTATCTAGCTGGATAAATTGTATTACTAGGGCTCTAATGAAATTCCCAATTGAATTATACAGTATATGGAAAACTACGTCCAAACATTGGCTTTGATGGATTAAAATCCTTTTTAGTGTCTGGGACAAACTTCATGAAGAAAGAGAGCAATTGGACAGAAGGTAAAGAGGCTCAAGTGTTTGGATGTAGGCATCATTAATTAACATCATTTGGTTGACAACTTATTGGAGACAAAGAAGATACACATACTTAATGCCCTTTCCACCTTTATGACTCAAATATTCTAGATTTTTCTTTGTATTTTAAGCTACCTCCAATCTTAATGACTCTAAACATTTAAAAAAAAATTTATTTTATCTACCTGTTTACCAGTTTTGTAGACAGTGGCCAAGATAATGATTTCAATAAGTTGAATAAGCAAACACTCTTGGTGGAAATAATTGTAAAACCACATTCTGTTAAGTTAGGAGATATGATGAGGTTTGTCATACTTTCAATTTGTTTGTATAAATTAAGTCTGTGTATTGACATTGTTCTGCCATTTTGAGTTTCATAAAATAAGAAACAACTAGACAATTGACAACTACTGAGTTTGTTTCATCTTTCACAAAATATGTGGGAAGGAACAGATATATTATGAAAACTATTTCCTATAGCACATAAAAGCAAAAAAATATTATTTCCAGAAAAACTATTCTGATACTTAGCTCCTATTTATGTATTTTGGTTTGTCATTATTTTATTGCAACTGAAATAAAATATATGTGCATCTTTCTAAATAGGTTTATGTTCTGAGTAGAATGATGAGAATGAGTTATGTATAATGGGGAATGAAATTAATATGTGTGCAGGGAGGAAGAGGTAAATGATGGGGCTTTTATCTATTTCAAGTGAGGCTCAATCAAAAATATGAGTAACCCTGTCAACTGGCAGCCAAGTTCAGATGTGATTTATTTTATTTTTTTACTGAACTACATGTAAAAAATGCAATTTTTCGCCTTAGTTTTTTTTTAAGTTAGAGCCAAATTTTCATCCTTCCTCCAAGCTTTTCCTGCATCTATTGAAATAATCATCTTATTTCTATTTCTTTTTTTGTTGTTATTGATGGAGCTAATTATGTTGATTGTATTACTAATATTGTAATACCCCTGAATTTCTGGTATAAATACTACCTTGTCATTGTTTAGAATCTCAGTGATATTCTTATTGTATTGTATTCCCCTTGCTGATATTTTATTTAATATTTTGCACTGCATTCATTAGCACAATTGATCTGTAGTTTTCTTTCTTTGTTTTTACTCATCTTGGTTTAGGTATCATGGCCATATTTGTGTTGTAAAAGATTGGTGTGATGCCTTCTTCACCTCTTTTTCCAAATAATTTCTATAGTATTGGGTTTAATTGTTCTTTAACTGTTTGATAGAAATCATTTGGCTCTGGAGATTTTCCCTTAGGGAGTTCATTGTCAGCTTATTCAATTTATTTTCATGAGTTGGGGTAATTTAAGTATTAAATTTCTCTGATGCTAATTTATGCAATTTATATTTTTTGTAAATATTCATCCTTCTCACTTAGATTGTCAGATGTGTTGGCAGATAATTAAGTAAAATAATTCCTAATAATCACTTTAATTTCCTCTTCATTGGTAGTGCATTCAACTTTTTCATTTTTGAGACTGATAATTTTTTTCTTTTCTTTTTAAATTCAAATTAACCAATTTTAAAATGTATTTTATTGTGTTTTTAAAAAAAACTGGTATCTTGCCCTATTTATTACTTCAATTGTTTTCTTACTTTCGATTTTATTAATCTCACCTTTGATTTTAAGGATTTCCAATTTAGTCTTTAATTAGGAATTGTAATTTTTTTGTTCCTAGTTCTTTTTTTTAGTTGCAAGCCCAAGTAATTAATGTGTTCTTTATTTTATTGATGTATGCAATATAAATTTTCCCTTAAGCACTGATTTAGCTGTATCACATGCATTTTGCTATGTTGTTTTAATGTTGTCATTCTTCTGCAAAAAATTATTGATTGTTTCTATTTGTTCTTTAACCCATTTATTCTTTAGGATTAGATTTTTTATTTTCCAATTAGTTCTTAACATCTCTTTCAATGGACCTTTGTTGAATAATTTTTATTGCATTAGGATTTGAAAAGAATGCATTTTTTTTTGTTGTTTTTGCTTTTTTTGATTTTGGCATTTGAGTGTGAGGTTTCTATGTCCTGATACTTGGTCAGTTTTTATTTTGATGCCTTGCAGTACTGAGAAAAAAAAAGTAATATTTTCCATTCTCATTTAACATTATCCAACTGTCTTTCATATTTTTTCCAAAATGCTATTCACCTCTTTAATATATTTTTCCTTTTTTTGGTTAAATTTATTTAAGGGGAAATGTGAGGTCTTCCTCTAATACAATTTTAATATCTATTTCCTCCCATAACTGATTTAATATCTCTTTAACCATGTGGAGGCTACACCAGTTAGTACATATATATTTTGTTTTGATATAACCCCATTATGTATTGTACTTTTTAGTAAGATAAAATTTTCTTCATTATCTTTGAAAATTTGATCAATTTTTACTTTAGCTTCTAATGAGGTAAAAATTGCTACCCCTTTTTTTTCTTATGCTGAAGCATTAGTGATTTTGCTCCAGCCCTTCACTTCTCTGTGTGTGTCTCTATGATTTAAATGGGTTTCTTATGAATAGCATATTGTTGGTGGTTTTAATCCATTCTTTTGTCTGCTTCTGTTTTATGGATGAGTTAATCCCATTCATACTTACAGTTATGATAATTGACTGTATTTAACTCTATTCTACCTTCCCCTCTGTTTATTATTCATATGTCTTTCCTTTCTCCATGTTGCTCTTTACAAGTACCTTACTTTTGAGCACCATCTCTCTCAATCTGTATTCCCTTCTATGAAGCCCCTTCTTTCCCTTTTTCTCATTCCTTTTTACTTCCCTTAAAAATTTTATACATTTCCATATCTAACTGAGTGTGTACATTATTCCCTTTTTAGCTAAACCCATTGAGAGAAAAGTTGAAGTGTTGCCCTTCACCCTTCCATCTTCCCCTCCTATTCAATAATTCTTTTGATCCTCTTTTATGTGAGATAATTCATATAATTCTATCTCTACATTCTCTCTTTTCACAGTGCATTCTTTGTTCGCCTCGTTCAATTTTGTTTATATATATATATATATATATACTTCCTAAATGCTATTACTGATAAAGTTCATAGGAGTTGTAGGTATGAAAACTCATAAAAGAATACACAGAGTTTAACAATTTAATCTTATTGAATCCTTACATTTTCTTTCTCCTGTTTGTATTCTTATGCTTCTTTTGAGTCTTCTCTGACTATTAGATTTTCTGTGAAGCTCAGGAATTCCAGAAAGTTCTCAATTACATTAAATTTCCATTTTTCCCCTTGAAATATCCTGAGTTTCCCTCAGTAGGTGAATCTAGGCTATAATTCTAGTTCCTTTGCATTTTGTATCAGCATGATCAAAATCTTTGTGTCCAGTAAAATGGAAGGTGCGAAATACTATGCATTCCTAATTGTGGCTCTATGATATTTGAATTATTTCTTTCTGGCTGCTTGAAGCATTTTTTTTCTTTGCTCTGTGAGCTCTGGAATTTAGTTACAATTTTCTGGAATTTTTCCTCTTGGGATCTTTTTCAGAAGGTGAGTGGACTTTTTAATTACTATGTTGACAAATGATTCTAGGATCTCAGGACAATTTCAATTTTTCCTCATTATTTCTCTTAATATAATGGTTAGGTTCTTTTTATTATAATTATTTTTTGCTCCTGGTTTTTAGGTAGTATAACATTTATTAAAACCTTTCTCTTTGATCTATTTCCCAGGCCAGCTGTTTTTCCAATGAGAAATTTCATATTTTCTTCTATTTTTTCCTTATTTTGCTTTAATTGATTATTTCTTGAAGCTACATGGGATGATTATTTTCCCTTTGTCTAATTCTAACTTTTAGGAATTATTTTCTTCTTTTAAGTTTGTGTACCTTCTTTTCCATTTGGCTAGTTCTACTCTTTAAAAACTTGTTTTCTGTTCCGGGTTAAGATGGCGGCAGAGTAAGAAGCAGCTCTTAACCTCTCCTGACCGAAACATACAAAACTCCTCAAGGGGACATAAAAACAAGTCCAGACGAACGGAGGAACCCCACAACAGGGCACAGCGTGGAAGGTACGTGGAATCGAGACATTTCCAAGCTAAAAAGGGCTCTCACTCACTCAATC
>NC_058135.1:188528108-188568226 GCF_016433145.1 Gracilinanus agilis | reverse complement strand
TTGTTCAAGGACACATGACAAAACTAGTGGAAACGCGCATCGGCCAAGGGTGGGGGGGTGCGGGGGGGGGTTGAAGGGGAAAGGTGGAGCATGAATCATGTAACCATGTTAAAAATGAATATTAATAAATGTTAAAAAAAAAACTTGTTTTCTTTAATGATTTTTTTGTGCTTCCTCTTTTCCATTTGGCCAATTCTCCTTTTAAAGTAGTTATTTTGCTTGGCAAAATTTTTGGATATTTTTCTCCATTTTTTATTTCCTTTACTGAGCTAATTCTTTTTTTTAATTTTTTTCCTGCATTGCTTTCATTTCCCCTCAATTTTCTTCTATCTCTGTTAAACATAAACCTATTTAAAAGTTAAATAAATACCATGGAAAGTAGTTAGTTTCCCATAAGTACAAATTAGAAAATATTTTTTATTTTCACTTTTTTTTTCTTTTCTGTGACTCAGTTTCCTCATCTCCAAAGTCAGAGTGATACACTGATATGATTTGTGACCTTCTTATAGTTTTACTGGTCTTGTTCTATAATATACTTATAGATTCTAATTAATACTATTCTCCTAAAACTTAAAAACAAAACAAAAATACCCTTCAATTCTATTTAAACCTCAATTAATCTGACATACTGTCAAGTCTACCTATAATATGGATCCAACTTTTGAATCTAACTTTATTTTCCATTATAGCTACATATGAATTTTTAATATAGATACTCTTTCTTAGTAATTCCTGAATAGTCCATACATATTCTCACTCTTTGCAATTTATGCTTCCTTCCCAAATATAATGCCTTAACCCTTAACATATTCAAATTTTATCCAAACAATATTAATAATTCCTGAATGTATACTTCCTTATTGTTCAAAACACTCTTAATCCTATTGTTCTTTCTCTTATCTGTACTTCTTATGTGTATTAGCAGGTAAGAATGTTAGGATTAATAATGCAGAGAAAATATAATAGAGTTCTGCTTTGTTTTTTTCTTTTCAGGGATTAGTGGAGCCTCCTTGGAGCTCATCAAAATCTCAAAATAATTTTCATAGACCATGAACTAGCTTCCATAAACATGAGGAGAGTAGAAAGGAATTCAATGAAAATAACTAAAGTATAAATGAGAATGTGAAAAATGTCCAAAGAGTATGTGGGAGTTCTAAGAAACATCTAGTAAACTATGCTATCAGCCCTTTAGTTCAAGACTTTACTTTGTCTAAGACTTTTAAACAAAAAGGTTGAAAAAATGCTGGTTAGTATTCCAGGCTTATTGACTCTGAAAAGTCTCCTAAAGAACTGTGACAATGAAATTACAGAGTGGAATTCCAGTTGCAAGAGAATGGGTCAAGCCTCAGTTGAGAATTCCAGGCCCATCCCCTCCCAAGAACTCTGAGTGAGGGGACAGTTTAAGGCAGTTAAGGGAAGTTGATTCCTGGCAGTTGAAGTGAGCAGGTCATTCTGTTTCCTGATCCCAAATCTTGGGGTTCTTGAGAGCTGCCAACCTTGCTTTAGCTTGACTAGACCTTCAATCAACATTCATAGCCACCTCTAATTAGTCATTTAGACCATAGAAGATTATCTATTAGGTTAGAGAGCTAATTAGCTAACCAAGATACCTTTCCCCTCTGGGGGGAGGGGCCACTTGGACATAACAGTTTAAGGCTTCCCTGACCTTATTTTATTCTTGTTAAATCTTCCTTCCTTCCCTTCCTCACATATCATTAAACCCTTCATCATTTGGGAGCTGTGCCTGGCTATTATTTAGGGAAATACTTACACCTCCTCAAGCTGAGCTCCTCTGGTCATGTGGCCCAAAAGTCTGACCCTTCCCCTGTCCCTGAAAGCTTAAGGACATCAAGGCTTTACTATTTTCTCCTTACTCAACCTGTGGGGAAATTGTTTAGAAAAAGTTGATACCTTTTTGAGATCAGCCTTACCAAGTTTCCTGACTGAGATCAGAAGACAACAGATAAACCTCCATTTGTAACTGATTCCTAACTGGTTGGTGGGAGGGGGAAGTAAAGGAGTACTCCCAGCGATTGTGTCCCTCCCTTTTCATTTAAGCCTGCTGAGAGCCTGCGTATGTGCTCTCCATATACCAAGGTACAAGTAAGTCCCGATTGCTACACAACCACTGGCATCTTTAAAGCTTCCCATGAATATCACTGTTAACCAATATAACAGAACACTACTACCCCACCCCTGCTCTCCCAACCCACCTTACACTGCCACCAGGAAGAAGATGCTATAGAAGTAGTTGATGACAACACTAGCACATGATAGCAGAAGACCCCCTCTTCCCCCACCCAAAAAAAACAAAACAAAACAAAACAAAAAAAAACAAGGGTAGCTTCAGAGGTAGAGTAGAATGGAAGGGAGGCACAAGACAATGTAGGAAAATGAAACCATTTCTATTACAGTCACAAGATGGCTATTCCATATCTCAGATTATCCATTACTAAAGATTGTTTCTTCCCTACTCCTGTGGTAATGCGTGTGGGACATTTTGAGAATGATCTCAATGCTTTATATACTCTATTATTCACTTTGGTATTGTGTATGAATTAAAAATTATTCCATTTGACTTATGGTTCCTACATGACCTATTGGTATAAAATATCTTTGAGAATAATAAATAAAAATTATTTATAAAGTTAAAATTAACCAAAATAACCAATACTAACCTTGGAGTAATGAAGGGCCCCATAGTAATGCAGGATCTATGCTAATGTGTACAACTCATTTTGAATATTATTTGAATAATAATGCATAATAATGTATATATCTGCAACAAATAAAGCTTTGCATTAGTCCTATAGATAGTAAGTGGATTAGAAACAAGACATAGAAGAATCACGCTGTATCAGTCTAGGCTATACATACATTCAGGCTGTGTTGTGTAAATATTTTTGCAAGAGGCCATTTTGGTCCAGTACGATTGCTAGTTACTAGGTTGGAACACAGAATTCAGTGAGGGTATTTGAGGTGGCATGAGACCAAAAGTCAGTTGAGATGTGCCTATAAAAGCAGGAAAACTCAGAACATCAAGGTTTCAATCTTGAGATACTGATGAGAGGAAAGGGTCATTTCAGGATCGTCTCTTAGCTAGGGTAAGGTCCCTAAACTGCTCATAGACTATTTTGTGTCAGCATCCAACATTAATCATCAAACAACATCTATAAATCAACATCAATATGCCAATCTAATTATCAACAAGAATATCAACTGCAAAAGCAACGTCATTGTGACATCAAGCAATCAGTAAGGCCTTTGGCCTGGCCAGTCAGTTTGCCAGGCAGGCTTCATGATATTAACAGCTTTAGATCTACTGAAGATTTAGTATACAATCAATATATTAGATAAGGATAGAATTTCATCCTTAATCCCTCTTTCCTCATTATTCACCCCAACATTTCCTTTAACTTATTTGTTATCATTAAATTAGTTGATACAAAGAAACCAATGCAGAGCTGGTTTGTTCTCAGCATTCCAAGGGGAAGTTTGTCAGTTAGAGACTCACCTGGCAACTATTGAAGGCAACTTCATAATTATTGAAATAGAACTCAAAGTTTATTACCTTTGAAGTTATTATACAATGTAATTACTAACTGAGAGAAAACAAACCCTCCATCATGTAGGATACAAGCTCTATCTTCACAAACCAAATGAATTTAATGATTAAAGGTATTATTCAAAAAATGGGTAATCTAAGAGCAGGCCTTAAGGCAATTTGCGTAGTGAGGAGGGATAAAGGGGAAATAGGTGACTAAAAGGTGATTGGAGGAGGAATGAAGGTAAGGGGATGTATATAGGAGATAGTAGGGAAATAAGGGAAATAGAGTATGTAGGAGGGCAGCTCAAACAGGTTTATTCACTGAAGCTTGAGACAGAGGACACAGAGAGGAATTAGGCTGGACCATTCAAGCAGGGAAGGTATCCCTATGATATGAAGGAGTTTGGGCCAGTCAGAAATGTTTAAGTTTGGCTGAAGGATTTTTTCTTGTTAGTTTCTAAAGTCCCTTGAGGGAGGAAAAGAAAGGGCTCCTTCCTGCCAGTGAAACTGATGGCTGCAGGAAGTCTTGGGCAAGGACTTCCTGCCAAGATGGATGCCTGCAGTTCCCTCAAGAAATAAAATAAAATGATTCCTTCCCTCTTGAGCCCTTTCCCTAATCTTTGATACAATGATTCACCAGAGGCTTTGAGTAGGTAACAAAGGGAATTTATTAATGTCAGGTTAATCAGAGGGAAAGAGGGTTTAGGTTTTCTAACTGCTCCTAGGGAAAAGGCTGAATGGTGGGAAATGGGTCGCAGGAGAGTGTTAGACTGAGAGAGCCTGCTCTCCCAATCAGGAAGGTTTGACAGCCTTTCAAGTAAAGTATTTATCAAATCACTAAAACTAGGGGTGACTTATTTGAGAATGCCCTACTTGCCTACTGAAACTAAACCCACAAGGTTCAATCACCAAGCTCTCCTTTCCGCCCAGGGCCCAAAGGGAAATTCAGGGGAAAGGGAGTGATGTAAATGAAGAGAGATCAGGGAGAGGTCCAGAGAAATCAGTTAGATCTAAATTTCCTCAAGACAAAAGAAGCACAGGCCAAGACAGAAGTTAAAAGGCCAAAGCCAAGCCAAATAGCCGAAGCTAACAGGCTAAGCCAAAGCCCAAAAGTCAAAAGCCTCCAGCCAGAGTGAAAGCCAGAAGGCAAAAGCCCCATCAGTTGGAACTTCACCTCTATTTATAGCTTCAAGCTCTAACTGACTTTCTGAAGATACTAAGATCATTACATGCCTTTCTGTGACAGTTTGAAATTACAGAAGCAAAAAGTTTCTGTTAGCCACCTTGCATTACAAAGGGGACAGGAAGAAGGGAATCAGGTTTGAGGAAAGAGGAGGTAAGGTAAATTAACTGAATCTGCTAAATGCTGCCTAGCAGCACAGTCTCCCAGAAAGGGGGCGGGGATGCATAAGGAATGGCAGGATGCCTATCTAAGCTGCAATAATCTTTCTTCTAAATCCTAAACAGCTAAACTGAAGGTAGACAGTGATCTTGCTTGAAAGTCTATCTTGAGGATAGCTATCAAAGTAAAGCAGCCCCTGGCTGTCAGAGACCAAATGCCTCAGCCCCTGAAGTTACACAGTGTGTGTGTGCCAAGAGCCAAGAGTCAAAACCCTTGCCAGAGGGGTGACCTGGCTTTTATACCAGTTCTCCAACTTCCCTTAACTTCCCCCTCCCTTGGAGTTCTGGGAGGCACTATGGTATTCTGTGATGCAGCTTGAACCCTTCTCAGAAACACAGATGTTACAATAACTAGTCAGTGATAGTAGGTGGGAATAAGTTAGCTGCTTATTCCTGCTAGCTGCTTCACTACTTTCAGTTGCAGGGTCATAAAGCAGTCTCTGAGTAAACTCATCCTTATCCTTCATATAGTAGGTTTCACCAATATCTCCTATTGCTTCACACCTCAATCACTAGGACTCCTTGAGGATATATAAGGATCATTTACACTTTCCCAAGGGTCCTTAAAGTTGGTATATGATCAAGCAATGAGAAAAAAATATATATATACATATATATATTTACTTCAATTTGACATCATTTATTATGCACTGTGTAATTAGAATCTGTTAACCTAAAATATTTGATCCCCACCAAAACTACAATCCCCAGCAAAACTACGATTCCTTGCACTCTACTCACTTCCTGTAGTTATGTACTGAGGTAGATAGGATATAAGTGGGGTGTAGTTCTGTCTCTTGCCTTTTTTCCTTCCTGATGTGGCTTTGGTGGAGTGGGAATTTTTGAGCAGGTAGAAAAGCTTAATCACATAATTCTATTTTGTCAGATAATAAACTTTATAAAAATAATACTTGAAGTATCGGACATTAAGTTAAATCTTACAGCACCAGCAGCATAAAAATTACCATGGATGACCATGGGAAATCAAAGACAAAAATGAAAGCTTTCTTACATTTAAAGAGCTTATATTGTGACTAGAACTAAGAAGGGATTGTCCTGTTCTTGATTCAGTTTACATTGAGTTTGGACTATAGAACTTTGTCTCAAAGATGTCACTTCTAGGTATATAAAAAGAAAAATAAAGGAAGAAAGGAAGGGACCCATACAATATGCACATATATATTATCTAGCAAATTTTTGAGTGTAAAAGAACTAAAAAATTTAAAAACCTCATTAAGAAATATATGAAATTATTATGTATGGTACATAAATATCATGGAAAATTATTGTGTTGAAAAAATTATGTAGGAGATGTTTCAAAAAACTTAAAAAGAAATGCATGAAGGCAAAGTGAGGAGTGAAAAAACAACCCTAGGAAAACAATAAGAACAATGCTTTAAAGATAAAATAACTTTAAAAACCTAAGGGACTTCTGGCTGCAGCTTAGTTGCAGAACTTTTACCCTCCTCACCACCAACCTGTATGATACCTCAAAAGAACAAAAAGACCAAGTTCGGATGAGCAAAGTGTAACATTCATGATCTTAACTGGGATGAAACTGCCTCATAGAATTCCACAGGACCCTGCAGAACTCCAGGAGAGGGGGAAGTTGAGGCAGTTAAGAATGTGAGTAGGGGTAGCTGGGTAGCTCAGTGGATTGAGAGTCAGGCCCAATGATGGGATGTCCTAGGTTCAAATCTGGCCTCAGACCCTTCCCAACTGTTTGACCCTGGGCAAGTCACTTGACTCCCATTGCCCACCCTTACCACTCTTCTACCTAGGAGCCAATACAAAGTATTTAAGGGTTTAAAAAAATAAAAGAATGTGAGTATATAAGCCAGGGCATCTAGCTGGCAAGACACTCTCTTTGTGGGGTTCAAGGGAGGCTGGAAGAAGTGTAGGATTGTTCTTTTTGTTAGCTCATCTATGACCTCTAGGAGAAGGGAGTCACTTTGCTGTTTACTCCATACAGACTATACCAGGCTGTGTGCACTGGGATAATACCTCACTTGCAATATCTCAACTTATCTCTAGTTTAAATAGATCTTTAATCAATATTACTTTCACCATTTTAAACTTAATAACATTAGATTAAGAAAAAAGTTAGTTTGTGAGGGATATAGAAGATATACAAAACACATTATCCTCTGGGGAATGCGCATCTAACAATCTAACAAAGTAGCTTGCATCACCTTTAACCCTAAAATTTACCTTCCCTTTCCCTGTTTATCTAAACTTAATAAATCCCTTCCCTTGTTAAGTTTGAGAGCCTGAGTGAAGTTATACTTGGGCTATATCCACCTATAGCATATATTATCTAAGCAAAATCTTCATCCAAGCAAGCACTGGAACAGCTGTAATCCAGAGAGCAAGTCTGCTGTATTTAGAAGGCATCTTGAATCTTTATCTATCATAATCTTTAACTGTGGAAGTTGCTAATCTCAGTGGTATTGTTGCCTGTCTGTCTACCAATTTAGCCATGGATTAGCCAAGCCTAAACAGCCTCCATTTTTTTTATCTAAAGGGGATTCAGTTAAAACTGTTACCTCTTCAGTTTCAACTGCCTCAGGAGGGGGAGGAGATAAAATTCTATTGAATCTCACCCCTCCCCCTTGCTAAGATAGCCTGCTTGATCCTTTGCACTGATACCATTACCAACATTACAAATCTGATTCAGTCTACAAAAGAGACTCCACAATTGGGCACAGCATTGTAGTATGTTGTATTTGGGCATTTCCATGCTATAAGGGAGTAAATTAGCTCCCACCAAACCACTAGCTGATCAAACCCTCCCTTATCCAACCTACTGGGCAGGATTCATAGCCAGCTCCCTAGAATTAAGGCAGTGGGGAACAACTTCTAAGTTCTTGGCAGCTGATCAAGAGCACCGCTGAGAGCAGCTAGACATGAAACCTAGGAGGCTAAAGAATGTGCACCTTGTGTGCAGAGATGGGAGTGGGGCTGGGATAGCATACAGCAGAAACCCTGCACAAACTCAAAAATTAGCCTCAGGCAAAAACTTCTCCATAGCTCTATACACAGAGAGTCTGTACTCTTCACCCATACTTCTGAGGGAAGCAAGAAAAAGCAGAGTAATGGCTAGCAAAGCTCAAGAAAAACCAACCAACAAAAGAAGCAAGAAAAATCCACTAACTCTGGATAATTTTTACATAGAAAAAATCCAGATCAAAGAATAAACAGGAGAGGAGGACAAACATGTAAACACATCCAAACCTTCCCTCCCAAAAACGAAAATTGGTCACAAGCTCTTGAAGAGTTCTAATCTGAGATCATGAGAAAGGTGGAAGAGACTTGGCAAGAAAAGAGGGAAATAGTTCAAAAAGAAAATAACAGTTTAAAAGGTAGAACGTTGCAATTGGAAATTGAGGTTCAAAAATCAAATGAAATGATAGGCAAATTGAAGACTGGAAATAACCAGCTGGAAGGCCTGAAGAGCCAGATAGACCAGACAGAAAACGCAATCCAAAAGATTATAGCTGAAAACCAGGCTAGAATTGGGCATGTAGAAGCCAATGATCTCACAAAACAGCAAGAATTAATAAAGCAAAGTCAAAAGAGTGACAAAATAGAAAGAAACATGAAATATCTCAAAGAGAAGATGACAGATCAAGAAACAGGTCTAGAAGAGACAACTTGAGAATCATTGGTCTTCCAGAAAAATCAGAGACAAATAGAAATTTAGAATATGGAATTCAGAAAGGCAAGAGAACTGGGTCTAAAACCAAAGATCACCTATCCATCAAAACTGACTATATATCTCCAGGGAAAAGTATGGACATTCAACAAAACAGAAGATTTCCAAGTATTTGCAAAGAAAAGACCAAGTCTAAATGGAAAGTTTGACATCACTTACCACAAGTCTATTCCACTGATCCTTCCTTCTGTCTCTTAGCCAGTACCATATTGTTTTGATGACCACTGCTTTATAGTACAGTTTAAGATCTGGTACTGCTAAACCACCTTCCTTCATGTTTTTTTACATTATTTCCCATGATATTTTTGATCTTTTGTTCTTCCAAATGAACTTTGTTATACTTTTTTTTTTCTAATTCAGTAAAAAAGTTTATTGATAGTTTGATAGGTATGGCACCAAATAAGTAAATAAATTTGGGTAGAATGGTCATTTTTATTATGTTAGATCATCCTACCCATGAGCAATCAATGTTTTTCCAATTGTTTAGATCTAGTTTTAATTGTTAGGAAAGTTTTTTGTAGTTGTATTCATATAATTCCTGTTTTTATTTTAGTAGATAGATTCCTAAGTATTTTATATTGTTTAGGGCAGTGATGGGCAAACTTTTTAAAGAGGGGACCAAAGGAAAAGAAATGCTCTTCTGTCAGTCTGGTTCTAAGGCAACTCTTTTGAAGTTTCATTGTATTGTATCCTACTTATTGTATTTGTCAAATTAGGAACAATGTCACATGGCAGGATAAAACATTTCAGGGGACCTGCATCTGGCCCACAGGCCATAGTTTGCCTATCACTGGTCTAGGGAGATTTTGTTTGGTATTTCTCTTTCTAACTTTTTCTACTGAGATGCTGATATATATATATATAAATGCTGATGATTTATGTGCATGAAGAACTATCACTTTTTGCAGATGATATGATGGTGTACTTAAAAAATCCTAGAGAATCAACTAAAACACTAGTGTAAATAATCAACAACTTTAGTAAAGTTGCAGGACACAAAATAAATGCACATAAATCATCATCATTTCTATATATTTCCAAGACATCTTAGGAGCTTTGCAGTCTTGTAGTGTGGAGGCTGCCAGATCCTATGTAATCCTGATTGGTGTTCCTTGATATCTGAATTGTCTCTTTCTGGCTTTTTGTAATATTTTCTCCTTAACTTGGTATCTGTTGTTGATGGAATACTATTGTGCACAAAGGAATAATGAACTGGAGGAATTCCATGTGAACTGGAATGGCCTCCAGGGAATTGATGCAGAGTGAAAAGAGCAGATCCAGGAAAATGTATACAGAGACTAATACACTGTGATAAAATCGTATATAACGGACTTCTCTACTAGCCACAATGCAAGGATCCAGAGCAAAGCTGAGGGACTTATGAGAAGGAAAACTAGCCACATTCAGAGGAAGAACTGTGGTAGTAGAAACACAGAGGAAAAACAACTGCTTGAACACATGGGCTGATGGGGATATTACTGGGTATGTAGACATTAAATGATAACTCTAGTCCAACTATCAATAATATGGAATTAGGTCTTGATTAATAATACATGTAAAACCCAGTTGAATTGTGCATCAGCCAACGGGGATGGGAGGGTTTCAGGGAGAGGGTAAGAATATGAAATGTAAATATAGGAAAATATTCAAAATTTAAAAGTTAAATTTAAAAAAATAAAAAACAAAAACCTGAGATCTTTGATTAATGAAATAATCAACCACATTTTCAAAGTACCAATGATGACACATGGAATTAAAAATAGAAGGTCTTAGGTGGTTTGGTTGATTTAGGACTCTATTCTTAAGACTTTTATGTTCCCTATGTAGTTTGGAGATTGGATTGTTGTCAGATTTTTTTGAAAATATTATTTTTAATATTGCCAAGATTCCATTTACGTAGCAGTAGCAGTAACAAAATTTGAACCCTTATAGCTCCTTACTCTATATTTAATGCTTCTCTGTTCTTTTAATCACATTGGATTTAATCACATTAATCACATTTTAATCACATTGACTCTCAAAGAATGCAAATTACATGTTTGATTTAGTACAGATTCACCAACTTCCTTGTCCTTGTTTCATTTATTAATCACACTTTATATCCTTTTGCTTTAAAGAATTTATTCATGGTACTTAGAATTTACTAAGAGTACTTTTTAAAAAATGACCATGGAGAGCAACACAGAAACAGAATGTTTTTCTTTTTATTGAAGGGAGTGGTCTTACTAAGAAAGAACTTTTTGTGATACCAATCATAACATAGATCTGCATGAATGTGAAGAACTCAATTCTCTTACAATGCCAGGAACTTTTGAAAAAGTAGTGTTTTGATACAGATATTCTCTAAATTTCTCCCTGCCTTGTTTCATCTAAGGAGACATCTAAAAATATGTTATTGTTGTTTGTGTTCAGTTGTTTTATTCCTGTCTGTTTTTTCATGACTCCATTTTGCATTTTCTAGTAAAAGATACCAGAGCAGTTTGCCGTTTCCTACTCTAGCTCATTTTAGAAATGAGAAAATATAAATATTGTGTCTTGCCCAGGCCCAGGAAACTAGGAAGACTCAGGGAAGAATTGAACTCGGATCTCCCTGACTCCAGATTTGCTATCTACTGTACCAGCTAACTGCCTTAAAATATTTCCCCTCATCTAATGAAAATAATTTAAATTGATAATAAAATACTGATGAATCACTGAGAAGGCATTTGAGAACTATTTGGGAAAATGTTATCACAAATAATATCCCATTCAAAAACTTTTCTTTTTCTGTTTAAACCAAATTTTATTTTATTTTATTTTATTTTATTTGTGACTTAAGATGTGGGAGTGTTTTTATCATCACATCCTGAGAGTGAAAAGAAAGTTAGAATGACTTATTTAATCAATGTCTGGCCCTAAATGTCACTTTTGGCTGTAAAGAATGTGAAAGTCTTAAGCAAAGACTCCTAAATCAATCAGACCAGCTAAGTCCTTCTATATTCAGTTGTTTTTAATCCCTTCAGGAAACAGTTTCAGTGTGCACTGTGATTGAAGCACACTGAGAGAGGAAAAGTTCTTTGGCAGTTCCTCTCTTCCCACTTCAGTATCTGATCAGTTTAGATGAAACCTGATCTTTGTTAAAATCATGAACAGGAAATAGGAAACATAATAGCCTATTTTAAGACAGCAGGAGTGAGAAGGATCACTGACATTACTGAGATGCTTCCCCTTGTGCCTTTCCACAAAGGCAAAGATTATGCTCCCTTATTCAGGCTGCCTGCAGGTTGAATCTGTTCTTGACTCTTTCCAAGATAAGAAAGTCGTGGTGATTTTTTCTTTTGGCCAGACCTGACTTGATTCCTGCAAAGTTTTGAAAGTGAATTTAACCCCCAAAAGGATCATGAGGATATTTAACATGCAGCTAAGGTTATGGTATAAATGAAAGCATCTCTTTTATTTTGCCAGGTAAGAGCAGAGTTTATTTTAAAGCAATCTAAATGCCTACAATTCAGACTAATTGCCATGGTCTCTATGCCATTTTTAGAGTTTATAGTTACCTTAAACTACAGCTGTGCAAGAAGTTTACATGGTAGAAGCCATTCTGGGTACAAGCTAACTTTGATTCAACTAGAAAACTTCAACAATGAGTCCTCTTCATTTCTAGGCTATTTGCAGCTGCACCTGTTCAAATACAGCTCCAACTGGCTCAGCGTTTAACCACTCCCACAACACACTTGATTAAGAGCATGGCTTCATCAGCATGGTAGGGGAACTCTCATTTCTCACACCTGTGGTTGAGTTTAAAACTTCCTTCTGCAGTACTTTCTTAGATACAAAGTTTGGAGAATGTATTTTCCTTAAACCTTTCAAAGGATATTCTATTTCCCAAGTATGGTACAAATTCTTACACTATGATAAGGCAATTAAACCTTGGATATTTGAATTGTCCCTACCTACATAGATTACAAAGATTCTAAAGAACATGAAACAAAGTAATTTATTAAACCATCCAACACTTCAACTGTTTCTGGCAGTGCATAGGATTTTATATAAGAATCACTTCTAACTCTGAAATGAGGAAAGTAGGAACATTTTTCAACTCTTCTCCAGGGTCAATGTTGTCCATTAAAATTACAGAGAATTCAATATTTTTAAAGAAAAAAATATGTATAATCATCTTATTATGTAGCAACCACTTTATATCACTATTATTCCAGTGATCATAATATATATGATTTATTAAAAATATACTTATCCAAGAGAAACAAATTCTCACATTAGCTATGCCCAAAAATCTATTGCATTCTTTTTCCCCTTTTTCCTTCCCAATTCCTTTCCCAAGAAGGCAGTAATAGAATATAGGTTGTATATACATTATCATATAATACATATTTCCCTGTTCGTCATGTTATGAAATAAGAAATTCATAGAGACCATAAAGTGAAGAATGGTATGTTTCAATCTGTACTTGGAATCCCATCTGTACCTTTTAAGGTAAGAGGTAACCTGTTTTCATCCTGAGTCCTTTGGAGTTGTCCTGGCTCCTTGCTGTGTCGATAATAGTTAAGTAATTCAGAGTTGATCATTGTATATTACTATTTTTACTGTGTACAATGCTCTCCTGGTTCTGCTCACTTAACTTTCTGTTAATTTATGTAAGCCTTTCTAGATTGTTTTATGAATCTTCTTCTTTATCATTTCTTATTGCACAATAGCATTCTATTACCAGCATAATCAAAACTTGTTCAGACATTTCCTAAATAATGGGTATTCCTTCAGCTTATGATTATTTACCACCACAAAAAGAGCTGCTACAAATGTTTTGCAACATATAGTTTGTTTTCCATTTTCTTTGATCACCCAAGGAAACAAAATTAATAATAATATTACTGAGTCAAAAGGCATAGTCAGTTTTATAACTCTTTCAGCATACTTCAGTTTGCTCTTCAAAATGATCATATCATTTCATAGTTCCACCAGTGGTGAATTAATGTCCCTATTTTTCCTTATCCCTTCCAACATTAGTCATTTACTCTATTATCCTTTCTGGCCAATTTGAAAGAATTGTTTTGATTTGTATTTCTCTAAAAGATAATAATGTTTTAGATAATTTTCCCTCTATATATCATTTTGATTTCTTCATTCCAAAACTCTTCATTCCTATTAACCTTTTATTAATATATATATATATATATATATCCTTTGACTACAGCATTAGGGTCATGTTTCCTATTTTTAGGTATATTGGATATCAGTTCCTTATCAGAGATATCAGATTCAAGCCCTCCCCTCTCCCTACTGATGAGTCCATTCTTAAAATAATTGAATTCATTTTATTTTTGCAAAAGCTTTTATTTTATATAAGTAATTGAAATTATCTATTGCATTTTTTCTTATCACTTTTATGATTTTTAATTATTTTTCCTCTGATTCATAGATGTGGAAGGTATTTATTCTTGTTCTCCTTTTTTTTTTCTTTGACTTATGTCCAAGATTTAAATGAGAGAGGCTAGAAGATCAGATAGAATTGTCATTCATGAAAGCAAAACATTAACAGCTAGGCAGCTTATACATTTCATTTTGTTTCCATCCAGTGTCAAAAATTCTAGATAAAACACATCAGAACATTAAATGTATCATTTAAAAATGATTTATGTGGAAAAAATGATTCATGTGAGTACAATGGCTACAGACAAATAAAAAATAAGTGAAAACAATGACTGTTTGATATTTGAAGCACTGTGAGGCACCCACACTGATGAGATTATAAATTCACTCAACTACCTAGATAGTTCCTCTAAGTAGCAAAGTGGGATGACATAGGAGGTACATAAAATGTCAAATTATTTATATTTCTATGTGGACAGATGTCATTCACATTTTTACTTCATATGACAGAATATCAATGATATGTTTTAATGCCTATTATATATATATATATATATATATATCTATATATGTCAGTATTAGTATCATATTATATATGACATATATCAGGGGATACTGACAAATATTTAGGGGTCCCAAAGGGAAGAGGAGAATGACAATGGTGAGAAGGATTACATTCATCAGGAGGGCCACTAAAGCTGGTAGCACCCAGAGGTGACGTTTATTGATCATAGCTAGTATTTTATAGAGAAAGGGATGTAGGCTAAGGGATTAGGTAAGCTTTTTACAGGGACAATGTTTAGTAATAATTTACAATCTTAGTTCAGTGTCATCGAATCCAGACAGAGTTTTCTATAGGCTAATAAATCACAAGTAAATATGTAACCATCTAACCAAGCTTCTCACAGAATTCCTGCATCAGTAATTTCTTGGAAGAACATACACTTTCTACAAAGTACATCTGGGAGTGGTGGAAAGGAGTGGGTTTTGGGGCCTCATGTGAGGAGTGATTCTGGCCAGACCATGGCTTTGATTTTACTGGGGTGCACTCTCACTACTGGGGGATACACACACACACACACACAATTAGTATCATGTATAAAAACAAATTTGGTAGAGAAAGCTACAAACTACTTATTTCTAGAGCAAAGAGGAATAACACTCAATGTGTTTTTATTTATTATCCTACTATGGAATCTCATATGTTTTGCTATTAATCAAAGGTCCTGCATATTTAAGTCCTTTTATTTCACTCCAGCTAGAGTACTTCCCTAGAATTGCTCAACACACTAGATAAAGAAATTGAAAGACAAATGTAATTTTATAATTCAACAATATGAGGGTAAAAATTTTATTGGAATTAAAACAATTCATTTATTTTTTATTTTATTTTTAGTATGTTCGGTTTTTTTTTTCATTTTTGTAGTTTTAAGCAAGTTATTTCTTCTTTTTTTTTTAAACCCTACCTTGTCTTAGAATCAATCACTAAATCTTCATTCCAAGGCAGAAGAACATTTAAGGACAAGGCAATTGGGCTTGTGTCATAGCTGGGAAGTGTCTGAGACCAGATTTGAACACAGTAACCTGTCATTCTATCCACTGAGCCATCTATCTGCCCCAGAATGTCACTTTTCACAAAGCATTTTATATTGACACTGTCATTTAAAAGTTTTCACAATCTTGTTAAAGTCTACTTTCCCAGATTGAGTAAATATTCCTTATTTACTCTAATTATCCAGTCAAAACAATCTACTTTTTGTTACATGTATATGATGATGACTCTCATTTCCTATCTCTATTACTTTGTATCAGCTCTCTGTCCTTCTGAATATATGCTCATTCTGCTTTTCAGCCTAGTAAGTTCACTAACTTACTTTAAACATGTAGGAATTAGCGATTTTATTGGGGAGCCAAGCTAACTATGTGAAATAATTAGAAAACTGAAGAAACTAGGATTTACTTAAGTATTAAATTATGCAGTAGGAATGTATGTTAAGAGCTAGAAATAATTTAAAACATTTTGTTTTAAAAAATCCTTTCCCTTTGGTCTTAATACTAATTCTAAGACAGAAGAGTAGCAAGGGCCAGGTGGTTGTGGATAAGTGGCTTCTTCAGGGTCATACAGCCAGGAAGTATCTGAGGTCAAATATGAACTCTGATCCTCCTGATTTCAGATCTTACACTCTGTCTGTTGTGATATCTAGCTGCCCCAGTTTTAGACATTTTATTGACCAGTTCCCTTATTTTATTTACAGGGAAACTCAAGTCCAAAAAGATTTTGTTACTTGCCTAAAGTCACACAGGTAATTAATGGAACACCTAGGATTTTAACCCAGGTCTCTAATTCCAAATTCAACACTATATTTTGGGGAATATTAACACATTCCAAAATATATATCTATTTTGTTATTTTGAAATTCTATGAAAATAATTTTATTTCTATTCTCTTTTGTTAGATTATATCATAAGTGAAAAGCAATAAGATTGCCACATTAGACTATAAGCTCCCTAAGGGCTTTTACATCTTTTTGAATCTCTAATCCAGTAAAGTTAAACCATTCAGAGGGGTTGGGGTTGTGAAAAATGTCCACAGGCACACATGGATAGGGGGAGGGGAGCACCCCATATCAGTGTTCCTCTGGCTTTCTAGTAACAGACTCTTGTGAACTCTGTGCTAGGGCTATGGTGCACATACCCACAGAAAGGGCTCTGAGCACCCCCTCTGGCATGCATGCCAAATGTTCACCATCGTATCCCTAACCCTTAGCACAGTGCATAGGATGTAATACGTGCTTAATAAAAAATTATTGAATTGTACTGAATTTCAGACGGGTATGTTTCCATGACTAATATTTATTAACGTACAATATTTTTCCATAGTTGAAAAATACCTATTTTGAGAATATGAATGTGAGAGCTATGACACAGTTAGAATTTTATCATAATGTAACAATGAATTCCATAGGAAAATGATTTATTTTTCATTAGATAGTAATTGGCCTATTCTTAGAGTTTTTATGTTCAGAAACTGAGCTAATTGCTTGTGCAATGAGGCGAAATAACTTTTTTCTAAAGTGGGTGAATATTCATTTTTTTATCAAAAAAAAATCTCCTACCAAATGGTCATTGACTTGAATCTCTTTCAGATTAGTGCATTGACAACATCAGGTTGTAGAGAATTAGCTACTGGAAACAAGGACCTCAGCTGAATAGTATGCATCATTCCCACTGGAAAAAGCTAATGTGTACATGCAGAAAGGAAAAGTAATTTTAAAAATGTAGTCAAAATAATTAGTCTGTAATAATTATTGGTCTGCCTTTTAATATCAAAATCAATTAGGAAGTTGAAATTATAAAAAAGTCCTTTTTTATTAAAAAATGAATTTCTGTAGGTCTTATTTAGGAGGAAGTAGAGAAGCTAAATTCCTTGGGCATGCCTTTGGGGAAAAATTGCCTAGGGATATTTACCATAATTTGTTGATGTACTGAATAATGTTCTTGGCATCTTTGTATAATGATTGCATATTTTAGTGAATAAGAGAGAAGAAATTAGAAGAAGATATAATTTCATTCAAGCCCTAAAACACTAAAGTATTATGCATTTCTATCAGAACATTGCATCCTCCTTGTCATACATTTAGGAATGTGAGTTTGTTCTTTATCTCTTTACTCTTCTGGAGAAAAGCTGGATGGTTAATTTAAATTACATAACCTAATAAATATTCAGCAAAACATTGTAGGTGACACTCTAAAGTGTTACCAAAGAACTCGAATATAGTCTGTCTTTAATAATTTCATCATTGAATTACATATTAAATACACACAAACATAACTTCCATTATCATTTCAGACAGTAAGCATGTAATATGTTTACTAAATTCTAAAATAATGTTTAGTGATTATATGAAATGGACCAAGTAGAATATATATATATATATATATATATATATATATATATAACTGAAGAGATACATGCTAAGGAGATGCATTGTAAAAATACTTCTCCTACGTCTCCTAGTAGTCACAGTCTGAGAAGACATTATTCAAAAACTGAGAGCTATTCTTGCCTTCATCCAAACATGAGCTAGGATGAAAAGCAGAATAGCAAATTAGGATAACCATATTAAGAAAAGATGTTTCCGGTGCTTTCATATATGGAGAAGAGAAAATTAAGCCCAATAAAAAGAACAAATATTCACTATTAAAAACAAATTCTTCCTTCAGAGTAAAAAAAAACAAAAACATAAACAAAAAACTAAGTAGTAAAGAAATAATTATCTCTACTCTGTTACTTTATCCTGCCAAGATTCCCTTCCCCAAAAGGTTATTCTTCTGTTCCTTTGTCATGCTATTTTGATGTGCTACAAAATCATATGAAATGTGTGAATGAAACAAATAAATAGGCCCTCTTTCTTAACCTCTGTTTTCTGTATTCCAGTTTTTTTCCTTTGATATTTCTCTTATAGGTACTATTTAGAGATACAAAATCTGAATATTATAAGGAAGAAGAAATGATAAAGAAGTATACATATTCCCAGATAACATAAGTTTTTTAAAAAGTCCAGTGTTGTATCTATATTCTAGGTCTTGTGTTCACACTGGCTTACCTAGATCACTTTTCTGTACATGCATGGCCAATGTTTACATATATATATATGTATATATGCATATATGTCTATATTAAGCACTTAATGTGTATCAGACACTAGAAAAACAAAGAGAAAACAAAATATCCATGTGTTAAAAAAGCTTCCCATTCTAGCATGAGATAACCTATATACATATATGTGCACACAAAATAAACATGTATTAAATTTCTTTTCAATGAGAGCTGGTTACTTTTTGAGGAATCATGAAAGGCCTCATGAGATGGTGGTTCTTAATTTCTTTTCCACCATTTGTGCTGTAGTCACTTGGCAAAAGCAAAACAAGTCATTTAAAATTGTATATTTATGTTTCATGTATACTGATGATAACACTGTGAATCAGAGTCAGCTTTGTAGTAAACGAAGGAGGTTGTAATCAATGTAGAGGAATGATGATATGAGGAATATCAACAACTTTCACCATCTAACCAAAAAGAAATTTACCATAGTATCTGAAGTTCTAGTATTAAAAGATGTTTTGTGTTGAATGGATGAATAAATATTGTCTTATTCAATTGATTTAGATTTTAATATGAAAATGTGGTTCTAACATAGTTGTTAATATTCATGTTTCGGCTAGGTAAAAATATCTCGAAACATGCAACAATAGCTATATGGAACCCTGCATATATTGCATATATTGAATACATAAATGTATATACATATACATAATGTATATATTGATAATGCATTGTATGTAGTACCTTGTTATACATTTTTAGATATCTAAAACAACATCCATAGATATAGATTTGATTCACACTGACTCAAGATACATATTGTGATATCCAGTGTTCTAATGACACTTGACTGGAACAACATAATGTTTATCTTCTCCCTACTCCTTAGCATTTGGAATGTTCCAGAAAGATATCCAGGAAGAGATAGACTAAGCCATTGAGCCTGAAATATCTAGCAACTTCACATGACTGATGGCTTTTGGTCCCACATTAATAATGTGTATATATTACAGGACATTCTATGCCTGGAAATTAGGCAAAAAATCAACAGCCAAATAGACCAATCTGTCCCTCAAAAGAAAATATGTGACTATAATATACTTGATAAGTTGCCACCTAGCCTGTGCTTTAAAACCTCTAATAATTAAGTACCAATAACCTCATGAGGCTTTATATTTTTTGGTTTCTTCTATTAGAGAGAAAGTTTTATTTATCATTAAACCTAAATTTTCCAGTCTGCTACTTCCACTTATTAGTAAGTTTTTCCTCTGAGACAAAATGGAGCTATTTTTGTCACCTTCCTTTATAATATTTCTCCAGATACCTAAAGGCATCTATTATGCAGCCCTACCCCAATGCTGTATTCCATACCAAACTATCTTAACTCTTCCAAAAATTCTCATAAGGAATGGACCACAAAGCCTTGACCAATCTGGTAGCCTTTTTCTGGATATTCTCCAATTTATCAGTCTTTCCTACATGGAAACGAAGTATAAAAGCAGTACATAATTCCTTTCATTTTGGCAATTGCTTTCCTTTTGTTGATGATTTTAATTTTTTTAATTGTTATTCCAAATGTTTACATATCCAAACTAAAGAAGCATTTTCATATGTAGAAAAGGATGTTACACAAATGAAATCACACTTCTATGTTTAACTTAATTTATTTATATCTGTATAATAAATTCCATTCACTAGTGGTCCAAAGCTTCCCTATACTCATCACATAACATAGGATATTATCATGAAAGTCAGCATGTTCATAAATTAAGTCTTTCATGTTTTATCTGTTCATTTTCTGGAGGTAGCATTATTCATTTATTATTGTAGTATTAGTTATTTGGCTAGGCATAATATTCTCCTGATTCTACTCATTTAATTTTTCATTATCTCATATATTTTTTAATCAGTTTGTTCTTCATTTCTTATAGTCCAGTACTATTCCATCATAATCATATACAATCATCTGTTTAGTCATTCTTCAATTGATGGACATTCTCTCAGTTTTCAATTCTTTGCCACCCCAAGAAAGCTAATATTATTATGTTGGGACATAGAGGTTCATTTTCTTTTTTCCTAAATTCATTGGGAAAGAGAGATAACAATGATGTTGCTGGGTTTAAGGGTTTTGTGTGGATAATCATTGGCATGACTGAACATATCACAATATAAAAATATAATCATAAATATATCCTTCACTACTACACATGATATAGAACAAAACAGTAGACAGGTTGTAATACTCTAAGGACCATATCATATTTGAACTATGTTATGAGTGGCAAAGAATGAACCACTCTCTTTGGTTAAAAAAAATTGAGCACCTACTGCCCCAAATAAAGTATTGGAATAAAAGCAAATGCAAATATTTTCCCAAAGATTCTTTAAATCGAAAAGAAAATACTAAACAAAAATTCAAAACAATAGCAATAATAGCCAACAGCAAAACAATAAGGATGTCATTTGAATTCACTTTCAATAACTCATGTAAGTGGTGATTTCTCAGAGGCATTACATTAAATGTTTACTCTCTTTCCAATTATGCTTAATTGAATTTTCTTCTCTTTAAATCTCATAAGATAAACAAAAAATAAAATGAGATAAAAATTATAAAAATGACTAAGTGGGTACATTTGAAAGATTAACATTTTAAGCCCAGAAGCATCACTTGAAATTCATTTAATAGATAATCATGTACCAGCATTAAAATTTTTAAATATTAAAATGAAACAAAAATGGATAAATAATATAAAAAATTAGCAGATATGGTTAGTTTCCATCAAGGAGGATACCTTCTCATTTCTGTTACATTTAACAATGCCGTTAGTGAGCCATTACAATTGAATATCATAGTTTTACAAAATGCAAAATGTTCATGATTTTTATTATCAAGAACAAATTGGAGAAAAAAAGATTGACATAAAGTGTTTTGGATCAGTGTATGAGTGTATATATTATGAAAAGATGAATGGAAGAAGTAAACTTCAGAAACAATTTGAGGGTCAACTTACAACTTAAAATACTTTTATAACATATTTGCAGATATTATTACTACTAGTAGTACTTCTACTAATACAACTGCCACCAAGAGGAGTTGTTATTTATCCTGGGTTTTTAAAAAAGATCAATGACATCCTGGGATGATGTCATTACTTGTTCATGAATTTATTTAGGTAAGGCAGAATTACATAGAGTCATCAACCGAACTCTCATTTCCAGAATTATCAAAGTCCAGTGGCAAGACAAAAGTCAGGATGACTGGTGATAGCCTGAGATGCAGAAGATGGCCTTTGCATCTTCATCATCTAACTAAGCTCTAAGCACTCCACAGTATCTGCATCCACAACCTTAATGACTTGTCTTTGCCAAATTGCTCTTACATGTCCCTTACACAGGGGGAAATCTTCATATACTTGGGGATGACATTCCCATAAGTCACCCAGGGGTTTGTGGCCCATCACTTACTCTCATCCTTTTTTAGCTTATCTACTAAGATAGTTTACTTGGGTGCAGTCACTGTAGATACTGTTACAATTTGAGTTCCAGGTGAATATTAAAGGTGGATCAGCAGCCCTGAAAAGAGCCCAGCAAGCCCTTCTAGTCCACATATCTGCAGGGCAAGTAGGTGCCACAGTATATAAAGCACTGGGTCTGGGGTAAAGGAGACTTGAATTCAAATCTGACAAATATTAGCTATGTGACCCTAAGCAAGTCATGTAACCCTGTTTGCTTCAGTTTATCCATCTATTAAAGGAAGTGGTACCAATGTCTTTGCCAGAAAAAAACAAAACAAAACAAACAAACAAACAAACAAAAAATCCAGATACAGTCATGGAAAGTTAGACTTGACTGAAACAACTGAATGACAATAAAATAAACCAACAAGAGTATTGTTGGAGGGAAAAGAGGAAGTGAATAAAATTTATTAAGTGCCTACACTGAGCTTAGAACTTTTGAAATTACCTTTTCTATTTCATATTACAGAAGAGAAAACTGAGGCAAACAGGATTGAGTGACTTTTCAGGGTCACACAGCTAATAAATATCTGAGGCAAGATTTGGACTTAGGTTTTCCTGTCTCCTAGAATAGTCCATTATATATTGTGGCACTGCTTCCCTAGAAAAATTGAGATCATCAATGAACCAATTCAATGTATAAATCATACTCGAATTATCTAATACTATTGTTTCTTAATTCAAACTTATTTGAAATATAAGTAACATGGTAAGAGGAATGAAACACTTTTCAAGGGGGTTGGTAAAACATAGAATACTATAAATGTCAATTGTCTTTGGGGTATTTCTTAATTCTGTATTTCTCTCTCTTTGAACCAGCTGAATCAACCTAAGAGTTGATTTCATCATATTCTAACCAGAATATTTTCCTCATATTTAATCTAGCTATAACCATGCCTACTATAATCCACTTGATTTTGAAATAAAGTATTTTCCTTTATTGTAGTCAATATTTTTAATATGCTGTGCCACTTGCAGAGATATAAATACAGAGAGAAACATTACTTAGTTGGCAAAATGAAAGAGTAATTACTCCTACCTATTAAAATAAAACAAAATAATATTAAATACCTCTCAGTATTTAACACTCCCAATGAAGAAATAATTTTTTAAATAAACATTTACTGTATTTTTTTCAACTTGACATATACTACTAGGGATATATGGGAGGAAAAAGTGAAAACAGTTATCTCTTCTCAAATATCCTACATTCCAACTGAGGAAACAACATATACGCATATCATTATATACAAGATGCATGGAAAGTAGGTCTAGTAAGAAGTAACCTTAGATAAATATGTACCAGAGCTTGGGGCATGAGAAAATATCTCCTTGTGAATGGTCAATTATAGATTTGAAAGATACCAATGGAAAGGAATGGAGACAGGAAATGAAGCATTTTGTGCATCAAGTAAGTTAACATGTATAAGTCACGGATTGTGTATCCTAGAGTTATTTGTAAGGAGCTTAGAAACATGATCAGATTGTGAAAAGCATTCATTGCTAAACAGAGATAATTTTGTACAGTAAATGATCTTAGAGGTAATATAGAAACACTGGAGATGATTGAGTGGTAGGCAAGAGTCAATGATCAGATACGCATGTTCAGAAAATAATTTTGGTAACTGTGTGAAGTATAAAATTTAAAAATCTTAATTCACATGATAAGTTGAGAGAAACATTACTGAAATAACATTGGGAAACTAAAATACTTAGGACTCACTTTCAACAGGTCTTCCACGAACCTATAATTTCTGCTAGTTATAAATATCTCAAACAGTTTCTCATGTTTGATTCAGCATCTAATAAAAACTTAATCTGAGACAACATACTACTACACCAGAAGAAAATACTGATTTGCTCTAGACATTGAAGGAAAGAAAGAGTTTAGTAGAAGAAGACAGCATTGTAAAAGCACATAGAGGAGAAAACCATAGAGGCTTTCATATCTTTTATCCTTCAAAGGAAAAGAGTGTTTAAAGAACACATGTCTCTGGGGAGGCTTTTGATCAATAAGACAGCCAAATATCTCTACTTGAAGTTGAGGACACAGCAATAAAAGAGGGAGGATCCAAGAATGAAAGGGGAAATCTAGATTCAAGTCATTGAGAATATATGACAAAGGTCCAAAATATAAGAGTTATGAGTATATGACTAACTTCCGAGAAGATAAACCAACAAAAAGATTCAATAGTTTGAAAAATGCTTAATGGGTCTATTATATGAAATACACACATAACAAAAAAAGTCATAACAGATGACAGAATAGCATATTATTCCAAGTTCTGGAAAGGAAAATTTTCACATCCATCGATGACTTCAGGGAAATTCTATGAGAGGAATTACATTATATAAGTGCATAATATACCCATACCTACACAGAGCTTTTTGACTATAAAAAGCAATGATTCCTAGATAGACTGAAAATAATCTGTCCCCTTTGACCACAAAATTCTACTGATAGAGATATGTCACAACAAGGGTCTCTTTATGTAAAAAATATTTATAGTAGTACTTTCTGTGGTAATAAAGATTCAAAAACAATGTAAGTGGCCATTTACTGAAGAATAGTTAAACAAATCAGGATACGTAAATTCTGCGGAATCTGTACCTCCAAAGAACAAATGGTATAGATAATTTTGAAAAGAATTACATGATCTGATGCAAAGTAAACTTAGCAGAGTCAAGAAAATAGTATAACTAATAATGATCACAATATAAGTGGAGGGGGCAGCTGGGTAGCTCAGTGGAGTGAGAGTCAGGCCTAGAGACAGGAGGTCCTAGGTTCAAACCCGGCCTCAGCCACTTCCCAGCTGTGTGACCCTGGGCAAGTCACTTGACCCCCATTGCCCACCCTTACCAATCTTCCACCTATGAGACAATACACCGAAGTACAAGGGTTTAAAAAAAAAAAAAACAATATAAGTGGAAAGAACCACCATGAAACAACTAAAACCAAATGTTGCAATAATCCAAAAAATTTGATCTCAAATAAGACACAAGAGACCTCCAAAAATGCAGAAGAAAAACATATGATTTATCATTGTTCATATGGGTAACTGATATGAAGTTTTGGTTTCAAAAGATTGCTCTAATGCAAAAATGAATAATATGGAATTAGCTATCAAGTTCGTATAACATTTTTATAATGTATATTATTATTGTATTATATTATTAATATATTATAAATGTATATTATATATATTTGTATAACCCTGTGGAATTGCTAGTTGGCTCTAGGAGTGGGGAAATAGAGGGGAGGAAAAGAAAATGTATCATGTAAACATGGAAAATATTTTAAAAATAAAAAATAAAAAGAAGACACTTCTCATTTCCTATTTTCCTCAGTAAACGTAAGGACTTTACAGGCTTGAACAAATATTCATATCTCCAGACTTACTTTTCAAGTTTCTTATCAGATTTGTTGACTTTCTAATCTTTTTTCCTTTAGAAATTATTTTTTGTTGTGGTATGTTTCTAAGAGAGAGGAGAAGAATGATACAAAGGTAAATTTCTTCACCATCAAAACAAAATATATCAAAAAGTATTTTGAAGCATTAAAATGGACTTTTTCACATTTAATATTAGAATAAAAACTTAATTACCAAAATTTATGAGGAAATTATGGAAATTAATTTAAGTAAAATTTATTCTATAGTTGATAAGTAATAAAAAATATCAAAAGAGATTTTTGAAAGAAGAAACAAATTATAAATAGGTATATAAAATGTAGAACTATAAAGAAAACTTAATATCACAGAATAGTTGCTTTTGAATTATGGTGCTATAGAAGATCACTAAGAGTCTCTTGAACATTAAAAAGATAAATCAGTCAATACTTAAAGAAATTAAGACAGGTACAGCTTATATTATATTACCTGGCAAGATGGAGAAGAGAATGGGAAGGTAGGGAAGGAGAGAATGTTGATCACAGTGTTAGAAAATATAATTAAAAATTACACTAAGGGGCAGGTAGGTGGCTTAGTGGATTAAGAGCCAAGGTCAGAATTGAGAAGTCCTGGGTTCAAACCTCACCTCAGATACTTCCTAGCTGTGTGACCCTGGGAAAGTCACTTAAACCTAATTCCCTAGTTCTTCCCACTTTTCTGCCTTGGAACCAACAGACAGTATTGATTTTAAAACTAAAAATAAGGGTTTAAAAATTACACCACCATGTAAATAAAATAAAATTAAAAATAAATTAATTCAAACTATTCATTGAAAGGAAACATACTAAAACTAAAACTTAAATATATTGGTCATGTAATTAGAAGCTAGGATACAGTGGAAAAGACTTTGATATTGGATAAAATTGAAATCAAAGTAAAGGAATAGTGGAGGATGAGATGGCAAGTGTTATGGAAGTAATGAAGATGAACTTGGACAGACTTTGGGATATAGTAGAGGACAGAAGCCTTTGAATACTATGATCTATGGGGTCTTGAAGATATGAGTGCATGACTGAATAATGTCCTCAAGAGTATAAATGTACTCTATCTCTAACAACCAGAGAAATTAAAAATAAAATCATCTTTGACATTTCATCATATATCAAATTGGGAAAGTTACTAAAACATGATATGATTAATTCTTGTCAAGTATAACACCATAAAAATCAAAATATATGAAAAATTCAAAATTGCACGATATTATGGAAAGTGAAGGAAACACTGAAAGATCAATATGCAAAATGACTACAACTATGTAATTAATACTATAATGCAGCAACAAATAATCAGTCCAAATTGGTTATAACTTTACTAAATTGATACAAACATCTTTTGTTTGGGGTTTAACAATTGAAAAGTAACAGATGTTTAGTGAAACATTGTAGTTATTTAGACTTTTCTTTTTTCAATTTTTTTATTTTCTTGTCATTTTTGCATTTATATGTCTATATATATATATCAATAGAATTTAAAATAAAATTTTCTTTAATATGCCTCTTGTCACTAAAAGTATTAATCCACTGAATATTACCTATCCATATTTGAGCACTTTGAAATTCCCCACTTCCAAGTGTAGCATATGAGAAATGTCTAACATTTTTTTCTTCTATGGCTTGACCATTGCAATAAAGTAGTCACATATCTACAAATACTGTCATCATTATACTAATACTCAGGTACTCTCTATTAATCAGAATTATGTCAAAAATTATAGTAGTCCTTGCTACTTCTCCTACTACTTGGAGGATAGATCATCATTTATACAAGTCTCATTTCCTATCATCTCCATTTTTAGCAACTGCAAGATTGTTTAAGTAATCAAATAAAGTACTCTACTTTTATGTGATTAACATACTTCCATTTTATATTCTGTTTCCAGAACATTCTATTTAATTCCTTTAACTGTTGAGTTAGCTTGTTGTATACTTAAAAAAAATCATTCTGATCATTTCCCTATTGATTCTCATTCAACAAATGAATCAACAGTCATTTATTCCATGTGTACTCTATGCCAGGTGTTATGCCAGTTATTGGGGATACGAAACCAAAGCCAAAATTATAATGACTCTTAAAACTTTAAATCTATTGGGAGTAAACAAGAAAATGCGTATAGATATGAATACAAAACATGAACAACTTAATTGCAATTTAAATTTTGCGGCAGATAATTTGGGAAACTCAAGAAAGGTTTCATCTAGGAGGTAACATGTGATGAAAGAACATTGAAGGAACTTAGGAATTTTAAGAATTAGAGGTGTGGATGAAGTTAATTTTGGGCAAAATGGAGAGCACTTATAAAGGCTCAGAGGTTTGAGATGGAATATCATCTACTAGAATTAGAGAATAAGTCAGTATATCTGAATGTATCAAGAGGAGTAACATGGGATAAGCCTGGAAAGGCTGTCTGGAATCAAATAATAAAAGACAATGTCAAATGCAGAAGACTATATTTTATCTTAAATGTGATAGAGAATTGTTGAAGTAGTTTTTATCAAAGGAGTGAATGGTCCCAGCTGTGTTTTAGAAATATCAATTTGGAACTTCTATGGAAATTGGACAGGAAGAAGACTAGATAGGAAAAAAAAATATTTAAAAGACTATAACAACATTCCAAGTGAGAAATAATGAAAACCTAACCTAGTGTTATGGTTGTGTGAATAGAGTGCTATGGATATAGAACCAACAAAATGTGGACATGAAACAGATATAGAGAGAAGTACTATTACTAATAGCTAATATTTACACATATATAGTGTATGTATATGTGAAAGATAATTTAATTAAGCAACTTATGTTTGTATTTACTATTTTATACCTCTATATAAGTATATATTATTTGCATGTAATTCTACTAATCAGTCTTTTAAAGGTAAGTTTTAAGGAATAATTCCAATTATTAATTGATTGAATAATTGTATATGAAAATCTATATTCATTAACTATACTGTGAGTAGAATAACAAAGAAAATCCTCTGTAATATCTTGGCCAGATATCCTTGCCATGGCAAGTGGGGTGTAATTTTTTCAGAGTCTTAAAATGAGTATACATGCTCCTAAGGTAGTAAATATTTGACTTTCTAGTTACAAAAGGGCCTCGGTTTTACTATATATGGAAAAGAAACAACATAATTAGTCCCAAGATAAGAAGATTTTATCTTCTTGAAGAAGAAAGCCTTTTAAAATATGAAACATTTGTTCTCTTCTCCCCAAGAAGAAATATTCTGCTGGCTCCCTTTTTTTGGGTGGAGTTTGTATAATCTTTTGCATAGATTATATATAATTGACATTTCCTTCTCTCTGAATCTTTGGATGACTTTGGATGGCCCTGGACCCTAATATTTTGTAATGTACAACTTTCTACAATGAAGTGTCAGTTTGAGCACAGATAATTGTTTCTTGGCGGTATTTATTTAGATAGTTACAATAATCTGTCACCCCAGATCTGATTGAGGTTGAGGTTGAGCCTCTTAGTTCCTGTGTCCTTCCAAAAGAGCCTCCTGGGGATGTTTAAGGGCCATTCTTATAGCATTATTGTGGGACTGAAATGGTATTAGAGAGATGAATAGGTTTGGGATGGGAAGGGCAGCATGAGGCATGGATGGTGTATCATGGTGAAGTTTATTTCATCATAGCTAATATTTTATAGAGCAATGTTGAATAAGGTAAAGGTTTAGGTAATCTTTTTACACGGACAATAGTAAGGATTTACAATCTCAGTACAATGACATAGTTTACCTCAATGAAGTTTAGACAGAGTTTTCTATAGGCTGATAAATCAATATGTCAGTGGATAACCATCTAACACCGATTCTCATGGAATCCCTGTATCATTAGTTTCTTGGAAGGACATGCAGTTTCTACAAAGTATAGCAGGAAGGGTTTAGAAACTTCAGGTGAAGTTATGGGGCAATGTGACAGATTCTAGCCAAACCATCACTTTGATTTTACTGAGGTCCACTCTGACTACTGGAGAGTACAGGGATGTCCAAAGACTCTCTTCCTCAAAGGAGGAATGCTGGACCTAGATGCTGATCCAGTCAATATCCCTATCTCTGAGTCAGATAAATAGCCCTTTTTTTTTAAAACCTTTACCTTCCATCTTAGAATCAATAATGTGTATTGATTCTAAGGCAAAAGAGTGGTAATGACTAGGCAACTTAACAAAGTTAAGTGACATACCCTGGGTCACACAGCTAGGAAGTGTCTGAGGCCAGATTTGAACTCAGGATCTCTCATCGCTGGGCCTGGCTCTCAATCCACTGGGTCACTTGGCTGCCCCAGGCCTGTGTTTTTAAGAGACAATTTAATTCTTGAATTCTCATTATGGGTACTTTCTTTTTCATCTAAAATATTTTAGTTATGTCATACAGCATTCCTAGGAATTTGTTTGGCTTGCAGGATTGTTCCCATTTTCAGTAATTTTATTGATAGAAAGGATTAATTTCACCATGAATTTTAGATTTCTATACAAAATCATACTATGGGTTTGTAAATTTATTTAGGGTTCTGTTCAGAATCAAAAATTCTTTGAAAACAGCATCACGTATCTTGATTTTCTATACCTAGTAATACCAATTCCTAGATTGATTTGTTCGTTTTTCTTTTTATTTTAATGGGCTGACTATCTGTGGTGGCAAAGATTGATTTATAGCTCCCTTCTTGACCAGTCTACAGTGTTGTATTTAGAGCTTTAATTGTTAAAATTGCTTTACCTTTATGTGAGTATGTGTCTCTTGAATGATGTGATTAAAAGAAAGTTTTGAAAATATGTATAATGTTTTTAATTAAGCTAGCTAATCAGTTAAAGACCTGATATAATATACAACAATATAATCTGTGAAACTACACTTAACAATTCTGTACTCAGCTACCAAGTAATTTCCTTAAAGGATTAGTCTTACTTAGAGAAGAAATCAAAGATAGGAATTTAGAATTTAAAATTGGTAACCTAAGCTATACATTTTGCAAAGGAAAAATAGCCTTCAAAATTTTAAGATAAATTAACTTTTACTAAGTCTGATTTAGAATTGTTTTAAATATATTGTATATTAACTTATAGATATGTTTTATGTGTGTCTCACAGAACACACAGAGAATCGCAGTCTAGAAGAAATAAAAACACTTTGCCCTACGTGGGCTGCTGTATTCTCTTATCTGAACATATGCCAACTCTGGACCCCTCAACCCTGGCTCATGGAGCAGGTACAGATGATCAATATGCATCACCTGCTGGAAGTGGCCAAGTTCTTCAAGTGTATGGGGAGAGACTCTTGAAAGTATTTTTAAAATTTTAAATACACTTTATTCCTATAAATAAATTAAACTTTAAGGAAATATGTGTTAATTCAACTAAATAAGAATTGAATTGAAATGTTATGATGATATCACAGTTTTTCATGGAGAGTGAATTTGAAAATCTGATGAATAAAATCACACACCTATGAAAGAAGGTTTGAACAAGGTATGAAAAGTTGAAAAAAAGAAGAAAATTAATTGAATGTAAAGTCTATAAAGTTTATGCTGTTAACTACAACATTTAAAACATTTTAACTGTTAAAATATCATGAATGGTTTACATGCAGGTAAAATAAAATGAGATGACCAATGTTTTGTAATTCTGAAAATAGCTTTCAAAATTGAATTTCTGCTCAGTAAAGTAACCAGTTTACTAAGCAGAGATGTGATTAATACAATAAATCTTGGTTCACATCCTTTCTAGAGGTACTATGCAAGCCCTGTTTTCAGCATAGAGTAAGAAAAGCTTGTTTTGAGATCTTAAACCAACTTAAAAGTAAATAAAATTAATGTAAGACAAATCTGAATTTCTAACTGCTTGATTAAATGCATTAAGTTAATAACTTGTAATATTAGAAATTATTAACATCTTTGTAAAAGAAAGAAGCAATTATTTGCTAAGATTTTTATACAAAAAATAGGGTTCACAAGTTCATTTAAATACTTAAGTGCCAGCACGAAGAATGAAAAAAAGTTTTAAATACATAAATTTAAGATTTGAGGGGCAGGTGGGTAGCTGAGTGGATTGAGAGTCAGGCCTAGAGATGGGAGGTCCTATTTTCAAATCCAACCTCAAACACTTCCCAGCTGTGTGACTCTGGGCAAGTCACTTGACCCCCATTGCCCACCCTTACCACTCTTCCACCTACAAGCCAATACACAGAAGTTAAGAGTCTAAAAAAATAAATAAAAACCTTTAAAAAAAGATTTGACATCTATCAATTAGTTTAGAATGCTATTAAAATACAAACTTAAAAATAAGGAAGATTTCACTGATTGGATATAAAAGTCTCAAACTGGGCAGATTTGTACTTTGACGCAATGTGATTGATACAAACTCCATGTATCAGAGATTTTGTTTAATTATGAGAAGTTATGAAATAAATTAATACTCACCATTAACCATACTAGCTTCTAGTGTATAAATGGTGCATTTTTTGAAAAATATGGATTCTTTTGAGTTATTGATTAGCAGTTAAAATGATACTTAGTGAATTATATAGTGAATCATTGGAATGATGAGTGAAAGCAAAGTGGAGAAGGTACGAGGAGTGTTGGATCTAAATATAAAAGAAACAAGACCTGCAGTTTAAGTAAGTTACTTTAATCAAGGTCCAAAGGAGGGAATACGAAGCTATAGAAAATGTTTATAGAAAGCTTTAAGTATATAGAAATGAGAATGAAGAAAGTTAAAGAAGATTGTAATCTGCTCACATTAACAGAGTAAACCAAGTGTTTAAAGGTGAAAGATTTGAATGTTTTGATGCTAAAAAGTTAGAGTTATTATTATTCCATTTTAAAGCAGTTAAGAACATTTTCCCATCTGCCAGTAGAGCAGTTTTATGGTCAAACAATTAGAAGATCCAATTTAGGGAGATTGCTAGTCAAAGTTTTCTTTTCTTTTTCATTTTTTAAATAAAATATCAAACTGCCTACAGATTTATTAATCCTTTTCAGGCTCATGGAAAGGGAAAAGTTGACTGGATTGGGATTTTTTTTAAAGTATGGGAGTTTTGATTAGAACATTTAGATATTAAAATGATTACTTGCTGTTAAGTATATGAGTTTCTTAACCATTTTGTAATTGATCCGATTGAATATTATTACTATCATATTTTCCCACTTTAAAAACAGAAATTCTTAAGGGATATGAGCAGCAAGCCCAAGTCCACTGTGTACTCCTAGATAGATGAATTGTAATAGTTTCAGGTAAATCTTATTAGTTAGGTTGGTTATAGTCATGACACTCTGTGTGGACTAAAAGGATATAGAAACATTTTATACATAAGTTTGTAAGACTTTCTGAAGCTATTTGAGTGGACAAAATCATCAGCTGTGGGACAAAGAGCATGTTTTGGTTATTTAATTTCTAAAGCAATAAGATTTTATTACCGAGAACTTTAAAGTTTACCTATACTTGCTGCATTCTTTGTGGTGGCAAAAATTTGGAAAATGAAGGGGTGTCCATTGATTGGGGAATGGCTCAATAAATTATGGCATATGTTGGTGATAGAATATTATTATGCTGAAAGGAATAATGAACTGGAGGAATTCCTTGGGAACTGGAATGGCCTCCAGAAATTGATGCAGGGTGAAAGGAGCAGAACCGGGAAAACATTGTACACAGAGACTGATACACTGTGGTAAAATCGTATTTTCTACCAGTGGCGATGCCATGACCCAGGACAATCCAGAGGAACTTAGGAGAAAAATGCTATTTACATCCAGAGAAAGAAATGTGGAAACAGAAATGCTTTAGGAGAATATGTGATTGATCATGTAGTGTGATAGGGGTATGATTAGGGTTTTTATGGTAAAATGACACCACTGCAGATATGAATAACATGGAAATAGGTTTTGAACAGTGATATATGTATAAGTCAGTGGAACTGCTTGTCAGCTTTGGAAGGGGGGAGGAAAGAGCAGGGTAGCAGGCTTCGTGAATCATGTAACCATGGGAAAATATGCTAAAGAAAAAATAAGGAAAAGTAAGTTCACCTATATTATAGAAATTATTTCTAAGAATCAATCTTTATGCCAGGAGGGTTATAAGTTAAGAAGACAAGAAAATCAAGTGAAAAATGTTGAGTTAAATTTCTTATATCTATGTAAATTCTGGGAAAAGTTTTTACTAATTATAGTAACTCCATGAGTGAAAGATTAATTATATTCATTCCTAAATTGAGATAAATGTAATTTATCATTTGAGCTAAAATATCTTAGGGAATGTAACTGATATTTAAATGTTGAATCCAAATGTAGTAAGTAGGCTTATAGATTACTGATCATTAACTTGGACTCCATCACTCGAAACTAAAAATTGCAAAATATTTCTTAGCCAGGATGCTACATTAATGCAGAAGTTTAATGTTTTTCAGTAGGTCAATTAAATTCCTAGGATGTAGTAATTGTTATTTGTATAATATTCTAAATATTTTGAAACATAAATACAATTTTAGACAATTCTGTCATCAGTTATTAGCACAGAACTGTGACCTTTAGCTCCCCCATTAATTTGATCAATAAAATTATGCAAATGTATCAACAACTTATTCAGCTGACATGGCTTGTTTATTCAACATAAAAAGTGAGATTGTAAGTAAATAAAAAGAAAAACTATTACATATTCATTCATCTTGGCACTTGGTTCCTATGCATGCCTCAAAAAGTCTTCTTCTTCTAGTGTAAGCTGCAGCAACTCTGACCTCATTAAAATTCTTTGCAATTTTTCCATATTGATAATACACATTTTCTTATCTGAGAAAACTTGGTGAAGCAATAGAATTAGTTGTCAAATAGCAAAGTCATTGCCTCATTTAGTTCTCTTTTAAGTGCATTTTCTCTGTTGTTTAGTAAGTTTTTTATATTTTGAAAACCATTTCTTACACAGATTTAGTTATGTAGCTTTCCTTAAAAGCTTTCCTTAGTATACAGCTTTCCTTAAAATGTTCTATGAATATAGAGTATTAATACTCAAAGATTCTTAACTATTTTGTATCATAGATCCTTTGACAGACTAGTAAAAACTATATAAACTTTTAAATGAATTAAAATATGCGAGGTCAGGAAGAGAAAATTATAATAAAATATAGTTATAAAAATATTTTTTAAATTCATAAGAATTTCTTGACTATGGTGTCTCTATTATTCTGTCTATCATGCTTTCTCTTTCTCTCTCCATGTCTCCACACGGAAATAGACAAAGTTATGCATTATTTCCTTTTTTGTATATAAAAAGTCACAAATATGAACAAATATGTATGTGGTACAAAAAACAAAACATTCTATTCTTGAGGTGCTATGCTCAGAAAAATGGAATAGTGACTTTCCTTATTTTAGACCCTATACTTGTTTAAATATGCATATATCTGTATGTATATATGTATACATGTATATGCAAAATAATAAGAACTAGCTTCTATGGAATGTTCTATGACCTATAATTCTATAATTCTAAGTAATATGTCATCTTATCTTCACAGCACCTCTGGTAGGTAGATATAATCCAAATTTAAAGATATAATCCAAATTTAAAGATAAGGGAAACTGAGTCCCAAAAGTTTATTGTCTTGCCTCTAGTCACAGAGCTAGTGTCTGTGGCTAACTTTTTAACAAAGGTCATACTGTCTCTAGTACACCATTCTACTGAATCATTTAGCTTCATCCATACACACACACACACACACACACACACACACATATATATATATATATATATATATACATACATGCAATAGTGGGTGCATAATAAATAAACAGTTTCTAGAATAAGAAAGATGATTAATCCCTTTTTCTAGTCATACTTTATCAATACCTAGTATATTACATTTACTTCTGGGTTCCACACAATTATTTGTGTAAAAAAAACACTAAACATTTTTCTAAATAAAACAAATAGCAAGAAAATAAACAAGATTTTTTTTTTCTGTTTTGTTTTCCTAAGGGAAAAAAAAGTATCCTTAACTATGGTAGAATATTTAAGAGTTTTGTATAATAATGTAAGAACTAAATGGTTCTAAATTCATTGTAAAGATAGAAACATCAAACTTCAAATTTGAACCAGACACCCTTACCATTAAGACTTTTAACTTATAGAAAATATAACAAAATATTTAACTTGAAAAGAAAATGAGTACGGATCTGTAGCAAATTTAGTCCAAATCCGAATGGATTCTGTGGATGACAATATCATTTTTAATGACTTTTCATTTTATTCATTTATTTCTGGGGGAAAAAAGCTTTTGTCCAAAAAGTAATGAATATCTTTAATATTCCCTAACTCACATGCAATTATTTATTTAGTTAGGTTTCTTGAAACTTTTATTGTTTACAGAGGACATTTCGTTCCGTCTAGAGTCATGTGAAGAAAGTTATTTGAATATAAGATCACTCAAAATTAGAACCTTCATTCTCTTAGAGAATTATGTAATTGACTAGTTTAAAAGTTTTAAGGAGGGCAGTCAGGTGGTACAGTGGAGAGAATGTTTAGCCTGAAGTCAGAAAGGCTCAAGTGTTTAAATCTAGCCTCAGATACTTATGTGTGATCCTGAGCAAATGATTTAATTCTGCCTCTATTTCCTTATCTGCAAAATTAAATTTAAAAGCATTTATTAATAAAGAGAGATAGAAAAAGGTTTTCAGCCTTTCTAATTTTAGGAAAAGATGTAATCCTTCATTGCAGCCAGCTCACCATTTGACAGAGATCAAGAAATAAGAGCACAGAAGAAAATGCCAGCCCAGAGACAGGTACTGAAGCAAAAGTAACTTTGCTTCCTGCCATGGCTTTTCAAAACCTCCCAGTCTTCCCCTTCCTTGGCCAATGGCTTTCAAACATAATGTAATCTGCTATTCCATGGCAACATTGTGCCAGACCATCAGGGCACACATCAAGTTGTCAGATCATTAGATGTGACACAACTCTGTGATTCCTGTGTTCCGTCACTGGGGTACCACAGGATTGGGTTATTAATTCACAGACTCTCAATCTTCTGACCTACCTATCTCCAGTATCCTTTTTTTCTCACTAATTCATTTTTTTAGATCATGCCAACCGAACTGACACAATCCTGTGTATTCTCTGTGTGTAGAGTCCTTATAAGTACCCCAATAATGAAAAAGTTCTTAGGAGTTAAATGTAGCATCATTCCATATAAGAATTTAAAGAGTGTAACCTAATCAGCACCATTACCATTTCTTTTTCATGTCTACCTTTATATGCTTCTCTTGAATTTTTCCTATTAATATCTCACATTTTCATCAGGAATGCTTCCTATTTCCTATTAATATCTCACATTTTCATCAGGAATGCTTGAAAGTCCTCTATTTTATGTTTTCCTTGTCTGAAAGTTTATATTCAGTTTTTCTGGGTAGTTTAGTCTAAGTTTAAGTCTTTTCTTTCTATACTATTATATCAGAAGGCATCTGCTCCTTTAATGCAGAAGTTGCTAAATTTTAACTAATTCTGACTGGTTGTATGGTATGGAAAAGATTTCTATAGGACTGCTGAATGTATTTTCTCTTAGATCTTGGAGTTCTAGAGTTTTGTTATAATATATATTCCTGGATGTTTGCATTTTGGGTTGCCTTCCAGGAGGTAATTGATTGATTCTTTCACTTTCTGTTTTATTCACTGGTTCTAGGATACAGGGGCAATTTTTCTTGATAATTTCTTGAAATATTATATCTAAGATTTTTCTTCAATAATGTTTTTCAGGTAGTCTAATAATTATTAAATTTTCTCTTCTCAACTGATTTTTCCAGATCATTTGTTTTTCTGATGAGATATTTCACATTTTTCTCCATTATTTTTATTTTATTTTATTGTATCTTGATGTCTAATGGAGTCATTAGTTTCCATTTACCCAGTTCTAATTTTAATGGAATCATTTTCTTCAATGAGCTTTTCTACCTCATTTTCCATTTGAGCAAGCCTTCTTTTTAAGGAGTCATTTTCATGAGTGAGGTTTTTTACCTTAGTTATGATTTGGTCAATTCTATTTTATAGTTGTGTTTTCCTTCTTTCTTTCTCTCTTTCTTTCTCTCTTCCACTTTTCCTTTCTTTCTTTCTTCCTTTCTTTCTTCCTTTCTTCCTTCCTTCCTTCCTTTCTTTCTTCTTTTCTTTCTTCCTTCATTTCTTTCTTTCTTTCTCTTTTACTGAGATGTTAATTGTCTTTTTATAGTTTTCTTTCCTTGCTCTCTTCTTTACCCATTTTTCCTTTAATATTCATTTTATTTTAAAAATCAGTTTTTCCTCTACCAGGAATTCCTATTTGACAAGTGTCAAATTTATATTTTTTCCTTAAACATTTTCTTGTAGCTTTTTTTACCTTACTGTTTTCTTCATTCATATCTTGGTCTTTCTTGTCATCATAGTAGCTTTTTCTATTCAGATTTTGTTGTTGTTGTTGTTTGCTCATTTCCTAGCCCATTTCTTGACTTTTAACTTCAAGTAAATTATGACTTTGTTTCTGGTATGATGTCAGGGGGAGCAACATTGTATTATGGTTCAGGCTTTTGTGTGTGGCTGTTTTCAGAGCTAGTTCTAAAGTGTGGTTATTGTTCAGTGCTTCCAAAGTGTTGTGATCTAGAGAGAGGTAGAGTCACTGATGTCCTAGGATGGACTCTGCTCTTTACTGGAGAAATTCTCCTACTCCTTTGTTGTTGTAATCTATACTACTCTTCAATGCCTTTTATCCCTTTATATGAGATTTGATACTATTCTGAAGTCTCCCTGACCCCTTGGGAATAAAAGTGCTCCTCTTTATCCTCAAACTCTGACCTAGTATTGGGTATAAGAATGGAGTTTCCATTCTGCATCCAGTTTGGTATGGAGTACCCTGTGATCTTTTTCTGATCAATGACCTAATTCATTTACCAGGTCTACCTTGAGGTCTCCTGAAGCTAACATAACTCCTGTTGCCATAACTGAATCCAAAGACTGGTGTTGCATCTTCATGGGACCCCTATTAACCTCCACCTCTATATCACAGACTTTTCCTTGTGATCTCTTAAGGAATCTTGGGCTAGGAGAATATAGCACTCTGAAATTTTTTTGTTCTACTGCTCAATAATTTTATTAGAGGCATTACTTTATTATTTTTAAGTTGTTTGGAAGGGATTGTTGGGAGAAGGTGGCTGTAGTATTTTTTTTTACTCCATCAACTTCAAAACTAGAATTTTTAAATATAATTTTAGAATTTAGATTTATGTTTCTTAGAATTTTTCTCATTAGATTCTTCTATTTTAGTTTTTATAATGTTAAAGACTTTAAATTCTAATATATCCCTCCCTACATTATAAAATATGTGAATTTTACAAGATGCAATTTATGCCTAGATTAACATGTCCAACCTTTCATCAAAAAATGTGGGAGGAACAGCTGAGGACAATCACTGATTTATTGAGTTATACAAGAGGCAGTTTATAGTCTGAGGTTTATCAGACTGCTACCTTTAGTTCTTGCTTTTCTGACAAATTTCATTGATCTGCTTTTTTTTTTTTTTTTTTTTATAGTTCAACTCTTTTTATTTATAACATCTCATGATCATGTCCAGTCCTGAAGCTGAGGCACTGGCCAGTCAAGTATCGTTTTTTTTTAATTTTTTAACATTTATTAATAATCATTTTTAACATGGTTACATGTTTCATGCTCCTACTTTCCCCTTCACCCCCCACACTCTCCCCACCCATGGCCAACACACATTTCCACTGGTTTTGTCATGTGTCCTTGATCAAGACCAATTTCCCAATTGTTGGTGGTTGCATTGGTGTGGTAGTTTCGAGTCCACACCCTCAATCATGTCCGCACCGACCCATGCGTTCAAGCAATTGCTTTTCTTATGTTTCCTCTCCTGCAGTCCTTCCTCTGAATGTGGGTAACATTCTGTACCATAAATCCCTCAGAGTTGTCCTGGGTCATTGCATTGCTGCTGGTACAGAAGCCCATTACATTCAATTTTACCACAGTATATCAGTCTCTGTGTACAGTGTTCTTTTGGCTCTGCTCCTTTTGCTCTGCATCAGTTCCCAGAGGTCTCTCCAGTTCGCCTGGAACTCCTCCAGTTTATTATTCCTTTTAGCACAATAGTATTACATCACCCGCATATACCACAGTTTGTTCAGCCATTCCCCAATTGAAGGACATACCCTCCTTTTCCAGTTTTTTGCCACCACAAAAAGCGCAGCTATAAATATTTTTTTACATGTCTGTTTATCTATGATCTCTTTGGGGTACAAACCCAACAATGGTATGGCTGGGTCAAAGGGCAGGCATTCTTTTATAGCCCTTTGAGCATGATTCCAAATTGCCAGCCAGAATGGCTGGATCAGTTCACAACTCCACCAGCAATGCATTAATGTCCCAATTTTGCCACATCCCCTCCAAGATTCATTACTCTCCCCTTCTTTCATTTTAGCCAATCTGCTAGGTGTGAGGTGATACCTCAGAGTTGTTTTGATTTGCATTTCTCTAATTATTAGAGATTTGGAACACTTTCTCATGTGC
>NC_058135.1:188511787-188523116 GCF_016433145.1 Gracilinanus agilis | reverse complement strand
CTAGTACTATGTTGAATAATAGAGGTGATAATGGGCATCCTTGTTTTACTCCTGATCTTATTGGGAAGGCTTCTAATTTATCCCCATTGCATATGATGTTTGTTGATGGTTTTAGGTATATACTGTTTATTATTTTTAGGAAAGGTCCTTCTATTCCTATACTTTTCAGTGTTTTCAATAGGAATGGATGCTGTATTTTGTCAAAGGCTTTTTCAGCATCTATTGAGATGATCATGTGATTTTTGTTTGTTAGACTATTGATACGGTCAATTATGTGGATGGTTTTCCTAATGTTGAACCATCCTTGCATTCCTGGTATATTCCTGGTATAAAAAAATAGGGCCACTGTTACTATAATGGAACAGGGAAGCCACAATAACTGAATATTTCTCTCATTATTTATACCTCTTTCTCTAAATCTTATTTTTAAAAATTTTAATTTTAGAAGTTTTCATGATTCTTGATATATTTATTTCTACTTATTAAATATATTATGCTATCATAAATCATATTTATTTTTCCATTTCTTCTCAACTTTTTTAGAAGGAAGGATATGAAAATTATGTCTATCTATGTTATGTTTATGATAACAGCGATGTTGTGAAGCTGATACATTGGCCTGGGCTAGGAGCTTGCAGGACTCTCTCCTCCCCCCCCCCACAGGCTTGAGTGAGTGGGGAGGGGTAAGTGCCCCTTGTTCTCAAACCCCTTCCACCCAGCAGTTGGTTTTTCAGTTAAAAATGGAGACTGGGCAATGACTTCTGACAAGACCCAGCAAAGCAAATCTTTAATGATGTTCACTTTCTCCACCTATATTCTTCACAGGTTTAATTGAGGGACAAAGGAGAAGCTGATAATTTGTTATCAAGAACTGAGGAGGATCAGTCTTCTTTTGCTGGCAACAGAAAAGATTCAAACTTATAGTAGCTGTGAATATACCCTCAATAATAGTCAGGCACAACTATTAAAAGATGTAATCTATATATTAATAAAAGAAAGAAGGGATAAGCAAGGAGGGGTTATCAAGGATTCGGATAGGATCTGGGAAGCCCTGAACTGTTAGGTAGAAACTACCCCTCACCCCCCAGGAGGGAGTGGCAGACTTTATATATAGCTGGCACTCAAAGCTTATAATAATCACTTCTAATATCTAAAATAACTAAATAACTATTATGTTGTTGCTAGAAAGATCTAATCCTGATAGACAGGCAAACTCCCGAGAAGAAACCACAATGGCTTTTGCCACTAGGGCTACCAAGGTAAACCCCAATCTGGGAAAAGCAAGCAGAGTGAAATGCTCACCTCAACCCCCAGGAATCAACTTTTTAACTCCTTTCTAACTGTCCTTCACCCAGAGTTCTCCAGGGGGGTCCCCCGGAATTCTGGGTGAGGCTTGACCCTGTATCTTGCAGGAATTCCTCCCTGCCATTTTCCATGTTACAATCTATTTTTAGTCTGATAATTTTATAGAAATTATTATCTATCTTGATTATTTTTACTTTTGTTGATTATTTAGTCTAAATAGACTTATTATGTCTGTAAATAAAATATATCATAATCAAAAATAAGTATGCTGTTTGTTACCTCTGCATTAATCTCAATTTCACTAGCATCCTTTTATATTCATACCTTTTTAAAATATAATTTCTTCAGCTAACATTCTTGGTACTAAATCAAATAATAATAGTAAATTGAACATACATCTTGTGTTATTTAGAATTTCTGGGGATCTATTTAGCGGTATTAAGCCTTAACATACGTAGATGTATGACAAACTTCCTGTGGAAATGTGGGGGACTTCGAAACTACATTTCCCATGGTCCAAGGGGTTTCCTGTTTTGGATGACGTCTTCAAGGTAAAGCCCGGCTTTAAATATTGGGAAGTCAGGCTTAACTTCCTCTCTTTTGCTACACAGACAAGATGAGGGAAGGTAGGAAACAAAATGGCTGAGGCGGCAATTTGAAATTTTACAGGCACATGGTGGATTTTATTCTACCAACATGGGCCTAAATAAAATATGAGTTTTCCTCATAATATCAGCCTTTATCATTTTTAATCATTATAATCTCTTACCCTAATCTTAAGGAGAAAATTTCTATTTTTCTTCATTAAAAAAATTTTTAGGCAGTCTCTTGAAGTTGAGTCTCATGGAGAGTGTCTCCTGGAGATAATTTTCAAGGGAACTTCACTGAAGACTTTGATTTGAATCATGGCTTCAAATTAGATTCTGACTCCTGGAATACTTCGTTGGAACTTTAGGAATTCTGGGAACATGGTGGCTTAGATGGAGCAAATATTTTTTTTTTTTTTTTTGCACTGAACGTGATGACTTTATTGATGGTACACAAGATAGGACTATGCTCCTCCCCCCACTACAGGGGTGCCTGGGGCAGGGATGTGAAGAGGGCATGGGATCCCCAGCACAGGGACATAGGTTATTATGGATGTGGGCTCCCCAGTGGTGGAACTACTCTTTTTTTGGCTGGGGATGAAGATCCATCATGGCTTTCCACTTTACTCCTTGGTGGCCATGTACTTCATGAGGTCTACTACACGGTGGCTGTAACCATACTCGTTGTCATACCAAGAAATGAGCTTGACAAAATGGTCGTTGAGGGCAATGCCAGCGCCAGCATCGAAGGTAGAAGAGTGGGTGTCGCTGTTAAAGTCACAGGATACTACCTGGTCCTCTGTGTAGCCCAAGATGCCCTTTAAGTTCCCCTCTGCAGCTTGCTTCACCACCTTCTTAATATCGTCATATTTGGCAGCTTTCTCCAGGCGGCAGGTCAGATCCACCACAGACACATTGGGAGTAGGAACACGGAAGGCCATGCCTGTGAGCTTCCCGTTCAGCTCAGGTATGACCTTGCCCACAGCCTTGGCGGCACCCGTGGAAGCAGGGATGATATTCTGGGCAGCCCCACGCCCATCCCGCCACAGCTTGCCAGAGGGGCCATCTACTGTCTTCTGGGTAGCAGTAATGGCATGGACTGTGGTCATGAGTCCTTCCACAATGCCAAAGTTGTCATGAATGACCTTGGCCAAGGGGGCCAAGCAGTTGGTAGTGCAGGAGGCGTTACTGACGATCTTGAGGGAATTGTCGTATTTCTCATGGTTCACCCCCATCACGAACATTGGGGCATCAGCAGAAGGGGCAGAGATAATGACTCGCTTGGCTCCACCCTTCAAGTGAGCCCCAGCCTTTTCCATGGTGGTAAAGACGCCAGTGGATTCCACAACGTACTCGGCTCCAGCATCTCCCCATTTAATGTTAGCGGGATCCCGCTCCTGGAAAATGGTAATGGGTTTTCCGTTGATCACCAGCTTTCCATTCTCTGCCTTTACAGTGCCCTTGAACTTGCCATGGGTGGAATCATACTGGAACATGTAAACCATGTAGGAGAGGTCAATGAAGGGGTCATTGATGGCCACAATTTCTATGTCTTTGCAGCTGAATGTTGCCCTGGTCACCAGGCGTCCAATACGGCCAAATCCGTTGACTCCGACCTTCACCATCTTGTCTAAAGGATGCGACTGCAGCAGAGGATTCTGGCAGCGAGCTTGGGTGTAGAGCTGACAGCAAATATTTTTTTTTAATAGATTTAAATATTTTTTCTTTAGAAAAATTTTCCATGGTTACATGATCCTTGCTTTTACTTTCCCCTTCACCTCCCCCCTCCCCCATATCCAACACACATTTCCACTGGTTATAACATGTTTAAACAATCAAGACTTATTTACATATTATTGATAGTTGCATTGTTGTGGTCATTTCGGGTCTACATCTCCAACCATGTCCACATCAACCCATGTGTTGAAGCGTTTTTTTCTTTGTTTGTTTGTTGGTTTTTTTAATTTTCTGTGTTTCCACTCCTGCAGTTCTTCCTCTGAATGTTGGTAGCATTCTTTACCATAAATCCCTCAGAATTGTCCTGGGTCATTGCATTGCTGCCAGTACAGAAGTCCATTACATTCGATTTTACCTCAGTGTATCAGTCTCTGAGTACAATATTCTTCTGGCTCTGCTCCCTTCACTCTGCATCAATTACTGACAGTCTTTCCAGTTCACATGGAATTCCTCCAGTTTATTATTCCTTTGAGCAAAATGGAGCAAATCTTAAGACCTCTGCACCCTTTCAATACTGAGATAGAAAACAAAGTGCTTTGAAAAGAAAGAGAACCAAATCTTACAACAGGACAGAGCAGGGGGATCCTACTGCTGGAAAGCTCAAGAGGTATGCCAAGAAAAAAGGCTTAAATTATTTTTTAATAATTTTTATTTTTTAGAAAAGTTAGCATGATTACATGTTTCATGTTATTACTTTTCACTTCACCCTGAACCTCCTCCCCCCACGCTTAGCTGATGTGCATTTCCACTGGTTTTAACATGTGTCATTGATCAAGACTTATTTCCAAATTGTTGATAATTGCATTGGTGTGGTAGTTTCGAGTCTATATCCCCAATCATGTCTGCCTCAACCCATGTGTTCAAGCAGTTGCTTTTCTTCTAAGTTTCCTCTGCTGTAGTTCTTCCTCTGAATGCGGGGAGCATTCTTTTCCATAAGTCCCTCAGAATTATTATGGATCATTGCATTACTACTAGTACAGAAGTCCATTACATTCTATTTTACCACAGTGTATCTGTCTCTGTGTACAATGTACTTCTGGCTCTACTCCCTCCACTCTGTATCAGTTCTTGAGGTCTTTCCAGTTCACATGGAACTCCTCCAGTTTATGATTCCTTTGAGCACAATAGTATTCTATCACAAGTATATACCACAATTTGTTCAGCCATTCCCCAATAGAAGGGCATACCCACATTATCCAGTTTTGTGCCACCAAAAAAAACACGGCTATAAATATTTTCATACAAGTCTGTTTCTCTATGATCTCTTGGGATACAAACCTAACAATGATATGGCTGGATCAAAGGGCATGCATTTTTATAGCCCTTTGAGCATAGTTCCTAATAGCCATCCAGAATGGTTGGATCAATTTACAACTACACCAGAAATGTATTAATGTCCCAATTTGGCCACATCCCCTCCAACATTCATTATTCTCCCCTACCATCATTTTAGCCAATCTGCTAGGTTTGAGGTGATAACTCAGAGTTGTTTTGATTGGCATTTCTTTAATTATTAGAGATTTAGAACACTTTTTCATGTGCTTATTGATAGCTTTGATTTCCTTATTTGGAAATGGCCTATTCACGTCCCTTGCCCATTTATCAATTGGGGGATATATTGATTTCTTATACAATTGATTTAAATCCTTGTATATTTGAGTAATCAGACCCCTGTCAGAGTATTTTGTTATAAAGATTTTTTCCCAATCGGTGTTTCCCTTCTAATTTTGGTTGCATTGTATTTGTTTGTACAAAAGCTTTTTAATTTAGTATAATCAAAATCTTTCATTTTACATTTTGTAATTTTCTCTAACTCTTGCTTTATTTTAAAATCTTTCCTTTCCCAGAGATCTGAAAAATATACTATTCTGTGTTCACTTAATTTATTTATAGTTTCCCTCTTTATATTCAAGTTATTCACCCATTCTGAATATAACTAGGTGTACGGTCTAAGATGTTGATCTAAACCGAATCTCTCCCATATTGTTTTCCAATTTTTGCAGCAGTTTTTGTCAAATAGTGGATTTTTGTCCCAAAAGTTGGGCTCTTTGGGTTTATCATACGCTGTTTTGCTTATGTCACTTACTCCAAGTCTATTCCACTAATCCTTTCTTCTGTCTCTTAGCCAGTACCATATCATTTTGATGACCACGGCTTTAAGGTATAGATTAGTCTATGGTACTGCTAGGCCACCTTCCTTCAAGTTTTTTTTTTTTCATTATTTCCCTTGATATTCTTGATTTTTTGTTCTTCCAAATGAACTTTGTTATAGTTTTTTTTCTAATTCAGTAAAAAAGTTTTTTGGTTGTTTCATTGGTATGGCACTAAATGAATTAATTAATTTGGGTATAATGGTCATTTTTATTATGTTAGCTCTTCCTAGCCGTGAGCAATCAATGTTTTTCCAATTGTTTAGATCTTGTTTTAATTGTTTGGAAAGTGTTTTGTAGCTGTGTTTGTATAATTCCTGTGTTTGTTTTGGTAGATATATTCTTAAATATTTTATATTGTCTAAGGTGATTTTAAATGGTGTTTCTCTTTCTATCTCTTGCTGTTGTGATGTGTAGGAAATATATAGAAATGATGATGATTTATGTGCATTTAATTTTATATCCTGCCACTGTGCTAAAGTTGTTGATTATTTCTTCTAGCTTTGTAGTTGATGCTCTAGCATTTTTAAGTATACCATCATATCATCTGCAAAGAGTGATAGCTTAGTCTCCTCATTTCCTATTTTAATACCTTCACTTTCTCATTCTTCTCTAATTACTACCTCTAGTGTTTCTAGTAAAATGTTAAATAATAGAGGTTATAATGGGCATCCTTGCCTCATGCCTAATCTTACTGGGAAGGCTTCTAATTTATCCCCATTGCATATGATGCTTGTTGATGGTTTTAGATATATATTGTTTATTATTTTTAGGAAAGGTACAATCATTAAACACTACTTTGCCCAATGCTGTGGCAATAAATAAAGCAATCTAGGTGACATAGATGAATATTTACAAAATATAAATTCCCTAGATTAACAGCAGAAGAAATAGAACCCTAAACAATCCCATATGTGAAAAAGAAATTGAACAAGCCATCAAAGAACTCCCTAAGAAAAAATTGCCAGGGCCTGATGGATTCATAAGTGAATTCTGTCAAACATTCAAAGAACAACTAATCCCAATACTATACAAACTATTTGATATAATAAGCAAAGAAGGGGTCCTACCAAATTCCTTTTATGACACAAATATGGTACTGATTCCAAAGCCAGGTAGATCAAAAGCAGAGAAGGAAAACTACAGATAAATCTCCTTAATGGACGTAGATGCAAAAATCCTAAATAGAATACTGCCAAAAAGACTCCAGCACGTGATCAAGAGGATTATCCACCAAGATCAGGTGTGATTTATACCAGGAATGCAAGGATTGTTCAACATTAGGAAAACCATCCACATAATTGACCATATAAACAATCTAACAAACAAAAATCAATGATTATCTCAATAGATGCTGAAAAAGCCTTTGCTAAAATACAGCACCCATTCCTATTGAAAACACTGGAAAGTATAGGAATATAAGGACCTTTCCTAAAAATAATAAACAGTATATATCTAAAACCATCAACAAGCATCATATGCAATGAGGATAAATTAGAAGCCTTCCCAGTAAGATCAGGCATGAGGCAAGGATGTCCATTATAACCTCTATTATTAAATATTGTACTAGAAACACTAGAGGTAGCAATTAGAGAAGAATGAGGAAGTGAAGGTATTAAAATAGGAAATGAGGAGACTAAGCTATCACTCTTTGCAGATGATATGATGGTATACTTAAAAAATGCTAGAGAATCAACTAAAAAGTTAGTAGAAATAATCAACAACTTTAACACAATGGCAGGATACAAAATAAATGCACATAAATATCATCATTTCTATATATTTCCTACACATCACAACAGCAAGAGGTAGAAAGAGAAATACCATTTAAAATCACCCTAGACCATATAAAATATTTAAGAATATATCTACCAAAACAAACACAGGAATTAAACAAACACAACTACAAAACACTTTCCAGACAGTTAAAACATGATCTAAACAATTGGAAAAACATTCATTGCTCATGGGTAGGATGAGCTAATGTAAAAAAAAAATGACCATTCTACCCAAATTAATTTATTTATTTAGTGCCATACCAATCAAACTATTTATATAGTTTTATATACTTTTATATAGATATTTTTATAGAATTAGAAACTTTTATATAGAATTAGGAAAAAAAAAAACCTGTAACAAAGTTCATTTAAAAGAACAAAAGATCAAAATTATCAAGGTAAATAATGAAAAAAAAAAGTGAAGGAAAGTGACCTAGCATTACCAGATATTAAAAATGCTATAAAGCAGAGATTATGAAAAAAACATTGTCCTGCCTAAGAGACAGAAGGGAGGATCAGTAAGATAAACTTCAGGTAAGTTACATCAGCATGACAGTTTTCAATAAACCCGAAGAACCCAACGTTTGGGACAAAAATTCACTATTTGACAAAAATTTCTGGGAAAATTGGAAAATAATATGGGAGAGATTAGGTTTCATTCAACATCTCACACCCTACACCAAGATAAATTCAGAATGGATGAATGTCTTGAATATAAAGAATGAAACTATAAGTAAATTAGGAGAACACAGAATAGTTTTCTCATCAGATTTATCGCAAAGGAAGGATTTAAAAACCAAGTGAGTTAGAAAAAATTACAAAATGTAAAATAAATAATTTTGATTACATTGAATTAAAAAGGTTTTCTACAAACAAAAACAATATAACCAAAATCAGAATGGAAACAACAAACTGGGAAAAAAATTTTATAACAAAAAACTCTGACAAAAGTCTAATTACTCAATATATATAAGTAGCTGAATCAATTGTACAAAAAAGCAAGCCATTCCCCCAATTGATAAATGGGCAAGGGACATTTATAGGTACTTTTCTGATAAAGAAATCAAAACTATCAATAAGCACATGAAAAAGTGTTCTAAATCTCTAATAAGTAAAGAAATGCAAATCAAAACCACTCTGAGGTATCACTTCACACCTAGCAAATTGGCTAAAATCACAGCAGGGGAAAGTAATGAATGTTGTATAGGATGTGGCAAAATTAGAACATTAATGCATTCCTGGTGGAATTATGAATTGATCCAACCATTTTGGATGGCAATTTGGAACTGTGCCCCAAAAGCTCTAAAAGACTGTTACCCTTTGAACCAGCCATACCATTTCTGGGTTTATACATCAAAGAGATCATAGGGAAAAAGACATGTACAAAAATATTTATATCCCCACTCTTTGATTTTCACCTGTTAGTTGGGGACTGGCTGAACAAATTGTGGTATCTGTTGGTGATGGAATACTACTGTGCCCAAAAGCATAATAAACTGGAGGAATTCCATGTGAATTGGAATGATCTCCAGGAATTGATGCGGAGTGAAAGGAGCAGAACCAGGAGAACATTGTACACAGAGACTGATACACTTTGGTAAAATCAAATGTAATGGACTTCTATACTAGCAGCAGTGCAATGACCCAGGACAATTCTGAAGGATTTATGTTAAAGAACATTACCCAGATTCAGAGGAAGAACTACAGGAGTAAAAACACAGAAGAAAAACAAGAGCTTGAACACATGGTTTGATGCAGACATTATTTGGGAAGTAAACTCTAAATGACCACCCTAGTCCAATTATCAACAGTATGGAAATATGTCTTGATCGATGACACATAAAAAAAAAAAACAGTGGAAATGTGCATCAGCTATGGGGGGTAATGGGGGAAGAGTAAGAACATGAATCATGTAATCATGGAAAATTTTTTTCTAAAAAATAAAAATAAAAAAAATTAATTTTATCTCTGCATTAGAGATGTGTCTAATCATATTAAGGATAAGCAGTTTTATCATTATGCCTTTTACCATTTTAATGTAAATAACTTTTTTACTTTATCTAAAAAATTGTTTTAATCTGTTGCTATAATAATATAGTATTGCATTATTTTTGGGGGGAATTGGATTATTTCACTATTTTCCCGATTTTGAGGTATACTTGAATCTTTAAGTTCTACCTAGTCATAGTAAATATTTTGGAATAAATATTATTGTAACCACTTTGCTAATATTGTATTTGATCTGAATATTTATAAGGATATTAGTCTCTAATTTTCTTTTTTTCTATGTTATGACTTCTCAGTTAGTTTATAGGAACATGTATATTTGTTTATAGAAGATACAAGGCAAGATAACTTTTCTATCTCTGTTTTATAATGATCATTACATAGGGATTAATTTTATTTTAATATTTGATAAAATTTTAACTAATACAGTAGGATCTAGGTATTCCTCCTACTCTAGTCCAACTTTTTATCATTAACTCATTATGAATTGTCTCAACGCATCAAAGAAATAATCTACCTATTTTTTTATTTTTGATGATTATGTTAAAATATATTATCACATAATATATGTTTTATAATAGAAAATACCAGGATTTTTATGTTAAAATTATAAAGTTGCCTTATTTCTATAAATTACTTTTTTTTCAGAATCAAGTCCATAAAAAGCATTGCCCTCATTGTTCCTTCTTCCACAAAAATTAAATTTTCATTAAAGCAAGGAAAACAAAAGCAAAAACAAGTCTTCTGAATTTTATATAGAGAGACAGTGTGGGAAAATGTTAAGATAGTCTTCTAGTGCTATTGAGTGATCACTTTGAAATTCTGTAATGTTTTCCGATTTTCTTAACAACTACCTCCTTTCCACAAGAACTGGAATCATCATAAATCCCAAGGAAGGAAATCAAATCAATTTCTAGAGGGGCATAGGTAAGATGCCTGAGCAGAAATGAAGAAAGCTCAGACCACTCTAAGAATCTTCTCCAACAAAACCTAAAGTAACACTTCAAAATGAATATTGGAGTGAAAGAACTAACAAGGGGATGGAGTGAGGAAACTTTCCTATAGAAAATAATTTGAAAGAGAGGCAAAGAGGTTCTGATACATAAGTTTAGAGAGTCCAAGCATCTCATAGAAAGGCTGCATCTAGGAACACTAACACAAGTCAAAAGGACACCCTCTCCACCCAGCATCTACAGTTTCAGATTTTGAATCTGAACTCATGCCAACATTCAGACCCTGAGACTCTGACTAAGCCAATAGCAGGGTGACCCAAAAAACTTCTTAAATTTTAAGGTTGTCCCTGTCCCTGTGAGCCTGAAATCAGTCCCCAAACACTATCAGAAGGAAATCTGACTGGTGCAGGACTAGAATTAGACCCTGAACCTCTTTCTAAGCCCATGGCAAGGCCACAACTCCCAGAAAAATATAGCTCAAAGTGTTCTGAGCTCTGTAAGCCATTAGCATTTCTAGGGGGAGATTGAGTCAGTAGTACCCAGCCCACAAGCCATCATACCACCTTGGAAGAAATGAAACATGCCGAAACTGAGAGAGAGAGAGAAGAGAGAGAGAGAGAGAGAGAGAGAGAGAGAGAGAGAGAGAGAGAGAGAGAGAGAGAGAACTAAGGGTATCATCAAAGAAAAACTGAAGTTTTAAAGGATGTCTCTTCTACCCTGAGAACAGATCCCACCTTTAAAATAAATGTAAAAGTGAAGAAAAGGGCTGAGAAAGTGGAAAAACATAAAACAACAACAACAACAACAACAAC
>NC_058135.1:188368493-188506964 GCF_016433145.1 Gracilinanus agilis | reverse complement strand
AGAGAGAGAGAGAGAGAGAGAGAGAGAGAGAGAGAGAGAGAGAGAGAGAGAGAGAGAACTAAGGGTATCATCAAAGAAAAACTGAAGTTTTAAAGGATGTCTCTTCTACCCTGAGAACAGATCCCACCTTTAAAATAAATGTAAAAGTGAAGAAAAGGGCTGAGAAAGTGGAAAAACATAAAACAACAACAACAACAACAACAACAACAACCCACCTAACCATATAAAAACTGTATGGAGAAAAAGAAGAACAAGATGCAGGCTCAAAAGGTGATAGCTAAAATAAAGCAGGCATCTGCAAAACTTCAAAAAAATAAGAATTGCTCTTAGGCTTTTGAAGAGCTCAAAAAAGAATAAAAAAAGTTGCTTAAGAGAGGAAGAGGAAAAATTGAGGAAGAGAAATGAAAATAGTGCAAAGGAAATTTGAGTAAAAGGAAAAAGGAGATAAAAAATTCATTGAAGAAAAGTAGAATCCACAGGGGTGGATGCAAGATAGTGACTTAATAGCAGCAAAAACTGAAACTTCTCTTTAAAAAGTATCTCAAAACAAAAGGAGTCAAAAACAAAGAGCAAGACAGAGTGAAATATCTCTCTCACTAAACACATCTTGAAATAAAGGCAGAGAAAGTTGATATTCATTGGTTCAGGGGGAAGCAGAAGCAAAGCTGCACAAAGAGGAGTGCTTGATGACCACCAAAGATTACTCTTTGGACATGCTTCACTACAGACAAAGGCTAGTAAGGCTGTTTATGCATCTCTCTTAGGGAGGAGATTGCCAAATTGCTTGATATTTAAGTGCATTAAAACAAAGGCTAAAAGAATTACATGATTTGGAGTATTAATTCATTCTGGTACATTGGATTATTTTCTTCATAATTTTCAACCATGTCATGTGGTATATGTGAAAAATTTTGCTGAAACATTGGCAACAGAACAGAGTTGGGTTGGTCCTTATATAATTGTATTAGTTTCACCATCTTCAGGAAAGGTATTAGGTAGAGATTCATTCATACCATTGTTCACATATCAAATTAGATCATGGAAGAGATAATGAAAATGTAGAAATTGCAGAAGAAGAAGGAGAAGGAGGAGGAGGATGTGGAGGAGGTGGAGGAGGAGGAGAAATCACAGAAAGTTGAGATTCATCAGTCAAATGGAGTCTTCATTCAGAAAGATCAATAAGGGAACAACCATTCTAGTGGAAGAGGTCTTTCAGATGGAAGAGGACATGGATGAAGAGGAGGATTCAGCAATTAATGGACATTGTACCAAAAACTGAAAGACTTATAAAAATAAACTGATAAAGACTTTTTTAAAAAGAAATTTCTGAAGAAGAGGATTAGTCATGTATTTAATGGACTAATGTTCAAAGGAATTTGGGTAATATAAATAGTATCATTACATATACATATACATCCATTACACATAACCATCAAGAACTTCAGAGAAAAGGAGAATAGGAGAAAAGGAGAGAAGAGGAGATTGCTTCAAGAAGAAACAACATAAGAAGAAAGGAGATCTGAAGTTTTGGTAGGTATCATACATCTAACAGTAACATATTGGAACAGATCATAACAAACTAACAACATAACAAAGCATATACACAAAAACATAAGCAGGTTAGGATACATTGTTCCACTTGTGGAATAAAACAATGTATAAATACTGACAAAATTAGAATTAATTGTAGGATAGATAATTACTAATAAAGGATAGTTATTCCACTTGTGTAATAAAACAATGTATAAATACTGACAAAGTTAGAATTAATTGTAGGATAGATAATTACTAATAAAGGATAGTTAGTTACTAACAACAAATAGTTACTTAGTTAGATTTACGTAGACTAAAATACTAATTACATAGGAATAGTTTAGAAGATTTTAGTAAGAAAGGGTTAGTAATCTAGATTAGAGTTAGAACGTGCATTGCATTATAGTACAACATACATAAAATGTATTACATGAAGAACATATAACATACTACAGATCACATATCACAAAATTATGTAAATAGATATGTAAATAAGTGTAGAGTGCATGTATTGTAAATTGTATTATAATTTATGTATTGTCTGTATATGTAATGTGTGAAAATATGTATAATTGATATGTATGTATGTATATGTGTATAGCATACATGTATATATTATGTGTATATATGGTATGTATCATCTTTATATATGTATATATGCAAATTATGTATGTATTTAAGTTACATACATTTTAATATAAATGTTCAGTTTTGTGTAATTTAGAACAGGAGTGCTTAAAAATCTTTATCTAATTTAAATGCAATTTGCATAAGTAAGGTTATTGTTTTTGGTTTAACTTTAATGCAAATACTTATTCAATGTTGTGCTAAATGTATATTTTCAAAATGTTTGCATTTCAATAGGTAGTAGATTTTCTGTATTAGATTATAAGGGTTATATTTTAATGTTTGCATGAAGTTTGTGCTTATATTTCTATATTTGATGTTAATTTTGTTGAAATTTCATTTTGTATTTGTTACTTTGTACTTTGAACTGTGTAATTGTTCATTGTATTTTTTGTTGATTGTATATTTCCTTTTGCCTTTCCTTGAAATAATCCCTAGAGTAGGGTAGTGCTAGATAAAATAAGATAGAGTAATAGAAGTTTGTTTATTATTTGGGATTAGAATTTTAGTTAGTGTTAATGAACAAATACCAAAATATTGTGTGGAACACTATTTCGGCCTTTTGCAAAGTGGTGAAAATGCAGATTAGGACTTAGTAAAGAGCAGACTTTGCCAGGCAAAGCTGGCAGGAGCTAAACATTCCAAACTCGGAATGTTGGTAGAGGAGACTTTCACAGAGACTCTGAGTTAACAATTTGCTTTTGGGGAGTTGAATTTTAGCAACTGACTTGAGAGTCTGTGGAGTTGTGGTATCTTTGTGCCTTGGGAAGCATGTACAAGATCTTCTAGCAAGTCCAAGAATTTGCAGATTGAGATAGGATTTTTATCTTGTATGGTGGACATACAGGTTCATCCATCTCCCTGACTTCCCCAGTGGATTTACGTTGCTATTTTTACCTGTGTTTCTGGGACAGGCTGATACATCTGGACAGCAGCCAAAGGACAGCTTAGTGAGATACCCTTTTACCCTTGACCATCCAGCCATTGCCCCAGGCTGTCTGCTGTAGGTTTACTAATACAATAGCCATATCCATCCCTCCTGACCCTGCTTTGATAATAATCTTTAGAGACAATTATTCCCTCTTACCTATACTCCCTGTCCCTGTTCAGTTATTAAACCCTCTTTATAAAAGCTTCCTTGGTCTTTTCTCCTTTCCCAGATACTTGGTTGACACATTGTACCCACCATATTATTTTCCCTGATTATTATTGGTTTTATTCTGTTATATATTATTCCTAGATAATTGTTTTTACATGTAGTTATTCTGTTACTCTGTCAGTTCCCTGACAGTTGAAATATCTAACTGACTATCTTCTTTCCTCACTGTAGTGAGGGACTTATTTTAACCCCTTTACTACATTTGTTTAATCCCCCTTATTTCAACTCCATCAAACTGGTTGAAACTTGTATACAACCTTTGGAGAATTTAATGAACTAAATATCTCAATTATTTTTAAAGGGTCCATTTTGTAGCTGAAGTAAAGTGCAATGGCACAGTTACATATTCCCACTTCCACATTTGTAAAAATTTAATGAATGATACATATAGTAGCCTCATACCAGAGGAGATAGGAAGGTGTTTCTAGGGAGTGGTACCCCTAGTAGGCTCCCAAGAGGGAGCATTCTTCAGGGAGCAAGTGACTTCTGGATGATTTAATAGTTTTAACTCTTCAGCTTATTCTACTTTTTGACCATAACAATCTAGATCTTTTGGTGTTGTTTTAGACCCAAATAGGTTTTCATCAACAGTACAGATTTGGATTTTTTTGTTGTTTAAAAATATCTCAACCAAGGTTGAAATATTTCCTATATCTGTAGAATTTATGACAAGTATCCATCAGTTCATAGGTTTTTAAATATCACAACAGCAAGTGGCTATATAGAAACTCATGTGAATCCTATTTCATACTGGTTGTGTTTGCTATTGTTATTAAGTGGGATATTGTGAAATTTGGGAATTTGGTATTTAATTTGAATATGCATTATCTACTGTACTACTGTTTTTATAAATCTGTTATTTTGTGAAAACTATTTGCACTCCCACAGTGGTTCATGGCCAATTTAAAAAGGAAATGGGTCTCATTTTTGGGTGAGGAATCTTTGTATTCTACATCTTCTTGGCTGACACAGTATATCACTGATTCTAAGTTATGTATATTTTTTATTTAAAAAAATTAACATTTTTCCTTGTATTTGCCATATAGTATTTGGATACTTTGAAGTACATATAATCAATATTAATCTTTTTCTTTTTTTATTTTGCAAAAATATAAGTTTTAAAATACATTTCTTCTAATATTCGTGCATACCCAAAAGCTTTAAACTATAGAATAATGCCATTGATTGTTTAAAAAATATTAATGGGCTTTGCTTAATAATTCTGTCTGATTCCAGAAGAAGGAATATAAAAAGAGACATTGCACAGTGCCAAAGAAGCACAAAGCTAACCTGCATAGTGTCTAGAGAGCACAAAGGTCAAAAAGACCTACCAATCTCATAGGGATTGATGTAATTTTGAGCCAGGACAAGAGGATTTGAACTTATGAGCAATTTTATTCCATCTTTCTTTTCCTGCTTATCTCTCCTGAACTTGGTTGTAGGACTTAGCATAATGCTTAGCATATAATGAGTGACTGATAAATGCTTGCTGACAGATTGAGAGTTGACAGATATATTTCATGGCTATGGGGGCTGGATAGAAAAAGGTCTAGTGGTCTGAGGTGAAACTAGTGAAATTCTTGATTTCAGGCTCCTGAGATGTTTTGATTAGGGTCTGAGAGGAAATGGTAGTTAAGGTAATGGTGCTGCTGATGATTCAGTCTTCTTGGCACAGGCTGCATTCTATCTCTCCTTCAGCTAGTCTGGCTTGCCCTATGATTCCTAATATTTTGGGGATCTTTATTTCCGGTGTCTGATGTTACACAGGAGCAAGGAGTAAGTCTTGGCTCTTCACAGCATCTGTTGCAGTGGGGTACCCAGGTACTCACTGGAATCTGTTGTGCTGAGACTCTCTGGTGGTCAATGGGATCTCAGGGTGAGGGCTCAACTGGGATGGAGTGCCTTGCTGGCAAGGGTACAGAGTGGACAGAGAGCCAGGCTCAGCAGCAGAGCAGAGCCACAGGTCTCTCCTGTTTGATCCAACCTTCAGCCTCCAGACCTTCACTTTCATCTTTAGCCTCTGCTGGCAGCTGGGGAAGATCTGGACACGGGGCACATTAATAGAACAGGTCAGCTCAATCAGCCTAATCCTATTAATCAGCATAGCAGAGAAGATAACCCTTCAGGACTGATAGCCCAAACTCATAGATCTCTGCTGGGCTTTTTGCCTTGGTGTGGGGAGGGCTTGACTTTTTTTCATCCACCCCAGCCTGCTTTCTAGCTTCCTCCCTGCCTGACTTGGGTTTCAAAAAGCAAGGTAACCACTTCAACTCCCAGTTTCTGACTGTCCATATATTCTTGAACAAGAAGGTATAAAAGAAATTTTAAAACTCCACATATCATGTTCTGAAATAAATTCCCAAATGACAACACCCAGGAATGTTATAGCCAAGTTAAAAACCTCCCAGGTTAAGGAGAAAATTCTTCAAGGAGCCAGAAGGCAACAATTCAAATATTATGGAGCACAAGTCAGTATTACAAAGGATTGGACAGCTTCCACTATAAAGAACTAAAAGGATTGGAATATGATATTCTGAAAGGTATGTAACATGGAAAAGGGCAGGGTGGAATTCCTGCAAGATACAGGGTCAAGCCTCACCCAGAATTCCAGGGGATACCCCTGGAGAACTCTGGGTGAGGGGACAGTTGGAAAGGAGTTAAACAGTTAATTGCTGGGGGTTGATGTGAGCAGGTGTCTCTACCTGCTATGCCCTGTTTGGGGTTTGCCTTGGTGGCCATAGTGGCAGAAGCCATTGTGGTTTCTCCTCAGGAGTTTGCCTGTCTAGTGGATATAGACCTTCATTGCAATAGCATTTTGTTATTCATTTAGTTATTTAGATATTTGAAGTGATTATTATTAGCTTTGAGGGCCAGTTAGATATAAAGTCTGCCACTCCCTCCTGTGGGGGGAGGAGCAGCTTCTGCTTAACAGTTCAGAGCTTCCTAGATCGTATTCAAAATCCTTGATATCCCTTTCCTGCCTTCTCTTTATCTTTATAAATGTAAATTTAATCTTTTAGTAGCAATGCCTGGGTATTATTTGGGCATACTCACTACAGCCTTAAAGCTTGGTTCCTGTCAGTTGCCAGCCAAAAAAGTCAGATCCTTCTCAGTCTTTAACACCAAGATATCTAGCTTCTCCTTTGTCCCTCAATCAAACCTGTGAGGAATATAAGTGGAGAATCATTAGAGATTAGCTTTGCTGAGCCTTGTCAGAAGTCATTGCCCTGTCTCCATTTTTAACTGAAAAACAACTCTGAGTGGGAGAGGTTTGAGAACAAGGAGCACTTACCACTCCTCACTCACTCAAGCCTGTGTGTAGGGGAGGAAAGAGAGTCTTGCAGGCTCCTAGCCCAGGCCAGTCCATCAGCTTCCCAACATCCTTGTTATTATAAACATAACAGTTTTGGCCAGCCAGCCCTAGGATTTTTATTTCAGAACCTGATTGGGAAGTGATCAATATGGCCAGCTTCATCAATAGGACTTTTGTTACACTGGGGTGCTCTGGGTCCTGATATATGGGATTTGGCAGGCTTGTACCACCTTTTGGTTAATAACAATTCCCCAATTTTTTAAACAAGTTATAGAAATCTACGATACTTACATGTGGTTAACAATATCAGTAGGTGATGCTTTGGCATATGTGCCATCAGGGATAGTCATGACTGCAACTTTCTATGGGGCCCTGATGATACTGAGGAAGGTGTTGGCATTTACCTTTGGGAGAACAGAAATTACAAACCTGATTTTAGAACAATTGGTGGAGCACATGAAGACCTTAATTGAAATCCATAAGAAGATCAGGGAAGGAAAGGACCTAGATGCAAAAACAATAATGCAGGTAGAGATTATTGAGAATGCAGTCACAACACAAAAGGGTGGGGATATTAAACAACAAACTAAAGATGAGAACACTGAAGAACAACAGGTTGTAGGGGCTGAATCAGCTCCTGTAACTATCCTTCCAATTACCAACAGAACAGTAGTACAAACAGATGTGGGCATTATACATGTGAAAAGCTACAAATCTCTTTCAGGGGGTGATTTGGAGATCTTGAAGAGGAGGTTCCTCCAGTTCTATATCAATCCACTTAAATCAATAAAAGAATACAAACAGACCGTGAGACTTTACAACCCAACTTTTGAGGACATGAACTGCTCCTTTCTGAATTATACACCCCTAGTGAGAAGGCAAAATTCATAGCCAAAACGAGAAGCAACCCCAATCTTGCCTCGTGGCCAGAACAATATCAGGACTTAGAGCCCTCACTTGCAAATATGACTTATCTTAAAAGGTGCAGGGAGGATTTAGCAGAGGCAATGAGGCTCCATGAGAGAAGATCTAATGCATGGGGGTCCTTTGAAAAGTTAAGGCAGGGGGAGGAAGAACACTCAAGTCTTTATCTGGACAGGTTATTAGAGGCAGGCAAAACTATCCTAGGTTTCAAGGACATGACAGCTGAGGATAACATCCAGCATGTCAGGAGGGAATTTGTTAAAGGCAGCCTGAATCGCATCCAAGCATATTTCAAGTTACATTGCCCACAATGGGAGACCATGCCCATTGAGGAGCTAAGGAAAATAGCTGCATATGTCCTTGAGTCTAGGTATAGCGAGCCAAAGCAATCAAAGGCCTCTGAAAAGGATAGGGAGACTGTGGAGCTGAAGAGACAACTGAAAGAAGCTCAGAAGGCCAAGGAGATAGAGAAGATTAAAAATATGGCTCTGATGTCCAGCAAGCAGAGGAACCAGAGCAGGCCCAGGCAATCTTCTAGCAGTGCAAACGACTTTGTCAAACGTTGTTTCCTGTGCTCAAAACTTGGTCATATAGTTTGGAATTATAGGTTCAAATCCCAAATGAATTTTGGGAATAGAGGCAATAATAAAAACAACAGGAGAAACACCTATAATTCGAGATACAACAACAGCAATTATAGTAGCAACAACAGGGACAACAACAGATACAGTAACAAAGTAAAAGCCAGATGTTGTGACCATAACTTTGCTAAATTTAGTAATTCCCCTAGTTTATCAAAAATGGAGGAAAACCTGTCTCAAAGAGCCAGACCTTGTACCTTATGAACCGAGAAAGCAGCCTTAGTTGTTGCAAGGACTGATAAGGGCAGTGACAGTGATGTGGCAGAGGAATGTGGGAAAGACAAAATGGGTGCAGAAGAAATTTTGAATTATGGGTTGGTGGATGTACCACAAAGTTACAAAGAAATGACTGAGGAGGAGTTGCAAATGGAGGAGGATATAATAGAAATAAAGGAGAGAATTTACGGGGAAAGAAACAGAGATGTGGGGAACACTGAAAGGGAACCAGGCACATTTGCACAAGTTCTTGATACAAGTGTGAAGAAAGTAGCATTCATTGATTCCCACCATAAGGGGAAAGAAGCATCATTCTGTAGTAAGACTGTGGATCATTTACATCAATCTGTAGTACAACAAGGCCAAACAACAAGGGCAATGACGGATACCTGGTTATAATCTGATCTCAAAAACTCTGACAGACTTGACTAGGAACACTCTCTCAGAACCTTTAAAACTGACATGGGAGCATAAGCATGCAATAGAAAAACTGAAAACAGCTATGTTATCAAGCCCTGCACTTGGTATCCCTAACCATGCAAAATTGTTTTATTTGTTTGTGCATGAAGACAAGGGAATACCCAGTGCTGTATTAATGCAGACTCTTGGGGATCAGTTCAGACCAATAGCCTAATATAGATCCCACCTAGATGTTGTGGCTAGGGGGATGGCATCATGTATGAGAGCAATTGCAGCTGCTGCCCAATGGTTAAGAAATCTTTAGATCTGGTTTTGGGATGCAGGATTATGCTGTACTCACCTCATCAAATAGATACCATTTGAAAAACAGCAACCTGCAAGCGTTTACATCCCAGCGCTTATCCCAATATGAAATTGTGTTACTGGGCAATGAGAACCTAACTTTCCATCATTGTAAGGAGATGAACCCAGCCACACTGATGCCAAACGTACCGTTAGAAGGAGAACCCATCCATAGCTGTACAGATACCTTGGAAATAGTTCAGAAAACTAGGGATGACCTAACCGATATTCCTTTGGTCTGTCCAACCCTGACATTGTTTACCTATGGTTCTGCATTTGTGTTAGATGGGGAATAGTATAAAGGTGCATCTGTAGTGACTCAAGATGAGACTTTATGGTATGCAACTCTACCAAAGTCCTTGAGTGCTCAAGGTGCCGAAATCCTGAGTCTCACCAGAGCTCTAGAAATTGGCCAGGACAGAAGTATAAATGTGTATTCTGACAGTAAATATGCTTTTAATGTAGTCCATTGTACAGGCCAAATCTGGAGATATCAGGGATATATAACTGCTAGTGGGAAGGAAATAGCTTATGGGAGACTTATAAACCAACTCCTGCAAGCTGTCTAGTTACCTAAAGAAGTGGCAGTGATGCATTGCTGATCCCATCAAAAAAGTGTAGATGGAGTCTCATTAGGAAACAGAAGGGCAGATATAACAGCCAAATATGGTGCCCGATTTGGTCCCATCCATGTGCTAAAGTTCTCCTTGGTGGATGAAGCAGATCTAAAACAGGCATACTCCTCAAGTGAAGTGAAGCACTGGGTAGAAAATGTAGGGACCAAATTAGTGAGAGGTGTATGGTTTTCTAATGAAGACAAACCCATTTTTCCAAGATCTTTACATAATACCCTATGCAATGCATTGCATGCCAAAGACCATTATGGGACCCAATCCCTGGTGGATGGCATTCAAAGACACTGGACGGCTCCTGGCATATCAACTTGTTCAATTAGAACATGCCAAAAATGCAAGGTTTGCTTGCATTACAACCAGGGCATGACCAGAATTAAGGGACTAGGGGGCAGACAATTGGCATATACCCCATTTGAGTGTTTGCAGATCGATTATATATCAATGCCCAATTGTCAAGGGTACAAATATGCCCTACTCATTATTGACAGGTTGACTCGATGGCCAGAATTGTTCCCTGCAAAGAAAAACAACTCAGCCTTTGTGGTGAAGACACTTCTGAGAGAGATAGTCCCAAGATTTTCTGTACTAGCTAGAATTAATTCGGACCATGGGTCACACTTTTCCCAGAACATCTCGCATGAGATTTATAAGACCTTGGGGATAAAGAGAGCTTACATTCAGTCTATCACCCCTCATCCTCAGGATAAATTGAGGTCTGCAATACGAAAATTAAAACTCTGATCGGAAAAGTGTGTTCTGAAAGCCATCTGAAATGGGTACAAGCACTCCCTATTGTTCTCTTTTATTTAAGAAGTCAATCCTATAGTGACACATGATTGTCAACATATGAACTATTGTATGGTAATGCTCCATGGCATAGTTCATCCCAGAAGTCCGCTCTCTTGCCACACCTTGGAGCTGAATGTCAGATATATAAATATATAAAAGCTTTAAAGAAAAGACTGGATGAATTGCACAAACTTGGCTTGTAAACCCAGAGAGTTCCTTTAGACTTTAGCTTACATTAGCTTAAATCGGGAGATATGGTCTACATGAGGAACTTTGCAAGAAAATCTGTTCTAGACCCTAAATGGGTAGGGCCTTATCAGATACTATTAACTAGCCCAAGATGTGTTAAAGTTGAGAACAGAGACCCCCTGGTTCCATATCACACATGTGAAGTCTGTAAAAGAACATGCTGTATATGAAGAGCACCATGAAAAACCAACTGAATTAGAGCAACATGAAATGAATGCAGGGCCAGATCCACAGCAAACAGAATCTACTGTTGAAGAAAACTGAACTGCTTGAAATTCTAAAAAAAGAAAAAAAAAAGAAAAAAACTGCAATTTTTTTTTCTTTTGCAACAGAAAAACAACACAATGGAAATTAACACAATTACATCTCAACGACTATTGTTCCAGATTAAGAAGGTGACAAGCCAACTCCCCGGCAAGACAATAGACAACAGACAAGTATGCATGGGGTTCAGATGAAGAAATGAAGAACACAGAGGCTACAAGCTTCAGAAATTCACAGCAGAGGTGGCACGAAAGAATGGACAATCACAAGAGTTTTGTAGTCTATAAAGAACTGTGCAAGAAGAGGACTGGAAGGAAGAAATACATAAGGTTGTAATATCATGTCATAAAAATACATTACACAAATGAGACATCACGTGGTAGATTGCATATGCTACACAAAGAGAATTGTGGTTCTCCAGTATGCCCAGAAAACCTGTGCAGTAAGGGGTAAGTATGTGCATGCATCAGCACTTATTAGTTCATTGGACTCAGTACAAAACTGATTGTTCACCCTTTGACATAGACCTCATGTAGATAAATGAGAGTCTCTAGTATGTATATATGTATTATATGTACATATTACATATGAATATTTGCATATAATGGAAGAGTATCCTAGGATCTCTAGCATATCAAAAGATCCATTCTTTGTTTTTTGATTTGATAGACATCAAGGGAACTTCCACCTGTAAATAGGCATTGTGGATAGCCTGTATTGTAATTACTAACACATAGTATAGAGTTACTAACAGCTTAGGGAAAGGTAGCTTTAGGGACTTTTGAAATAAGTTAGTCAGGGAAAGTAACAATATTGTAAGAATAAGTAATGTATATAACCTGGTACATACTTATAACTAACAAAATAACATTAACATACTAACAATTTAGTACTTAAAAAGTATATAGAGTTCAATGTTTGGACAGTTCTATAACACTTTGCTTATGGAGTTTTACCATGTTCTTTTTGTTGTGAGTTAGGAGCAAGTTAAGAAGCACTTTATTTTTTTGCAATTTGGCTTTTGAATGTGTTTCAAAGATGTTTACATTGTATGCTTTAGTGTTGGTGATTGCAACCTGTAGTTGTTGCAGATTTGTTTTTATCGTTGTGTTACTCTGTTACATTTGTTATTATGCTTGTATTTTATACCAAAACCCATTTTTCCCTTTGTTTAACCTTTCCTTTCCCCTCCTTAGATAGGGGTAGATAGTTAAAATAAGCCATAGCAAAAGCAAGAATAGGATTAAGGTGTTAGTAATAAGAAATTGCCTATTATTTGCCAGGTTTCCCATAAAACATGTTGGCCTTGTTCATTTTGCAGCCATTACATTTTTTTAAGCATAGATGTCTACATCATTTATTTCTTGAGGATGAGGCTTTATATGATTAAATAAATTGACTCAATTTACATAATAGAACATATTTCTCCCTTCTATATTTCATGTTTTTCAGTCATTTGAATTGTGTGATTCTGTGCCCCTATTTAGGATGTTTTTAGTAAAGATATTGGGGTAGCTTGCTATTTCCTTTTCAAACTCATTTTACACTGAGGAAACTGAAGTGAACAGAGTTAAGTGACTTTCCAGGATAATGCAGCTAGTAAATATCTGAGGTCAGATTTGAATTTAGAAAGATGTGTTCTTGATTTCAGGCCAGGCACTCTATTCACTGAAACTCCTAGTTGTCTTTACATTTTATAGTAATACTTGCTTCTTCATTAAAGTACATTACCTACATAGTTCTGTCTGTTATAAATTTATAAACTGGATAATTACATGACAATCTGAATTAGGTAGCTATTATTCCACATGTTCAACACATTTGAAAATGAAACCTAATGGTTTATTTTTTAAAACCAGTGGATGTTTTTTTCATTTATTGCTTAAATTATGACATATATAATTTCCCTATTTCTGATGGATTCATATCAATATGATATACATGATAAATTCATATATTATGTATAAATTATGCATTGTTATAGGAAATGTTAAGTTAAGGTTTATAAGTTCGTAGAGGGCAGAAGCATGGGCAGCAGAGTGCAGAATTCTAGAATCCTGTAGAGAGAGGTAGAGTATTCAGAGATACAGTTGGGCATCAGCTGTTTTTTTGCTCTAGGTTTGGGCCTAGATAAGGACTAGCTATTTTCCCTTGGCTGTTTCTAACTTGCTGCTCTGTTATCCTGATTCTCTGCTACATGATTGATATCTACATAGTTCTTGGTATGGGCCTGAATTCATCTGGCCCATCTGTCAGTAAGACTTGGTCTTGGGTCCTTCTGGATCTATGTCCTTTTCTTGTGTCTTGTCCTGCATAACTGCCAAAACCCACTACCTTCTATTACCACCAAAAGGGAAGTGTTTTGGGTCAGTGTATGTTTATTTATATTAGGGTCTAGGCTTTAGACTGACAAGTAAGTTTAGTGTAGTTTTAATCCAAGAAGACTCCTGGTAACAGGACATTTACATTTGGAGGGGTAGTTAGAAGATATTAGATAAGAATCATTCAAATCCCCTTTTCACCTTCCCTTAATAAATCCCTCATCTATTCTTTGTTATATACTTGTCTGTGTTGTTACCTCAGGAGAGGTTTTGCCTGGACTGGGCCTTTCAGCTGACATTTGGCCTTTCCAAACAGTTACTCTGATACTGGCCTTTAATTAAACATCCTAATGATCACCTCAATATTACAGTATCAGTAGTATCAGTATTTATATACATATTTATATAGAAGAATTGTATAAATCCTTATATTTTATTTGCATTTATTCTTCATATCTATCCTTTCTTAATAATATTTAATCCATTAATTTTTGTTATTTATTAATATTTTACAAATCTACATTTTATTTATGCCATACATGTTATTTAGTCAACTTATGATATCTTCTAAGCAACATTTTACTCTCCACTTATACTGTCTTCTTTCTCTGCCTGCTGAGGTCATTGTATTTTTTTGTTTAGTTTGTTTCTTTGTTATTTTTATACTTTTGCAGTAATTATGATTTCTATTAGTTTCTCTTACTTAATAAGTGGTCAAAATTAGGGTAATAATCTTTACTTGTTTCTGTCCCAAGTTCTTCTTTTGTTAAGTTCATAACTTATTTATAGAGTTCAAGATAGAACTGCTTTAATGACAGAGGGGTTCTTTCCATCAAAACTATTTTCTTATTTAGTATTTATACTTACCATTATTTTAATTGTTTGCTGATCTGACTGCAAAAATCTGATTCTGAAATGAAGTGGATTTTTCTCCATTAAAATGTGATCCATTTCCTTCTGAGTCATGTTATTCAGTATTTGTGATATACAAAGCTTTCTGATTTATTTATTGAAGAAAATTTATTATGCAGGCTCAAAGCTTCCAAGTAACTCATGACTTTGACCTTTTCAACAGTTTCACAAAATGTTGTCTGAAATTGCTTTTGCTGTCCTCTCCATACTCCATTTTCGTGAAGAAGACACTAAATGTTAAGAACTATTGACTTAATTTTGAAGATATAAGGTTGTTCTTAAGGGTTTCTTTTCTATTTATTCACACTATGTAAGAATTTTTTTTACAATTACCTTTATGGTATTTTGTGTGTTTATGTGTCTTGTGAACACTACAGAGAGAGCCAAGTTTACTGTGAAGTGATGAATCCTGTTTTCTAAAGGTATGCCATAAAATAAATTTTAATAACTCTTATTTTGTTCCCTATAAATGATTTTCATCAAAAGCATGACTTACAAGCTGTCCAAACATTTAGGTGCAATTTTTTATACATTCCAGTTTTACTCATATTGAGAATGTCAATGGAACTGTGGTTCAGTTCCTTTAATAATGTGTTGTCTTATGTGTCTTTGGCCAAAGATCCTAAGTTAAGAGTAACAAAAGTTAATGTTTATGTATAATGTAAGAAATAATGGCATGTCTTATATATTATATCAAATAATACTAAATATATTCATATAACATATTTTTTTTAAATTAGGTTTTGAGAGGGAACAATATCAACTAAGTCTTTTAGTATCTGGGTTAAATGTGGGGATTTACGGGTAAAAATCAAGAAAAATTACAAGGCTTCTTTGAGATGGGAGCTTGACACAGATAAGCCAGAGTAAAAGTCAATTGGAATGGGCCACTGATGATTTGGTACAGAAAGTTATTGCATTCTTCAGGAAGTCTAGCCTTTACATTCTGTATTATAGTGAAAAAATCTTCCTTAATATAGTCTTTTCCTTCTTCTCTTGGAGGGGAAATGATTGAATGGAATGATGTATGTATTACTTTTCTGGTTCTTGATTAATTGTTTTCTTATTTAAGAATACATAACTGGCTCCATTCCTTGAATATACTCTCTCTCTCTCTCTCTCTCTCTCTCTCTCTCTCTCTCTCTCTCTCTCTCTCTCTCTCTCACACACACACACACACACACACACACACACACACACATGAAGAAGATAGGATCAATTTGGGGAAAGATTATTCAGTTCTAGGACCAAGCAGCAAGAAGCCCAATCCATATTAGACAAGTAGATTGGAAAATAGGACAAGATCTTTAGTAGTCTGGCTTCTTTCCATATGATGTTAATGGATAATTTTCTGTGACCACTTGTTGGGCTATGAAGTAGTATCCACAATATTTTACCCTCTGGGGCAATTGCCTCCTTTCCCTGCCTTATGGAGTTACAGCTCATAGCAATACAAGCTAAGCTAAAATAATATAATCTGAAACTGTTCTTATTAGCAGGTGATTTATATGATATTAAATATAAAGTGATATTTATTTGTCTGGCATCATGAATCCTTTTACATGGGATATCTGGGTATATTTTTGAAAAAATCAAAATCTAAAAGTAGCCAAAATATTCTTAATAAATTTGACATATATATATGTATATATATGTATATATATATGCACATATATATATGTATAAATATATATACATACATATATAGAGAGAGAGACATTGAAGGTAGGAAATGCTGCATCTTTATTTAAATATGTTTATAAAAGCAATTTGCTTTCTGAAGACAAAGGAATGGTGCAGTAGTTTATACTAAATTTAAAAATAGGATTAGAGATAAAGCTCTTATAATTCCATGTAGAGTGATTTGTGCAATGAAAAAATAGATATTGAAAACATTAATCAAACTGCAAGAATGTATGATACAAGTTATATGCATTACAAATTGCAATTCATATATTAATGATCCACAATTGCTCCATTGGTAGGTCTTAAAGCATTCAAAGAAAAAAACTATGTGAAATGATATATAGATTTTTAGTGCCCTTCATTGCACANCATTCATAATAACCTTGTTTGTAATTGTAACTTTTGTAGAATTTTTTTTTTTGAAGGTAGGAAATGCTGCATCTTATTTAAATATGTTTATAAAAGCAATTTGCTTTCTGAAGACAAAGGAATGGTGCAGTAGTTTATACTAAATTTAAAAATAGGATTAGAGATAAAGCTCTTATAATTCCATGTAGAGTGATTTGTGCAATGAAAAAATAGATATTGAAAACATTAATCAAACTGCAAGAATGTATGATACAAGTTATATGCATTACAAATTGCAATTCATATATTAATGATCCACAATTGCTCCATTGGTAGGTCTTAAAGCATTCAAAGAAAAAAACTATGTGAAATGATATATAGATTTTTAGTGCCCTTCATTGCACAGGAATTTTCAATAGTTATTCTACCTAAAATACATTGACTTTCATTTTTTGCATCATACCATCCTCTTATTTATATAATATTAAAATAACTTTTGAGAACAGATCTATCATAATCACAAGAACTATTATAGTAGAGGTAAATTCTTATAGTACCATTCTTGTAATACCAATCCTCTCCCTACTTGAATTTTACTGTGAAAAAATAAGACAATTGGAATGTTACTGTGGCTTTTAGTCTTTCAGTGATGGGTATTTCAGTTCCTTCATCTAATCAATATTTATTCTCTAATCATGCTAAAAATAAGACATGTTACTTTACCTTAGAAAAAATACTAGTCAACACAGAGCTACATACCAATTTTGTTATTTATCCTTATTAGTTTAATAATGATAGATATATGTCTTAATGTATTTAAATATCAGTTTCTCATCTGTAACAAAAAGATGACAATATTTGTAAATGTATGTGTCAACCTTAAGCACATTAAATGAGTACAATCTAATTTTTTTATTTTGGAAATTTAGATTTCTGTGGACCAGAAAAAAATCATATAATAGAGATTGTAAGTCAGTTTAATTATAAAATATAAGTAAGGTCCAATAACTTACCTAATCAAGACCAGTCAACTACTTTGGAACCGTCTATTGAATTTTACTAATATATACTATAAATGCAAACATACATTCATAAATTTAAAGAAAGAGAATGAGAAAACTGTGTTACATAAATTGTCAGAGGCCCACCTTTCTAATTATATGAATGAAAAAAGACTTAGGACATGCCAGGAAGGTCTGGATTCAAATACTTCCTCTATGACTACAAGTTGCAGTACTAAAATTATTTTTTCATTAAGAGTTATTTACACCAGTAAAGTCACAAAACTAGACCTAAATACATGAAAATATATAAGAGAAGTAGGGTGGTATAATGAATATAAGGCTAGTCTTAGGGTCAGAAAAAACTGATTTCAGAACCCTCTGACTTATACTTAACTCTTTGAATATGGAGAAATTGATTAAATGCTCAGTGCTTTAAGAATCTAATACTATTTGTTTCAGACAGCATACTAATCAGCAATGATCCTACACTGTAATAACCCCACAGAGACAGAATCCAAGAAAACACACATTAGATATACACAAATAAACAGTAAATCTATTTATTTGTATGTGCATATATTCATTACAATGGATATATTTATACAAATATGATTTTTCAGGTGTCTCTATGGTACTGTTGTCTATTTTTCATGATGAATTTAAAAGGGAAAACAATATCTAAATTTGTTTATACAGAACTATTCCCAAAGAGTTGACTTAATGTTTATTACTGGCGATTATCCAGTGTCAGATCCATGACATTTTATTGGTTAAAAAGTCAGACTAATGCAACTCCTTTTTTTCCCCTCTTAATATGGCTTATAGAACTATCAGGATGTGCTTGGGGACTTTTTAAACCCTTGAATCATCCATTGTTCTTATTTAATGCATTCAGTCATTTTGAATTTCATATAAATTAATTTTTTTTTAATTTTTTAAACCTTTAACTTTCTGTGTATTGATTTTATAGGTGGAAGATTGGCAAGGGTAGGCAATGGGGGTCAAGTTACTTGCCCAGGGTCACACAGCTGGGAAGTGTCTGAGGCTGGATTTGAACCTAGGACCTCCTGTCTCTAGGCCTGGCTCTCAATGCACTGAGCTACCCAGCTGCCCCCAAATTAATTTTAAAATTATTATGAATCGGAGACTTCTTGAGAGAGAGGTGCTATTTTAGGGTATCTGGAAATTTATAAATGTTATACAATAATAATCCCTTTTTTCTTCAGTTTCCTTGACTTTTCTGAGTCCATAGAAAATGTTGTATTTATTTATGTATTTGTTTGTTTGTTTATTTATTTATTTGTTTGTTTGTTTGTTTGTTTGTTTGTTTATAAAACCCTTACCTTCTGTCTTGGAGTCAATACTGTGTATTGACTCCAAGGCAGAAGAGTGGTAATGGTAGGCAATGGGGGTTAAGTGACTTGCCCAGGGTCACAGAGCTGGGAAGTGTCTGAGGTCAGATTTGAACCTAGGACCTCCCTTCTCTAGGCCTGATTCTCAATCCACTGAGCTACCCAGCTGCCCCCAAAAATGTATTTAGATATAGAGGTTGAACACAATTGGTAATAATGAAATCACTTCCAACAATTCCTAAAAACTTCCTAGTACATTTTTATTTCAGAGCCTTGCCTTTGGATAATTCTTAAATTTCTTCTTTGTGTTTGGTAAACCAAAAACTTGTCACCACCACTATACATGTACATGTGTGTATATATATATATATGTATATATATATATATTATGGATAAATATATTATGTATTATATGTAGATAGTTACAAAATGAATATATACAACTGTCAGACATTACAATGAAATAAATATGGTACAAATGCATTCCTTACCATTTAAGTCAAATTAGAGTAATGCTTAATTACTGTAATCTCTGCCATACTAATTTAACTTCACAGTAGAAAATGGTGTTTATCAAGTAATCAAGCAAATATGAAAATCTCAGGATATCATGGATCACTCTGAACCATAATTCTCTATGTTTACTTTCGTGTTTTATGACTTTTTTTTGAAAAATCAATCAAACTTTGGGATTATCTGCTAATGTGTTCACTTTTGACAAGTAAAGCTGAGTTATAATTTATAAGACTAAATTAGCAAAGAGATCTTTCAAGTTATAACTTACAAAATCTGATATGCAATCCAACAAAACATGTATTTATTATGCTTCACTCCTTGTATTGGGCACTGAGAATACAAAGAAATACTGGCTTCAAGAACCTAGAAGAATTCGAGAATTCTAGTATGAATATATGACAATAAACAGACAGTTATACCTATTTTCATCTGAATATAAAGAGAATTTTTAATACCTTTTAATTCTTATAATACCTACATTCACCAAAATCCTTTCCTTTTTCCCCAACTGTGCACTCCTACATCTTGGTTCCCTTATCTCATCCTAACCCTTTCTATGTACTTGATACATATTTCCCTCTAGATACCCCATGCTTCCTTCCATTTTCTTATTTCCTTTTCCTCCTTTCTCTTAATATGCCCTTCCTTCCTTCGTTCCCTCAGTCCTCCAAGAGGATTCCAAGTCCGTCCCTTACCCAATTCCCCTTTACTCCTTTTTGCTGTTTATTAAGGAAATTTTACCCTTATAATTCTTTATATTGTTCTCTCTTTATCCTAGGTATAATGAGAATTTGCTTTCTAGTATTATCAGTCCTCCAACTACTACTCACCTTCTCTATGTTAATTCCTCCACTCACTCCATCTCCATATGACATAGTCATTCCACCTTACCTCATTCTGGCCTATTCCACTACCATTTTGCCATATTCCATTATATTCACCTGATCCTTGAGTCTTCCATCCATACACACCTTTTCAAAATATCCAGGCAATAAAGTCATTAATAGGGGCTATAGATGACATTTTTCCATATTGGAATCAACTTTTTTTATTATTTGGGTTGCTGTGATTAGTCTTTCACTACCTTAGTATGTTTTTTTATGGAACACATTTTCTGCTGAGTTCTGAGGTTTTTTTTCCACGAAAGAATTAAACTCCTTTAATTTGTTAAGCATCCTTTTTTTAGCTTTTTAATTTATGCTTATCTTTGCTAGATATGTTTTTGTTGGTTGTGAGCCCAGTTCTTTTGCTCTATGAAATTTTGTTCCATTTACTACATTCTTTTAAATGTTGTAGCTGCTAAGTTTTATGTTACTCTGACTTTCCCTCCAGAGTATTTAAATTATTTTTTCTTCCTGCTGTAGTACTTTATCCTTAATCTCAGAGCCAAAAAACTTAGTAATGATGTTAATGTGTATTCTCATCCTTGGGTTTTTTGAGGTATTGATAGGGGAAGAAAATTAATCCCAGACATCAGTGTAAGAGATAAGAATTATGAATTTGGAGAACAACTAGGACCTTACTTCTTGGTCCACTCTATAAGTTGCAGGATATGAAAGAAGGACCAGGAAGTACAAAGAGTATGGTAAGGAGACTTCCAGGAGGCAAGATGGTGACTTATAAGTAAAAGTGCAGTCCTCTGTGAAAACCCTTCCACATCAATAAAAAACAAAGTGCTTTGATGGAGACAAAAATTTTTTTTAAATAGGAGAGAGCTGGGTACTCATCTGCTCCTTTCGATTTAAAAGGGATGCAGAGAAGGTTGAATTCTCAGTTTTAAGCAAAAGAAAGAAGGAAGATCCAAGGACCCTTCCCCCACCTACTGTGCTGAGACTCTGGTGGTCTCTGAGGTCTTAAGGTGAGGGCTCCATCCCAGAAGTAGTGCCTTGCTTCCATGGCAATGCTGGACTTGGGACTCTGACCACAGCTGTCAAGGAGGCAGCTGGAGGAGAGGAGAATAGAGGACACCAGCTTGGTCTCAGGCTGCAGCCACTACTCCTCCATCTTGTGCTTCTGCCTCTGGAGGCTTTAGCCTCAGTTCACATCCAGTTCCAGGTGCCAGGCTTAATCCAATCTAGCAATAGTGCAGGTAAGAAGTTTTCATAGGACAGGGAACCCCAGTCTCCAACACTCCTCCCTAATCTACTGTGCTCAGACCTTCAGTAAGAATCTAGCTGTGTGGGATCCCAGAACAAAGCCTGAAACTACTACAAAGTACCTTAGTACCATGACCTGAAACTCAGGGCTCTGACCAGGTAGCCTGTAGGGAGAAGGGTGGCAAAAATTAAGAGAGGAGGAGGAAGGTAACCACCCTTCAGCCTTCACACCTTCACCTTCACTTTCAGCTTCTGCTGGCAGCTGGGGAAGATCTGGCATAAGGCCAAGCTGCATGAGCCTAATCCGTTTAGTCAGCAAAGCAGAGAAGAAGCCACTTCAGGACAGAATAGCCCAAACTCACTTATTATCTGATTACAGAGTCAAGGACACCAAGGCTGTTTTACAAATACAATGACATAACCAAACTTAGAACATCTTCTACTCTAAATTTTGGTCAGACCAATCAAAATCATTTTTCTCCATTGCATCATGATAAAATACTGCCAATCTCTGTCAATTGTTTTTGGAAAGGGCATAACAGGTCTTTCTGATTTTAAGACACCTTCTATTCATTACACCATGATGCCATTGACGTTTTTTAAAAAGTGGTCCAAAATGTCCTAAATATTACCTCCCCACACAGAAAAAAACATCAACTATCTACTAAACAAAAAATTACATCAATATCTTAAATAATTTGTTTATGAATAAAATTCTTTATACTAATATGCCTGATGCCAACTGAAGAATAACTGTTTATAGCTTTTGGAAGTGTCAAAACAGTCACCAAAGAATAACAGCTCTGCTATCAAAAAGAAAAATAAAATCTAAAGGAGATATCTAGAAAAAAAAAAGAAAAGAAAAAACTCTGGTTTTCGAATGATGTTTTTCTATTCTTACTTCCTAATAGTCAGAAAGGGCTGAGTTTCAGAAGTTTGAGAAAGTTTTCAAGTTATTCAAGAAATAAATCTCAAGTCAGTCAGAGAATATTTAAATGGCAAATAAAGGAGGAAAAAACTGGGATTCTGATAAAAATATTAAGACATAATTTCTAATAAATGAGAAACATTTTTTCCTTTGTAGAGACTCAGGTAACATGTAACAACACATAGAGATATGTGTGTTCTCAATCAAAATATAATTTTTAGTCAAGTCAACGTAAAGAAAGAATTTGTATGATTCTTTTTTCTTTTTGTAACCCTTAAAAAATCTCATATAAATGAATATCACTTAGATTTGTGGTTTTGCTTTAAATCATAAATCTGTCATGACCAACTTTTTTATTTGCTGTCTGACACTTCCAGTACCAATATTCACAGTGAAGAATAGTGAGTTGGCCTAGGAAATTTTGTATAGCACCTCAATAGTTACATTTGTCAGTTTCATGTTTTTAACTCCTAGCTGCTATGTTGGGGACATTTCTAATTTGTTCTCATTTTTGGAGTCCTCATTTTATCTGCTTTCTCAGAGTGCAATGTTATCTGATGTTATTTCATGCCGAGATGAAACGTTGACTATATCAGTGGGGATAACTGCTGAGAAGAAAGAACAAAAGAATTGCATACATCTAACAGTCTAGAATCTTTATTGGGGTTATGCTGAGCTAGAGGATTTGCCATTTCTGGCCCTAAAGGGTTGTTTTATAATATATTGGTTCCTGTAAACTTTGAGGTATGCACAGACTGCAAGATCTCAGCCATAACTTTCACATGTGGATGAGATTTCATTTCATTTTTTTTGAGTTGCCTTCTTATCCTCCCACCTCCACCCCCATCCTCATCAAGATGACACTCTTAGCAAATGTGACTGATATGTTTAATTTGAAATTTTGATCCAGGGACCCAAATTCTAAAATTTGAGGTCTGAAAGCCCAAAAATTTTAAAAAGACAACTGTAATAGTCCAAAGAGGTATTGATTATTACAAAGAATGAAGTGTTGCATGGGGGTATATAATCCAGGAATCATCAGGGCTCTGCCAAGACTAATAATCCCTTTAGAAAAATCCCCTAGTAACTTTTGTCCAGGTGCCCCAGGATCTAGCAGCAAGAGCTGTTCTTGCAGGTACCGTCAGCAGCAATAACAGTATCTCTAACCCATTACTAGACTTGGGCTTCTATTTTATTTAAATATATTTATGGGTATTGGATAAAAATGAGATTCATCCACCAGGTTATGAAAATAGCTGATTCCATATCCTTTTTTGATTCTAAACCACTCCCAACTTTCACTAAATTGAAAACTGACCTCTTAAAAGTCAACGTGCTCTCTCTTTCCCTCTCTTCAACTCTACACTTTTAATAACCAATGTAATATGTTCATGTTTATTTAAAATTTGTAGGTTATATGGACATATCAGAATATTCTAAAAGAAAGACACACAGAATATTTTGTTTCATGTTTCTTCAGAGTTGGAATGATTCTCTTTCGTAAAAACTAACTTTGTAGCTCTTAATATCATTTAATTTTAGAGATTGTCAATTACTAATTACTGGCTGAGTTTTATAGTTTCATTTCAAATTTTTTATTTGCATGAAAATAAATATCCAATAATTATAGTTAGCTACTCCTTAAAATGGATAATGGTATTCATATGTTGGGGTAAATGTTTAATTAACCAGTATGGATTAACTTTGTATGTGAAATTAATACATTATACATCATCTTAATTATATCCTATCTATTAAAACTATTTTTCTACTTTCTTTGTATAAAAATACTTTATAATCAATACTATCATGTGTCTAATTTGTTCAGTTCATTAGAGGAAACAAAGGTAAACAGTTGGTTTTCATATGATATAATTTGCTAAAACACTTTCACCCCCAAGTACTCCCCATGAATCATTTTTCCTCAGCTGGACTGGGGAGAAAAGGTGCTGGGGTTTAGGGAGGCCAATAGAAGTGAAAGAAACTATTATCTCTGATCTTGAAAGTCTTCTTAATAGTATGTATTTCAAAAATGTCTGAACAGGGCTCCTTGCTTTAATCATTTACAGCAGGAAAATATAATTCTTGACTGATCATATGATGGTTAATTGCTGGGTTCCTAATGCTATTGTATTTTATCAAATGAGTACTGTTTTGTGGAAAAGAGTAAGATCAACAGTCTTGGGAAATTTATCTAAGCCATTCAAAATGAAGTGAAGTTGAGAGTTACTTCATTCTCTTTTAAAATATCACTGTGTTTTTCTATAACAAGTCAAAGGAAGCTTTGGAATGAGTCAATCTTTTAAAATAAGTAAAGTAAGTTTTTGTGGAAAAACACTAGAACAATATGTTGGTTTCCTCCTGCATTTGGAAAGCTACAGATTAAGATATTGTATATGCTATCTTCCTGTAGTTTCTAATATTGTTCTGAGAAAATTTACCATAGTTTTTCAGCTGTGATAACTTTATGATATCATAAGAAGTCTTTTGGAAATGAAAAGGTATTTGATTCTCTCCTCATTCAAATATTCTCCTAATAGCATCACTCAATTATTATTGTTGGTGCTAATAACATCAATGCTTGGCAAGATACATTCAGACTTCATCAAAGCAATTTTACTCCAGGAATCAAAACACCAACTACTCCAAACTGAATGAGTGGACAATGAATCTCCTTTGAATCTGACATTTTTACTTAATAGAGAATTGGCAAATGAATGTGGATATTAAATCAAAAGTATCTTTCTCCTAGAAAGTAGCTTACAAATCTTATCTTTGGTAGAAGAAATATTCAGTTAGTATTTTGCAACAAGGGCTTAAAATCCAGATATGGTTCTTCGTGTCTGAGATTCAGATGATTTTTTAATCCAGAAATCAATGGCTTCCAGATTGAATGTGCAGATTCTAAGGTCATTTAAAGGTGATGACAGTGTCTTGTCAAAGGAAATGATGGCAGAATAAGGTGGTAGCATAGCCATTGGCTCCAGGGACTGGCAAAAGTTAAAGTCTCTGATTTTGAGTAGCTATTTCCTTGTATGATTAAATGGGATAGCACATAAAGTAATTTTGATGAAGTTAGAATTTGAAATTGACTCCAGTGAAATTAAATCTAAATTTAATTCTTTCTTTCGTAAACACTAGTGTCATGATCCTTCCCAGCTTGGTTAGTAGAATGTTCCATTTTTCCAATAGTTACTGGATGATCCCAATTTATGAAATTCAATTCTAATAACCTCTTCTTTATAAAGAAATAGAAAAGAAATGGCTTAATACATAAATCAAAGACAAATATCCTTTGTTTCTGACATTAAATGTATGTTTGCCATCTCAGTTTTGCTAGTATTGTGGAAATAAATCAGGCTCTGGCACAAATAATGGGATCAGAAAAGAGGAGAAAATTAATCTTGGAAGAGATATTATGCTGGAAGTTATATGAAGAAGCCAGATTCACAGAGACAAATGATGTAGACCTAGACATATGCTACTAGAACAGATCTTCAGGGCACTAGTGAGATTTTTGACTAGAAAAGTGGATAAATAATAGCTGGTATTTATATAATAGTTTTTTGTTACCTATTTTAATTCATTTAATGTTTACCAAAAACCAATGTGAAGTAGATTTTCTCATAATTTCTAACTTATAAATGTGGAAACTGAGGCTCAAGGAAGTTGTGACTTGCATCAGTTCACATAGCTAGTAAATATCCAAGGCAAAATTTGAACCCTTGTCTTCTTGACTCTAAGTTTAATATTATATCCATTATACTCTATTAACATCAGACCTGTTTAATAGGATCTTAAATATTGGGTTCATTAAGTCTGAGTTCAGTCTTGATAGCCTCTCAAAAATAAAAATAAAACATTTGGTTATTTTATCTTAATGTAAAGATTCTTCTGGGAACAATCTTCATTCCTGTATATATTCTGTGACTGCATCTCTTTACTGAGTTTATATTTGAGTCACACTCATTCCATCTCTCTAAGTGAAGATACTGCTCCATTTTTCAGGCTCAGTGGGAGTGGGCCAGAGGGAGATCACTCCAAAAGAAAATAGCTTCTGCCAATACAATTATCCCTGGGTGCTTTAACTTAATTCCTCATTTTTAAGGTAGTGTGGGTAGGTTAAAATATAATGAAGTCCAGGAGTGGTCCTTTTGATTTTTTTAATAAACTGCCATTGGGTATGTTCACATCTTTCATTAGGCAACAGGATCAAAGTGCCAAATAAAGATATCTCTTCAAGCACAGTTAAGTTGATTAGCTCTACCTATCATTCTCTGCAGAAGAAAAGGATAATTTCTTTCTATGTAGCAAGCTAATTTGTTTTTTTTTCCTCCAGACAAAAACACAAGACTGAATAGATTTTCCTAGAATGTGACTCTCATGCTATGCCCAATAGTAGTTGCAGTTGACAGTTGTACCTAAATTTGTCCTGACTTCAGATTTCATTCTTTCTATAATACAATCACATCAAATAAATAAGGATGATGATGATGATGATGATGATGATGGTAAGTTGTTTATTTTGATTCATATAACCCACCATTGACTCATAATATTGAAGTTTTAATCCATTAAAACTCTAAGATCTTTGTCACTTAAACTATTTGCTGTCCAGTCATATCTTCTGCATTTGGTACTTGTGACATTGAATTTTGAACCCAAATGTCCAACGCTTAATCTCTATTAAATGTCATTGCATTAGATTAAAGTCTAACCAGTTTTGTTCTTGGATAATGACTCTGTTAATCTGTCCAACACAATTAATAATAGAGTCATGGAAGGTCTTAAAGGTACAAAGGACCTGAGCTCATCCAACAATAAAAGAAATCATTCCCACTAAAATCATTCCTAACAGAAGTGATTATCCAACCTTTACTTAAGTACTTCCAAAGAATGGGAGGTTACGGACTTTCAAGTCAGCTTGTGCTTTTGGAAGGCTTTATTTGTTACAAATTTTTTCCTGATGTCAAAGCAAATTTGACCTAGTTCCTGGCACATATTATGTATTTTATAAATGCTTATTGACTGACCCACTGTTTCTGCTCACTAAGGTCAAATAGAACGAGATTAATCTATCTTCTACATGAAGGTCTTTTCAGAACTTTCAAAAATGTTATTTCTCACTGATTCTTGTCTTCTCCAGATTAAACATTCATTCATTTCAAATAGTCCTCATACAGAATACAGCTAGTCCACATTTAATGTAAGCTCAAATAATAAGAAATTGTATTTAGTACGAAGAGTAAAATTATATTTATTAAATTGTAGCTGACTTTTTATGATCTCATTTGGAGTATTCTTGGATAAGATGATGGAATATTTTGTCATTTCCTTCTCTAGGTCATTTTACAGAGGAAGAAACTGAGGGACATGCCTACAAAGTATATGAGGCCATATCTGAACTTGGGTTTTCCTGTCTCTAGGACCAGTGCTCTATTTACTGCTTCCAAAACTGTGACTTCAATTTCCTAACTCCTGAACCCTCTTCCTTCACAATTGGGTCTATGTTGCCTAGTTTTTCCAACTCTAATTCACAATTTGCTGCTATTCATTTGTTCCAGATTCTTGCTAAACCCATAGATTACAAGACTAATACTGAGCATGGGGTTTTTGAGGCAAAGATATGAGAGAGGTTCGCCATTTTCATCTCCAGTTCAAGACAAAGAGAGAGGTTAAGTGACTTGCCCAAAGTGACATGACTAATATGTGTTTGAGGCCCAATTTGAACCAAGTCTTCCTGATTCCAGGCCAAGCTCTCTATCCACTGTCTCATCCCATTACGTAGATACAATATAAAACTTAATGTGAACTGAAATGCAATTAGTACAATATGTATTAATGTATTAACACAAAAATAATAAAGGGCAGTTACATGTTGCTATGTTTACTGTCTGCACTTACCTATTGTTATATGTGAATATGAAATGCCACTGCATAACACATTACCAATATTTGTGTTATTTCTTTTTAAAACTTTTTATCCAAATGGAAAAAAGAAAAACTTTTGAGATACAAATACTACTAGTACAAAATAAGACGTCTGTTATTGTATTAGAATATAAACTTCTTGTAATTCAATCCTAAAAGAGGACAAGATGTCAAAATGTTTGAATTGATTCTATAGGACATTATAATAAAAATGCAGGTGAAGTCAAAGAAAAATCAAAGTTGTATAAGCCATTTTTGGTTTGAAAACCATAAAAAGGGGAAAAAAACCTGTTACTATGATAAAAATGGAGCATGTTTTAGCTGCATAGATTGAAGATTATAATAAAAAAATTCATTCCTCTTAGCAGAGAGGTCATTCAGACAAAAGCTTCAATGTTATTTTAGGCAATGGAAGAAAATGGAAATGAAGTGTATAGTGAAGAAAGTTTTTCTTCAAATGTTGGTTGGTTCTATCACTTTAAAATCAAGTACAATTGCATAAAGTTAAAAGTATCAGAGAGGCAGCCAATGCAGATGAGCATGTTGAAACTAAACATCTGAACATTTTGAAAAAAATCATCAAAGAAAGTAGATAGACTGATTAGTTAATTTTTGATGTGGATAAAAGACTAATTCTAGTAAAGAATGCCTTCCAAAACTTTCATTTCTAAGGAGGAAAAAAGTCTTTTTAGATTTAAAGAGTTTAAGAATCATCTAACACTTTTATTAGGAAATAATTCAGAAGTGTATTTTTACATCACAATCAATGTTTATTCATCCTTTACAAGATTGGTGTTCTCACTATGAATGCAACCATTGAATGTTTATCATGACTTTAGTGGCCCAAAAGAAAGTGAGAATGACTAGGTTTTTGAGGATTTAAGTGATTTTATCCCAGAATAAAATATTGCAAAGACAATGGTAACTCATTAAAATTATTACTCATTCAAATTTCCTAAGCTAAGCTTAATCATTATAAGAATGTGAACTTGCTAATTTGCCTAAAGTTAGATCAACCTCTCCTACCTCCTAGCTTATATATGATGATTTAAAGAAAAGATAATTTTTCACTGATAATAATGATATTTTTATATCACCACTGTGGCATATATATTGTCATACCTTTAGGTACTATATTTCATGATATATTTTTAATTTTTCTTTTCTATAACTATTACTCTGCAGTAATATTGAATTATAAATATATTTTTCTTACCCTTTAATGTCATATTACATTAATAAAAGTTTTACTAGAAACATATGTATAATTTTTTCTTTGCCTATTTCCATTGGGCTAGCATCAATTATATTCAAATACGTCTTATTTAAATAGTGTAAAATAGTTTAAATTTTAACATTGCATCCTGTACAATATTCTCCATATTCCTAGTTTTGCTTCCTTCTTTGGATAACTTTCAGTTTCTCAGTTTCTGGCCTACATTGGACAGAGTACTACAGATGTGACTTAACTAATATTGAATAGAAAAAGAATAAATCCTCTATGCTCAACATATTTCTGTAATCTATAACATCTTAAGTTAGCCCAAGATCACATTAATAAATTTTTGTTGTTGTTGCTTTAGTGAATACCAAGGTGGGAAGAGATAAATTGGTCACACCATTGACTAAATATGAACTTGAAAGCTATTAAATCCCCTAGATCAGTGATAGGCAAATGTTTTAAAGATGGGGCCAAATGAAAGGAAATGCTCATTTGTCAGTCTGTTTCTAAGGCAACTCTTTAGAGGTTTCATTGTATTGTATTCTACTTATTGTATTTGTCAGATTAGGAATAATGTCACATAGCCAGATAGAATATTTCAGGGCCCTCTCCATCTGGCCCATGGGCCATAGTTTGCCCATCACTGCCCTAGATCATTTTCATGGTTGAACTTCCATATAACTATGTCTCTTTGATCTTTTAATTCTTGAATACTTGTTCCCAATACTTTACATTTATCTTATTATTAAATTTCATTAAGATGGGTGGAAAATGTGCATAGATCCCTCTTATCTCTACCAAAATGTCCTGCAAAAATTATTACATAGTGCTTTAAAATGAACTGGGGAATAGCATTGCACACACAAAGACACGATGAATAAAGTTTTCAGCCATGAAACATCTAGTTCACCAGGGTAGAAAGTTAGTACAAAACAACATGCCAAGGCAGATCTCACCATGCAACAGGTCTGAGGGGCAGTAGAATCATCAGCAAAGGCTTCTGAAGTTCTCAGTGACAGATGGTAAGGGAGGGAGGGTGACAAACCACTGCTCAGAAATAGATTATAGTGGTCCCTTTGCTAGCTCTGAGTGTGAGGATCTTTTTGCATTGTCCATAAACAAATTTAGTTTAGAGTCTTGGGTCTCAGGTCTTTAGGAGAGGAGTAGCTCTTGTAGTCATTAACCTTTGTAGCCATAGGGGAGAAGGGAACCTTGGACATAGTTCTAAGATAGAAAAGAGTTTTGGTGGTTACCATAAACCAGAGCATAGGCTAGGAGAGCATTAAACACACTTCTTCTTAGGTCATATCACCCTAAAAGAAGAGAAAACTTATGGAGTTTATATGAGCTAACTTGGAAGGTAGCTGCATAAAGAACATGAAGCTTGGAACATGGCTGCCTATTCACTACAGGAAAGAGAGTGCAAAATTAACAGTTTTTTTTTTAAAGAAAAGAAAGGAAAAAAGTTGGAAAAGGAGGAAGCAATGAAAAATTAAACTAAAATTAGAATGCTATTTTGATGATAGGGATGGTCAAATCATAAACTGAGAAGACAAAAAATTCAGTACTGCTACATCAAAATCCTCAAAGAAAATATGAATAGGTATTAAACCCAAAAATAATTAATAGAGGAGCTCAAAAATATTTTCCAAATCAAATAAGAGAAGTAGAAGAAAATTGGGGAAAAAATGAGAGTGATTCAGGAAACTTATGGAAAAAAAGACTCAAAAGCTTGGTAAAGAAGGAAAAAATTATTTAAAAAACTTTAAAAATAGAATAGCACAAGGGGTAAAAGAGAAAAACTCCTTAAAAGCTGAATTATTCAAATAAAAAAACATATACATATAAAAATACATGAGCTGAAGAATTTCTTAAAAGTCAGAATTGGCCATATAGAAAAGGAGATACAAAATTTTTCCTGAGGAAAGTAACTATTTACAAACCTGAATTGGCCCAATGGAAAATAAGTTATAAAAGGTCACTCAAGAAAATCCTGCCTTAAAAATTGGAATTAGGCATGTAAAAGGTAAAGACATATCCAAGAGATATTAAGAAACAAACAAAGTCAAAAGGTTAAAATAAAATATAATAAAAAAACATGAACTGTCTAAATAGAAAAACATTTAGAAAATAAATCTAGGAGAGATCATCTAAAAATTATTGTATTCTCTGAAGGTTAGACGTCAGTTTTAAATAATCAAAAAAAATCTCCTAATATTCAAGAACCAGATGATAATAATATAGAAATGGAAAAAAATCATGACCTCCTTCTGAAAGAGATCCCAAAAGCATAACTCTCAGGAATATTATAGCCAAATTCTAGAATCTTAAGTCAAGGAGAAAATATTGTAAGCAGCCAAAAAGAAACAATTCAAATATTATGGACCCACAGTCAGGATAGCACAAGACTTAGAAGTTTCTACATTAAAAGATTATAGTGCCAGGAATATGATATTCTACAGGGCAAAGGAGCTAGAGATTTAACCACAGTTACTCATTAAATAATGGTATTTAATAAAATAGAGAACTTTTAAGCATTCTTGACAACACTGGTGCTGAATGGAATGTTGACTCTCAAATACATGACTTAAGAGAAACATCAAAATGACTATCAGATAAAGAAATCAAAACACATTCAATAGGGTTAGACTGTAAATATCTCTACATGGGGAGATGATACTTGTAATAGGTAGGAACTTTTTCATTATTAGGACAGTTAGAAGGAGTATACATTGAAAAAAAGCTAGGGTAAGTTGAATATGATGAGATGATATGAAAATAAAATTAAAGCAGTGAGAAATAGGAATACATTGGGAGGAAGGAGAAGGGAAAACTAGATTGGGGGAAATAGCTCATATAAAAGAAACATGAAAGAGCTTTTACAGTGGAGAGGAAGATGGAGAAGGTCAGAGGGAAGAAAAAGGACATTATATTAATTGATTTAACCATTCTGGAGAGCAATTTGTATCTATACCCAAAGGGCTCTAAAACAGTATTTTTGACCCTTTGATCCAGCAATACCATTACTTGGTTGCTATCCCAAAGTGATAAAAAACAAAAAGGGCACTACCTATATGTACAAAAATATATAAAGCAGTTCTTTTTATAGGGACAAAGAAGTGGAAAATGAAGGGATACCCATTATTTAGGGAATGGCTGAATATATTTTAATAAATTATTATAATGAAATGCTATATTACTATAAGAAATGATGAACAAGAGGAGCTCAGAATATCCTGAAAACACTTGGACTAACTGAAGCAGAGTGAAATTAACAGAACCAGGAGAACACTACACATTTTGAGATTGTATATTGTGACATTGTATATTTTGTACAATGAACTATCCTGAATAATTTAGCTATTCTAAGTAATAAAATGATCCAAAACAAGTCTAAGGGACTCATGATAAAAAAAATGACATCTACTTCCAGAGAAAGAACTGATGAAATTTGAATCCAAACCAAAAGCAAACTTTTTTCTCTTCCTTTTAATTTTTTGTTTAAATTTCCTTCAAGAACAAAAAAAATTAATATGGAAAAATGTTTTATGAATTCATGTGTAAAATCAATAAGAAATTGCTTTCCATCACATGGGGAGGGAGGAAGGAAAGAATTTGAGGCTCAAAATCCCTTTTAAAATGTTAGATACCGGGGCAGCTGGGTAGTTCAGTGGATTGAGAGTCAGACCTAGAGATGGGAGGTCCTAGGTTCAAATCTGGCCTCAGGCATTTCCCAGCTTTGTGATCCTGGGCAAGTCACTTGACCCCCATTTCCAACCCTTACCACTCTTCCACCTAGGAGCCAATACACAGAAATTAAGGGTTTAAAAAATAATAAAATGTTAGAAACTATTTTTACATGTAAATTGAGGGAAAATAAAAATTAAATTAAAATGCATATTATCAGATTCATTCACAAGTATAGTTTTATTTTTATGCCTATTGAATTATTTTGTTATATTATTTTACTTATTTATATCATTTATTCCAATAAACATCATTTTATTCCATTTATTCCATTGAGTTAAGCCCTCAGGATTTTTGGATCCTTATTCTGTCATCCCAAATGTTATACATCACTTCTAGATTAATCTCATCTGCATATTTAATCAGTATATAATCTATTCCTTTATCTATATCAATAACAAAATTGTTAAACTATGTACAGCTAAGTTTTTGATAATCAATTGTGGACCTTTTAAAAGTGAGTCTCTATCAAGAATCATTTGGAGTTGATTTCAGAGATCTCTTCCAATAGATTTTGTCTTCTGAACACTTAGAATCCAGAGATAATGGGGGGGGGTGAAGTTGTGGTGAAATTGTGGGAATAGAGACAAGAAATGAGAAATGAAAAAAGCTGAAGAAACAAAATTTCTGAGAGAGCCCATGGTGTCTAGAATCAGGAGGATTACCATTTTAGAGAAGGATCAGACTTATCAGGTTTGGACCAAAAAAGGAAGAGCAAGGAATCAGAGGGTAAAGTTACAGAGGCACACATCTAAGCTTTACTTAAAGAAAAACTTCCTAAACATTTTAACTCTTCATAAGTTCAGCAGCCTACTTTGGAAAACAATGGGGTTCTGCCTGAGGAAATGTCTAGATGTCTTGAGGTTGGAGTTCTGAGCTGCAGGGTCTTAAGACCATCACCAGGTGAATTAATTTGGCTACAAATAAACTGAGCTCCCAGGGAGGAGGATATAGAAGCCATTTAAAGAAGAATGAACCCTGCCAAGATCAGAAAAAAAAGTGCTGGTTGCAGTTCTCTTCCAGTTATTAGGATAGTCTGTAATTAGCCCCTGAACTTTCAGCTTGTGTGAAAAAGGTAGACTAAACTTTTAATATTGATTGAAGCCTGTAAAAGATTATTTATATGAACCTATGGGCTATCCAGAGCCTGAGGATTCAGTTAAATAATGACTTTACTAAATAGAGGCAAAATTAAGCACAGCTTCTATCAGTACATCTCTTTATCAAAGATGGGTCCCATGACCTTCCTCCTCTCAATTCACCCCCCAAAAATAGCACAGAAGGAAATTTTTTCCATCACCAAAGTAAGGGTAGACCTCAAACCACTATACCAAATGCTCATTTGGAAACTTCACGTCAATCCTTCTGGTGGGCAGTCAACTAGTATAGCAGATTTTGCTGATTCAGCCTCCTTTGTCTTAGCTTACAGAATACCACACTTTTTGCCCTGATCTCTGAATGATTTAGGGCAGTGATGGGCAAACTATGGCCTATCTGCCAGATGGGGAGGGGGCTTAAATGCTCTATCCAGCCACATGACATTATTCTTAATTGACAAATACAATGAGTAGGATACAATGTAATGAAACTTTGAAAGAGTTGCCCTAGAAACAGACTGACAGATGAACATTTCCTTTCCTCTTGCCCCTTCTTTAAAAAGTTTGCCCATAACTGATCTAGGGCAATGATGTCAAACTCAAATAGAAGTGGAGTCAGTAATTTATACATAACAATGCCTGAAAGGCACATCTTGATCATTTAAAAATATCTCTATTTTATTCTATGTTTATTTTGTTAAATAATTGCCCATTACCTTTCAAACTGGTTTAGGTTACACTCAGAGAGTATTGTGACCTGCTCTTTGACACCCCTGATTTAGATGTGTCTGCCTCCATGTTAATCCAAATGTCTTCATCTGGGTGGCATAGCAAGTAGGAATGGGAAATTATTAAATGTGAACAATGAAAAAAGGGCTTGCTTTGCACTGTCCAAAGTTCTGCTTGTGTCACTGGAGGCACTGGGCCCTCTAATTCAGTCCAATCTGTTGGGATTAGTCTGGTGCCCAAAATTCAGCTCACTCCAGGTAGGGTGCAGTTCGTTCTTGTTTTCTGCAGGCTAAAGAATTACTATCTAGTTAAAGATAAATTTCCTTTTGCATCATCTATGCTGCTGCCTGTAGATCAGAGTCTATTTTCTGTGCCAGGTATTACTGTGCCAGGTATCACATCTTCCCAACCTAAATAGTTGTCAGGGCCTACTCTTTTGTCCCCAGGTGGAAAACCTAAACTGAGGCAAAGAACAATTTGGAGATGGAAGTTCAGATAAACAATAACATTACAAAGCAAAGTTATAAGTGGGCAGAACTACCCTTCATTTTCTACCAGAGATCACTAAGTACTGCCCCTTCCATGTTCCCTAAGAGGTACTACTGCTCTAGAATATGATTGAATACATCTAGTAAATGAGAATTTATTTAAGACAGGATTCTTTGACACAAATCTATCTAAGCTTGGGTTAATGATTTCCTCTTCTTGATTTATTTGATGCCCTAGAATTTTTTTTTTACATTTTTATGGGAGAAGGATTACTCTAATCTGATTTTGCTGTCCTGTGTGGTTTTAACACTTTAGAACAAAATGCCCTCCTTCACTTCCCCTTTCTGTTTTCCTTACTTCTTTTGTACATTGTCTATTTCCATTAGAGTATAAGCTTATTATAATATATTAAGTATATAAACTCACAGTTGTTCATGCACTGGTATTCTTACAATATAGAAACAGATACCAGATGCCTTCTATTAAGAAAAATGGGGAAAATAAAGAATTTTATACAGGCAGAACCATTCTAATTCTGTGGAGAAGATGGAACTTAGTCATTTCCCTTGGTGACTCTGTTTCGAGGTTCATTATTCCAATAACTGGCAATCCTTTGGTTTCTTTTTTGATCCAACTGGTGTTTTCATTTTGTTGTGTATCTTGAAACCATAAAGATGAAGAGATTTTCCACATTCTTATTCTTTAAATAATTTTTTTCCTTAATTTCTTAGCTACTAAAGCCCCTAATTGATGTTGAATATTTTGGTCTTTATAACTTTTTAAATTAATTAATGAATTAAGAATATTCTTCTATGGTTACATGATTCATGCTCTTTCCCTCCTCTCTTACATTCTCCCTTTCTGAACTGACAAGTAATTCCACTGTGTTGTCTTTATAACTTTTAAATGTATATCATTTAAACTGTTTGACTATTGTCTTTGTTATAAATAAAAAATAATCTTGGAGACTTTATACTAGTATTTATTAGTAAAAAAGGAAAAAAGAGAGAAAAAAGGTTTCCAGCCTTTCTAATTAAAATTAAAATCACTTCCTGAATTCCAGCCCAGCGTGTTCCCCTCCATTCTGCCCCTTACCAGAGATGACTACATAGAAAAGCAGGCATTTATCTCTGAGAATGGCAGAGAGAGAGGAAGGGGGCAAGCAAAGAGAACCTGCAAGCTTCACGCTCAGGCTTTTCAAGCATCCATCTAAGCCATTCCTCCAGATCCTTCAAGTAGCCCACAGCCTTCTTAAGTTATATCTCTTGGCCTCTGTGACTTTGGCTGGTCAGGAATCTGGGCCACAATGTCATATGGGCAGACTAAGACACTTGACTCTGTGATTGACTCCTATTGTGGTGAGTCTTCCAGGACTGGAATGGGTGGAAGGTATCTCAGATATTTAATTCCCACATCTCTTACTGCTGATTAAAAAAATCATGAATTTGTAATATATCCTACATTGCCTTTGATGCAGTGGTGCAGCATTGAATATCTACTTTATGGATGAGATATATATTAACAAAGTTTTGGGGTTTTTTTTGCTTTCCCCAAATCTTAGATGATGAGAATAGTTGGCATTTATATAGTATTTTAAATTTTGCTAAGCATTTTACAAAGATTATCTCATGTGAATCTCTCAGTATCTCACAGAGTTGATGATACTATTGTCCTCCTTTTAAAAATGAGGAAAATGAAGCACTGAGAAGTTAATTGATCTGCCCATGGTCACAACTAATAAATGTCAGAGGCTGAATTTGAATTTGAGCCTTCCTTATTATAGGTTCAAAGATCTATCCATTATACCACCTAGCAACTTCAACCTATTACCTCTCTCAATTTAGCATTCCTTTGATGATGTGTAAAGCCTCTAAGTTTTCCTTCATAACTCACTTTTTCAGTTTTGGGGAGTTTTTTTTGGAGCAATAGGTATCAAATGTAGAGGTCTGAATTTTTTTAATATACTTGATGTGAAATGTAGGAGAATAACTTAATTCATGATGGATATTATAAATATTAGCTTTTTTCTATTAATCTTTTTCAAAACTTAGTCTGCCCATGAATTCATATTGTTAGACCCCAAAAATGGCTTTTTTGAAATTATAGTTCAAGTATGGCTAGCTTTTACAAAAATACTTGTGTCATTTTTGTATCGTGTTATTAGATATAATTTATGTAGTTTGTATGATCTCTAGTTCTTCAACTTCTTTCTCTTTATATCTTAGTAAGTCTTCAATGTCATTTTTAAAAATTTAATCTAATCTAGGTTTAGGGACGAAGCTATTCTATATAATTGCCTTAGTTTGCAATGTATTATTTCATGACTTAGAGCTGAAAGCAATATTAATGAAAGCACTATAAAGCTTTTGCAATAACTGGTAACATCTAATTCCAATTTCATCATAATTCCATACATAAGTACATAACTAAGTTATTCAAAATATCAGTTCATTTAATGCATACTTCTGATTTGCTGACTTAAGTGGTCAGTGCCATCTGCAATAAAGCATTTCTAACGAGTAGGCCATTGTTTTATTTTTTCTGATTTATTTTGGAATATCTTGATTTTTTACACATGGTGATTCACATGCTCCATTCATTATCTGCAATGTCAAACTGACTTGTTCTCCATTTTAAATTACTCTCCTTACTTATTTGACTCATAGGAACAATATCATCATGCTAGCCAGTCATAAGTCAATAAGTGATATTTTAAGAGTCTTTTATGGTAGTTTTAGATTCTTTATGAGTTCTTTACAAGAACTCTAAAGTTCTGGAGGAAATCCATGGACCTTGCTGTGTTTATTACTCTGGCTAGTATTTCTTTCTTTTGCCTTTCTCCCAGCCCTCACCTACTCTATGACTTAGATGATGTATTGAATGTTGAGGGCATTATTATTGTTATTATCATTGACATTTGACTACCTTATGCTGATTTAAATGGTTAGATGTTATGTGGCCTATGAAACCCTAACTAAAACTCACTTTCTTATTACCTTTCTTCCAAACTGGCATAGCATTTGAGTTTCAAAGGCTCTAGGGAATATTATTAATTAATGTTATTATAATATTATATGATATTGTAAGGGATGCTATTCAGTAAAGTTCTGTAGTTTCTGGAATCTGAAAGATTCATCTTTACTTTGGAAAAATTGGAAATCATTTAGTCCTTTCCAATTGCCATTTATTTATGTTAAACCAAAGCCAGATGCTTTCACCAGTGCATGGAAATACATTGTCACAGGGGAAGGAGGCACAGCCTTTTTTCCCTGTGGTTGTCTACAGAAGCTTTCTGAGAATCTTATCTAAATACTTTTTCAGTGTTTTTTGATGATTTATGTTACACACTAAATAAAACATGGTTGGTATTTAGCCAGAAATCAATTCTCAATTGAAGCTGTACAAGGACAAGTTTAGGATCTTTTTCTTTTTTTTTTTAATTGTGTTCATTTAACTTTATTAACTCTTCTGACCCATTGGCACATAAAATTTATATGTGAAAATTGTTCTTTGTCATGAAATCATTGAATGACAAGATCAGACAGAGATTTAAGAACTGAAGTATTCTCAAAATTTTAATGTGTCTGACTGGGAAATCTGCTTTTCATGAGAAATTGCCTGCTCATAAAGCAGACTCCTTTTCATTTATCTATCACAGGCTTCAGTTTTCTAACAGAACAGACTGATTCATCACTGTTATGCTGATGACAGTGAACTCTATCTTTACCTACTGATCCCATTGGGATTGCTCCACTATTGCAGTCTTATGTGGAAGGTCTTAAGGATTTTATGTTACCTACTTCCTTTTTTAAAAACTTAAATTAATTAATTGATTTGTTTATATATGTATATGTATATAAAACTATGTCTTGCTCATTTCTGTTTGTCAGTTCTTTCTCTGGAGGTGGACATACACGAGTCATTTTTCAAACAGCATTTTTGTTGCTGTGTATGTTTCTCTTGGTTCTCCTCATTTTACTTTTCATAATTTTATGTAGTTCTTTTCATTTAAAAAAATAAACTGTTCATCATTTCTTATGGTTCAGTAGTTTATCATCAGAATAAATTCCACCCCTTTGCAATTCTCAATTCCCCAGCACAAGAGAGTCATCGCTTACTCTCCTGTGTAACAGGTATTACAGTCACTAGTCCATTAAAAATGGTTAGTTATGAATGTACTAGTCATAAACAAAAATAAAAAAAATAATTATATATGAAATTTGAACTTGTTTTATAAAGTTTTTCCCCAAAATGTGTGCTTTATAGTTTTTAAAATAATTTTTACTTCATAGGATAGTTTCAACACTGCCCTGCTTGTCTTTGCCCCATTTGCTACTTCCTATTTCTCTCTTCTGGGTATTTAGATGATTAACTGACACTCTTTAATTTAATAAATAAAAGTTATTTTGGGAGCAGCTGGGTGGCTCAGTGGATTGAGAGCCAGACCTAGAGATGGGAGGTCCTAGGTTCAAATCTGGCCTCAGACACTTCCTGGCAGTGTATTCCTGGGCAAGTCTCTTGACCCCCATTGCCTAGCCCTTACCACTCTTCTGCCTTGGAGCCAATACATAGTATTGACTCCAAGATGTAAGGTAAGGGTTTAACAAAAAATAATGAATAAATAATCAAACAACCAAATAAATTAATTAAATAATAAGCAAATCAATCAATTAACTAATTGATTGATTGGTTGGTGGATGCCTGGATAAATAAATATATAGATGAGAGTCATTTTAATCATATGCCACAACTTGTTTAGCCAATTCAAATTGATGGGCATCCCTTTAATTTCCAGTTCTTTTCCACTACAAAGAGAGCTGCTATAAATATTTTAGATTATATATGTTCTTTTCCTTTTTCCCTGATCACCTTAGGATAGAAACCTATTAGTGAAATTGCTGGTCAAAAATATACACAGTTTTAGAACTCTGAGGATAATTCCAGATTATTATCAAAAATGGTTTCTTAAACTTAAAAATATTTGTAGGATGGAAAAATGGACTATTGTTGGGCTTTTTTATTCTCATAGATGAATGAATACAAAATCAAAGGACTGATGTGAAGAACTTGAAGAAAATTATTGCCCAGGTTTGTCTACTAATGGACATCGTCTTCTAAGGTGTACTTTGGGAACAATTTCTATAATATTCTAATTAGGATAGAAAAATTTTAATGTCATTATGAAATGGAAATATTCCTTTCCTAATAAAATTATTGCCAGTTTACCAATCTTGCAATAGAAATGTGACTTCACAACAGCATTGGTATCACTAACCTATTTTGAACATTTTTTTGAGTTTTCTGTTGTATTTTTCTGTCTTGAATTTTTCCTAATGATCTAAAGATGCCTTTTTAATAGCCTTTCACCATTTATAATGTGTTCAATGAGTAGAAAACCCATCTAGTCTTTGTCTATTTTTCTAGTAGTAGAGCTATTGAAATCACAACTTTTTATCACATCTATCAGTGATCATGGGTCTTTGGATTATTATATTTTGCACCAAAGCAGCTTAGCAACAATGTAATTACTGGTTAATATTATTATATTATTATATTATATTATTTTCCATCTCTATACAAAGAAATTTTATTTTGGAATTTGTTGCAATATAACTTTTTTTCTCATTTTCCTTTCCCAAGTCTAATGAAAGTAGGCAATAACAAAAATATTTAGGAAATACTGATATTATCCTAAAATGTATGAATCAAAAGAGGATTTGAGTTACTTTAAAATTTTTAATATAATTTAAATTTCCTAAATTCCATTTTGGGGCAGCTGGGTGGCTCAGTGGATTGAGAGCCAGACCTAGAGACTGGAGGTCCTAAGTTCAAGTCCGGCCTCGGACACTTCCAGCTGTGTGACCTTGGGCAAGTCACTTGACCCCTATCGCCCAACCTTACCACTCCTGGGCTAAGGATGGTCCCTAGCCCGGATGAAAAAGGAGGAGGGTTGGGCGTGGGGCTAGCAACCCAACCCTGTAAAAACTAATCTGCTAAAGAAAATGCAACCTAAAGTAGGGGCTGCTGGGCTAGCTCAGTGGATTGAGAGCCAGGCCTAGAGACGAAAGGTCCTAGGTTCAAATCCGGGCTCAGACACTTCCCAGCTGGGTGACCCTGAGTGACCCATTGCCTACTGGCTATGGCCCTATGCTCCTAGAATGGAGTCCCAGTATAAATAAAATAAAAAAAATTGCATTTAAAACAATTTCCAATGTTTTAAAAATAATTTTGAGTCTCAATTTCTCTTCTTAACTCACCTAACACCACAGAGAATATAAGCAATCTGATACATATTTTACCTGTGTAATAATACAAAGCATTTTATTCACATTAATATTTTTTGTGGATAGAAACTTGAACCAAAAAATTAAGAAAGTGAAAAAAGTTTGCTTAAATCTATAGGTTTATTTTGGTCCTTTCTCTGGAAGCAGATGGCAATCTTACCATGAATCTTTTGAGATTGTTTTGGATCATTGTATTGCTGAGAACATCTGCAATTCAGAGTTCTTCATTTCATTGTATTGCTGTCACTGAGTAAAACATTCTCCTGTTTGTACTTACTTCATTTTGCTTCAGTTCATGTAAATTCAGGTTCTTCTGAGCTCTTCCTAGTCATAATTTCTTACAATATAATAATATTCCATTATAATCATGTACTACAACTTTCTCAGCCATTCCCCAATATATGGGCATCCTTTCACTTTCCAATTCATTGTCCCTACAAAAAAGAGCTCCTTTAAAAGTTTTGCACATATAGGCCCTTCTTTTTTTTTTAATTTTCTATTTTATGATACAATACTACTAATAATATTACTGGGTCAAGAAGTATGAATTTAAATTGTTCTTTGACATGGTTGAATTAGTTCACACTTCCTCCAGAAGTACATTACTAACTCAATTTTCCCATATCCTCTACGAGTTTGTCATTTTCCTTTTCTTTCATAATAACTAATCTGATAGGTGTGGAGTGGTACCTAAGAATTTTTTTGGCATTTCTCTAATTAATAGCATTTTCAATTTTTTTCACATAACTATAGAAAGCTTTAATTACTTTGTCTGAAAACTGCTCATATCCTTGGACCATTCATCATTTGAGAATGACTTGTATTCTTACAACTCATTTCACTATGTATTTAAGAAATGAAACCTTTATTAGAGAGACTTCTTGTAAAAAAAATTCACCATTACAATTACTGTGTTTTACTCTCCATCTTATTTCCCTGTTCACACTTTTTTCTTTCCTTTAATTCTGTTCATTCTCAAAAATGTTTAGCTTCTGACCACCACATTCCCCAATTTGCCCTCTTTTATAGCAGCCTTTCCTTTCTTTTTTTCCCCTTCCTCTTCTACTTTACTGTATGGTAAGATATATTTTATACCCAAATGCTTTTGAATATTCTTCCTTCTTTGAGTAAATTCTAACAAATCTAGCATTCAAATATTCCCCTCCTTACCTCTCCCATCTTCTCCACTGTAAAAATTATTTCATTCCTCTTATATGTGGGACAATTTACCCCCATTCATTTCTCCCTTCCCCCTTCTCTCAATGCTTTCCTTTTCCCTATTAATTTTATTTATTTATTTATTTTGGATATCATACTACCAAAAACAACTCATTCTCTTGCCCTTTGTCAATGTGTGCTACTTCTAATTTCCCTTATAATAACAAAGTATTTAAGAATTATAAGAACAATCTTCCCATCTAGTTTGACCTTATTGAATGTCTTTTGATTTCTCTTTCTTTGTTATCTTGGATCTTTTATTTGAGGGTCAAAATTTTCATTCAGTTATGGTCTTTTCTTCAGGAATATTTGAAAGTACTTTATTTCATTGAATACCAATTTTCCTCTGATGGATTATGTTCAGTTTTGTTGAGTAAGTAATTTTTGTTTGAAGTCCTAGCGCCTTTGCCCTCTGGAATATCATAGTCAAGGCCCTCAAGTCTTACACTATAAAAGCTACTAAATATGGGATTATTCTGATTTTGGCTACATACCATTTCAATTGCTTCTCTTGGAGTGCTTGAAACATTTTCTCCTTGACTTAGGAATTCTGGAATTTGGCTAAAATATTAGTTGGAATTATTATTTTATGTCCAATGAATTATTTCCATTTATATTTTACTTGTTGGTCCTAGAATGTAGTATAGTTTTCCTAGATTATTTCTTAAAAGACAATATATAAGATTTCTTCTTTTTAATCATTGCTTTCAGGTCATCCAATATTTTTTAGATTATTTCCCCAGAATATATTTTCCAAGTTAGTTGCTTTTTGAATGAGATATTTAATATTTTATTTGTACTTTTTTGTCATTGTTTGATTTTTCTTGCTATCTTATGGAGTAATTAGTTTCAAATTGACCAATTCTGATTTTTAATGTTATCTTCTTGAGTGAGCTTTTGTGCCTCATTTTTCATTTGCACAATTTTAGTGTTATAAGTTATTTTTTTATCCTCAGTGATATTTTACATTTTTTCTATGTTGCCAATATGTTGCTTTTTAAGAAGTTCTTCCATGATTTTTTGTATTTTTTTTCCATTTGCCAATTTTTTAAGAACCTCTTCTCTTCATTTGATTTTTGTGTCTTTTTTTTTACAAATTGGTCTACTTTTTGTTTAATTATTTTATTTAGTAGTTTTTGTACTTCCTTTATCAAAATGCTAACTTTTTTCATGATTTTCCTCTATTGTTCTCATATATTTTCCCAGTTGTTCTTCTACCTTTCTTAATTGAACAACAGAAATGACCAGATCAAAAAGGAATACCAGAAGATTATAGCTGAAAACCAGAAGATTATAGCAGAAAACTGAAAGATTATAACAGAAAACCAATCCCTAAAGGCTAGAATTGAGCAATTGGAAGCTAATGATCTCTCAAGATAACAAGAACAAATAAAACAAAGTCAAAAGACTGAAAAAATAGAAGGAAACATGAAATATCTCAATGAGAGAGTGACAGACCAAGAAAACCGGTCTAGAAGAGACAATTTGAGAATAATTGGTCTTCTAGAAAAACCAGAAATTAATAGAAACCTGGACTCCATACTAACAGAAATTATTCAGCAAAATTGCCCTGAAGTCCTACAACAAGAGGGCAATATAGACATTGAAAGGATTCATAGAACACCTGCAACATTTTACCCAGAAAAGAAAACACCCAGAAATATAATTGCAAAATTCAAGAGTTTCCAGGCAAAAGAAAAAATCTTACAAGAAGCCAGAAGGAGACAATTCAAATATCAAGGAGCACCAATCAGGATCACACAGAATCTGGCAGCCTCCACACTAAAAGATCACAAGGCTTGGAATACGATATTCAGAAAGGCAAGAGAGCTGGGCCTGCAACCACAGATCAACTACCCATCAAAATAGACTATATATTTCCAGGGGAAAGTATGGGCATTCAACAAAATTGAAGAATTCCAGTTATTTGCACAGAAAAGACCAGGGCTAAATGGAAAGTTTGATATCCAACCACAAAAATTGAGAGAAACATGAAAAGGTAAATAAGATACAGAGGAGAAAGAAAGAAAACTTATAATTTTTAAATTTGCCTTTTTAAGGGCATCAGTGAGATCTAATTATCTGTATTCTTATGTGGAGAAGTGTTATGTATAATTCTCTGTAGTGAACTCTATTCACTATTATAATATTCACTATTATACTAATAAGAAGAATAATTCACAGGGTGAGGGTGGAACACTAAATAATCTAAGATGGTATGGGGGATGGGAAAGAGGGGGTAAATAGCAGGGGACACCAAGAGAAACTTGAGTGAATAAGAAAATAGGATATTCTATTACACACAAAGAGGGCATGGGACAAAAACAATGTTGTCAAAATCAGAAGGGAAACAAAAAATTGGGAGAAAATCTTTATAATGAGAAACTCTGACAGGGGTCTAATTACTCAAATATACAAGGAGTTAAAGCAATTGTATAAAAAATCAAGCCATTCCCCAATTGATAAATGGGCAAGAGACATGAATAGGCAATTTTCAGGTAAAGAAATCAAAAGCATCAATAAGCACATGTGAAAGTGTTCCAAATCTCTAATAATTAGAGAAATGCAAATCAAAACAACTCTGAGGTATCACCTCACACCTAGCAGATTGGCTAAAATGAAAGAAGGGGAGAGTAATGAATGCTGGAGGGGATGTGGCAAAATTGGGACATTAATGCATTGCTGGTGGAGCTGTGAACTGATCCAGCCATTCTGGCTGGGAATTTGGAATCATGCTCAAAGGCTATAAAAGAATGCCTGCCCTTTGATCCAGCCATACCATTGCTGGGTTTGTACCCCAAAGATATCATAGATAAACAGACTTGTATGAAAATATTTATAGCTGCGCTTTTTGTGGTGGCAACGAATTGGAAAAGGAGGAATTAGGGAATGGCTGAACAAACTGTGGTATATGCGGGTGATGGTATACTATTGTGCTAAAAGGAATAATAAACTGGAGGAGTTCCAGGAGAACTGGAGAGACCTCAGGGAACAGATGCAGAGCGAAAGGAGCAGAGCCAGAAGAACTCTGTACACAGAGACTGATATACTATGGTAAAATTGAATGTAATGGACCTCTGTACCAGCAGCAATGCAATGACCCAGGACAATGCTGAGGGATTTATGGTAAAGATGCTACCCACATTCAGAAGAAGGACTGCAGGAGAGGAAACATATAAGAAAAACAACTGCTTGAATGCATGGGTCGGGGTGGACATGATTGAGGGTGTGGACTCGAAACTACCAGACCATGCAACTACCAACAATTTGGAAATTGGTCTTGATCAAGGACACATGAGAAAACTAGTGGAAATGTGCGTTGGCCATGGGTGGGAGGAGTGCGGGGGGTGAAGGGGAAAGTAGGAGCATGAATCATGTAACCATGTTAAAAATGAATATTAATAAATGTTTGAAAAAAATAACTGTATTTTCAATTTCTTTTTGTTATCTGATCATTTTCCAGTTTATTTTTTGGAATTTAAACTAAAAAAATCTACTAATATTGGGATCTTTTCCTGTGGGGAAAGGAATCCTGTTAGAAACTTCCTGTTTTTTATTTACTTTTACAGCTAGATCTGTGGATCTATAAGTTTTCAGTTCTGCCAAGATGGCATGCTCTAAGGAAACGTCTAATACCTTCCTGTTGTATTTTCTGATCTGTGCACTCTTTTCTGTGTTGGAACTGTGACCAGAGTCCTCTCCTCCCCAATGTCTGTAAGCACTGGAGTATACTAGTGCCCCACCTCATTCTGAGACCTTTGACCCTGGGCTGCAAATTAATTCTGCATATAAGGAATGTATAAAGGGTTTTGTAGCTAGAGCCAGCAAAGGGCCCTACTGTAATCTCTTTCTGAATAAATATTCAAATCCCTCCCCTTACTATCAGTGCCTCAGAGCTCCAGAATCTTTATTTGCTAATTCAGGAACTCCATAGGCCTGTTGCCATGATGGGGTATGTTTTTGGTGTACTACTTTGAGTTTCACTTTTATTCTGATGCACTAGATCTTTTGTGTTCTCCTTCTAAAGTTGTTTTGGGCTGAAAAATAATGTTTTCTCTCCATCTTTCTGTAGGTTATACTGCTTCTGGATTTGTTTTGAAATGGTGCATCTTAATTGTTTATAGGGTAATTTAGTAGAGCTTAGATGGGTCTATGAACCTTCTCTGCCATCTTGGCTCCCCCCCACCCCACCAGCTGGTTAAGCTGTTTTTGCATCTTGCATTATTCAAACATTCTTCCTAAGGTGAGAAGTGATTATGAAGATAATGATTTAAAAAAAACTGAGTAATTTTTCCATATGAGCAAAACATGTTCCCCCCCTATTTTATCTTTGATACTCACAACTAGGCAGATGCTCTTTTAATATCCCTTTTACAGATGAGGAAATGAAATGAATTTCAAAGAAGTGGAGGGATTTACCCCAGTCTCACAGAGCTAATAAGTTTTTAAGATAAGAACAGAAAGAAGACCTTATTGTTCAGTGTCTCCAAGCCCAACTATCTACTCTGAAGCAGAATATTGTATGAAACATTCCTGCCTTAAAGAATAGATCTCTTTGAGTCACTTTAGGATTTTATGAGTCTATGAGGGGGCAAATTAAGTTCATTAGAAACAAAATGGTCTCATAAATACTATGAATATGAAGAACATTAACCACAATTAGATATTACTTAAATTTGGTACTGCTTTTCCTGATGACTTAGCTCTCCCTGCCCTTTCCTCTCACCAATACCACAACAACCAAAGCAATGATATGCCTCAGTTTTCTTTATCCTTTTATTCCTTGATCTTGAGGAGAAAATTTTTATCTACCTTTACTCTTGATATTATCCCCTCTGATAATTTCTAGCAGATCACAAGTTTAATCCAACCCCTTTCTTCTTCCTCCTTCCATTTCTCTCTCTTTCTGTCTCTTTCTATATCAATAGTTCTATATCTCTGTTTCTGTTTCTCTGACTCTAGCTGTCTCTTTCTTCCAACTTTTGCCTACCTTCCTCATTTCCTGTATCATTTTCAACCAGTATGTATCCACTATTTCTATTCTTACTTTCTTAATAGTGCCCATCTCACAATTCTTAGAAATAGTTCACTAAATATTAATATTACCCACAATGTATCATCCTATATTTCTCTCCCACAACTCCTAAAAATTATTTATATTTGCTTCCTCTACTTCCTTTCCTCTCTCTTCTTAACTATCTATAATCTAGCTTCTGACTTCATCATTCGACTGAAAATTCTCCATTCAAATTTACCATTTTGTCTTAATTGATGTCTGATAGTCCTTATCCAGTTTGCAACTTTCTGTACTCATTTGTTTAATTTTGCTATGTTGAACACTTTCTCCTCTTCAATACCTTCTCCTTGTTGGCTGATGTGATAGTATTATTTGCTGATTGTATGCTTAATTGTTTAACCCAATGATGGGTAAACTTTTGAGCTTAGTGTATCAAAATTTGCCAAAAAACTAAGCATGATTCAGATGATATGTCACTTTGAGGAAAGAAAACCATAATTTCATTATATTTATAGTGTAAATAACAAAAAAGTATAACTGTAATATATAACTGTATTTTATAAACCAAAAAGAATTATTTAACTTACATGCTTAGTGACAGTTATTTTGGCCTACAGACCTCTGGCACAGAGTGTCTACACTACACTACAACAAATGTTTCATCCTACTTCTCTGTATGTGGCTGCATTGGGCCGCGTGTCATAGAAGATGACTACACATGTCAGTGCTGACACACATGTCATAGGTTTGCTATCAGGGGTCTAATCAGTCTTTATTCTCCTTCAATGATTTATAATCTTTTGAATCCTCTCATTTTGAGTGTTTCCCAAGGCTCTGTCCCACAACTTCTTATTTGTACTCATAGTTTTATTCCTACTAGCCTTGTAAGCTACCACGAATTTAACCATCTCTTCTATGAATATTTCTATATACACTGAGATTCAATTTCTCCCTGATCCTTAATACTAGATCATCAAATAAACTTAATGTCCTGGGGACATCTTAAACTCAACATGTTTAAAACTGTCCTTATCTATTTCTTCAACCATACCTCCCTTCAGATATTCTCATTTCTTTTGATGGTTCTAAGATTCTTTCAAAGTCCCTAATTCTTAATCTTAACACTGTCCTCTTTATCCCACATAGGCAACTTTTTGCTACAATTTGCTACATCTAATTCAATAGCATTTTTATTATCTGACACCTTCCATCTATATTCACAGAGCTTTCCCATATTTCTGACCATCATTACCTGTTTCCTAGATTACTACTACTCCCTTCTCACTGGTTTTCCTTCCACAAGTCTCTACACATTATAATCCCTTCCCTATACTGCCACCAAATCATGTTTTTAAGTGCAGCTCTCATCATGCTATTTCCTAATTCAATTAATACCAGTGTTTTGATTCTAAACTCCTCAGTATAACTTTGGAAGCATTTCACTATCAGTTCTCAAGCTGTCTTCACAGAATCATTATGAAGTACTCTTCCTCCTGTACTCTGCAATCCAGTTAACTAGGTCTTCTTTATGTTACCTGCATATAATAGTCCTTCGCTTTTCTCTGTTCCTTTTGAATCTCTCTTCCTCATACCTGTAATATAGTCATTCTTCTTCTTGCCTCACAGAATCAGTTTCTTGTATCAAGGTACAGCTCAATTGTTACCTACTTAAATGTTTACTTAATGCCCCATCTACTAGTGCAGGGGTCGGCAACCTTTTTGGCCATGAGAGCCATAAACATCACATTTTTTTAAAATGTAATTTCGTGAGATCCGTACAGAGCTCACAGTGCATGCTCCTGTAACAGCACCTGAAGAAAAATGACTTTATGGCTCCTTTAGAAAGAGCCATATCTGGCCCTCAAAATAGCCAGATATGACTCGAGAGCCATATGTTGCTGACCCCTGTACTAGTGGATCACTCTCACACTTACTTATATTGTATTTTTAATACTTATCTATTCAGTATTTGTTTCCATCTTTAAAGTATAAATTCCATATAGTTAGGAATTGTTTCATTCAAAGTGTTTGTTTTCTTCAATATATAGCTCATTACTAGATAAATAGCAGGTACTAATGAGTGTTTGCAGATAGCAATACTGATGATGATAATTCTGACCATTAATATTACTATAGACATCTTTACCTATGATCAAATTGAATTTATAACAAAAATCCAGGTCTGGATTAATATTAGGAAAACTATATCAATAGGAAAACCAACAAAAATCATATCATTATATCAATTAATTCAGGAAATAAAAACTACTGACAAAGTATAACACTCATTTCTGTTAAAATTGCTGCACAGCATGGGAATAAATGGGCCATTTCTTAAAATGGTAAGTAGTATCTCTCTGAAGCTAATACTAAGCTTGTCTATGATGAGGATAAAGTAGACACTTTCTAAATAAAACCAGGGGTAAAGCAAGGATATCCATTATCATAACGTGTTTTTTTTTCAATATCATACTAGAAATGTTAGCTGTAGCAATAAGACAAGACAAAGAAATTGAAAGAATAAGAATATACAGTGAGGAGAAAAAAAACAAATTATCACATGCCAATAACATGATGATATTCTTAGAGAACCCTGGAAATTTGACTTAAAAAACCTAATAGAGGGGCAACTAGGTAGCTCAGAGTTTTTAGAGAACCTGACCTGGAAAGGGAAGGTCCAAGGTTCAAATCTGGCCTCAGATATTTCCTAGCTCTGTGACTGTATGCAAGTCAATTAACCTCAATTGCCTAGCCCTTAAAATTCTTCTCTCTTGTGTTATAAAAATGAAAGATGAATATAGATAGAGAGGGTAAGCTAAACTGGTTACTACCACTGGTAATTGTGTGACAGCAGTGGAGTCCAGATAGGTGGCTAGGGCAAGATCACCTAAGGCTTGCCATAGCTAGATGATGTGACACCTCCCTCCTTTATAACAGTGCCCAGGAAGGATCCTTCAAGTCAATGGATGGTATCCCTTCAGGTCCCACCTGGGGTTGATTGATAATAGATTTTGGGCTCTATCAGCCTTGGTAATGGTTTTTCTGACTGTGTATCTCCCTTCCCAGAGAAGCTATGAAATAACCACTCCAGGTAGGTACTTGAAAAGCTTTATCTATAATTAGCAAAGAGTGGTATTGGGAATGGATAGAGGAATTGAGAAACCCTAATTACTTTATGATAATAAACCCTCAGAGTTGTAGGCAGGTAATTGATTCTGGTAGTTAGCTCCTCTGGCTCAGCCTGGCCAAAGCCAAACCAGAGTAAGCAAGCTGCTGCTTGATGTCTTTCAGCTTCTTCTTCTTTCTGCTAGATGTTATACCTAAACAGCCTTCAGGTATCCACCCCTTTCCACCCACTTCTTCTTCTCCTACCCACTTCCCCAGATCCCTTCCGGGCCCTGGGAAACCTAGATAACTACAGATGATTTGATTTCCCAATATCTCAGGCAGTAGAATCAGAAAAGTGATTGTCTGGGTACAGGTTGACAATGCTAGTCAGGTACAAGACAAGAGGATCTTGCAAGGTTGATCCAATCAAGTCACCAAACCCCAAAAAACCAGGATCCACAGATCTCAAGTGTAAGGGAAGGAAAGAAACCAAAAGCCAGGGTATTTATACCCTCTGGACCAACCACTCTCTCTCCTGTCCTCACGGCCCCTGGGAACATTCTAAGATCCAACGGTTCTCACCCATTAATCAAGGATGAGACTCTCTGCTCCCAGAGTTTCAATATAACACTTGGTAGCATAATTTATTATTAATTCTATTGAAGAAGGTGAAAAAATTTTTAAAAACATTAATAGAAACTAACAACAAAAATGTGCATGCTAATACTTCAGCATATCAGTGGATACATGATTCTCTTATGTATTGAGTAATCTTTATAGTTGTGAAGACATCATTTCCTATTTGCATCTTCTAATTTTGTATAATTCTTGTCCTCATCATACCAAAAGTAATGGGAATAGACTTCCACCCAATAGAATAGAGCACTTGCAGGATGCTTTTCTTAAAACCGTTACCTTACATCTTAGAATCAATATTGTGTATTGGTTCCAAGGCAGAAGAGTGGTAAGGGCTGGGCAGTGGGGTTGTGTGACTTGCTTACACAGCTAGAAATTATCTGAGACAGAATTTGAACCTAGGACCTTCCATTTCCAGGAATGCTTCTCAGTCCCCTGAAACCTCTAGCTGCTCCCCTTGATGCCTTTTGATGTTTTATATAAAGCAGTTGAAACTTCAGGCTATTGGACAGTTGTCCCCAACCTTTTTTCATGTTTCTAGAAACTTCTTTTGGGGACAATACAGTTCTTTGATATTATAATTCATGCCACATCTTACTAACAAGTCATAATTTTAAATTAAGCATAATTGAACTAATTGGCTATTGACATTTATCATCTACATCTTTTTCTCTTGTCATTTGCCTCACTCACAATTTTCATTATTTGGCATTTTATTTTCCCATATTCACAGCCATATACTGTTACCACAGAAAATATGAAATACAAGACTTATGATTCTGGAGATAGAGAACTCATAAATTTTACCAAAGCAAGTGGCATATATTCTACAATTTATAGTTTTAGATAGTTGCATAGAGTAATGAGAGGTTAAGAGTCTGAGACTTGCCCAGGGTAAAACAATTTTTATGTGTTAGCCTAAAAACTTGAACCCAAATCTTCTTGGATCCAAGGTCAGCTCTCTATACATTTAATCAAAATATGTCTCAGGGAAAAATAATTTGTTCATATAGAAATATGCATATATTTATATATACACTAAAATATATGTACATATTTATTTATTTAAAACATGGGTTCATATTTCATTATGTAGTTGTTTTTTTAAGATTATGAACATTTCCCAAATTAAATTCACTATTTTCTGTTTACCCTACAAAATTCAATTTTGTACCCAATTCACTACCTATTAGTAGTGTCAGTTTTAGATTTGTATACTGATAAGGTAGCTCTTTTTCCAATTGTATATCAGAGTTTGTGTGATAGACTTGGGTCAATTAGGTTTTCCTGTTTAGATCATTATTATAAACTCTTTAGTGATTTTGTGACTCATGGTAGGAGACATCACAATAATTATGTCTTTGATACTAATAATAGGATATCATATATTAATAAAATCATGAAAATCATATCATTTCCAAGGAATCTCTCATCATTTCAAGCACTGTCTTTGATGCCCTTTATGACAGCAGCAAACATATTTGCCTAAACTGTGTTTATATATCATTCAATATTATCAATAGAACTTAGAATAAAGTTGCCTCCTGCTTCACTAATAAAGACATATAAATGATGCTAATATATGAATTGGATACAAATCATTGGAGGGCAATAAAAGTTAAATTTTCTTCAAAGAATACAATGACATGATTTAAAAAATAATATATATGTTAATAATTTCTTCCATTTATGTGGCTATTAAAGTTTAATGTGCTGAAGCAAATTTGATATATCCATACATGTCTTTTTAATTTTTCCAGATTATATGGCAATACAATTTTCAACAATAGTTTCCTGAAATTTTGTCATCTATGTCATGTCCCTCTCTTCCACCATTTCCCTCTCCCCCAGGCGGCAGTTAATATGGTATGTTATCATACAATACAAAGTTCTAATGTGAAAGAAGCATATCACTTACACTAGAGAAAACATTTATGGAGAAAATAATGTGAAGAATGATGCTTCAATCTGCATTCAGACTCAATTTATTGTAGTGGCTATAAAGCCACTTGTAATTCAAGTAAAGATTTTTTTTTTGAAATGAGAAAGTGAGTCCACAGGTGTAGATACATATTTATTTTAATTACTTTTTCTTAGGTAGTTACATATTAAGTGATATATCCCTATTTAAGAAAATTCTTTCACATATGTTGAAATATTGAAAATCTTCATATTTAATGCCCCCAAAATTGTGTCAACTACAGCAAAGCTTACCTCTATATAGATATAATCTTATCCTGTGACTTTTCTTGTCTTTATTTTCTTTAGTTCCACTACTACCTCTTCACATAGATAATGAGGAACTGAGATTTTAGAGTTCATATACAGTGATCCTACTCTCATAAGTGAAGAAAACAGTCTCTTAATATAAAAAATAAAACATAATGAATCTATTTTATTATCCATTAAGTTGCTGACCTCCTTTCATTTGCTTATTTCCATATTTCTGGCTGACCTGGCTTCATTTTGTGTTTTACATTTTTATGCTGCTTTCAAACCATCTGTAAACTTTCTGTGCAAGAGGAATGCTTTTTCTCATTCTACCATTTTGATTTCTGAATCTTTTTTGGCCAGTTTTTTGTGGTAATTGGCTTAGCCCTTTCCTACTGCTTTACTACTGTATTATGAATATTAAAAGAGCCATCTAAAATGAGCTCTTATTTGTTTTATATATGATTACAAATAGGGAATCCATCTCTTAGTGGTTAGTCTGATGATAATCCTCTCTTTCCTTTAATAGGCTTATCTTCAGACATGATAGAGTGTTGATCCCTACAAGTGCATGCTGAAGCATTTCTTCCATGGTAAATAATGCTCAAGATTGAGTCATCCTACAAAACTTTAGAAAACTGTATCTTCCTTACATGCTGACTAAGGTTATTAGAGTAGGATTTTATTGAAGGCCATGGTAAATATGAATTATGAGACCCTATCCAAACTGACCTTAATTACTTTCCTATGAAATAAATGGTTTAGAATTCTATTCTGGACCCAACCCACCAATTACTATAATCTGAGATAATATACACTGGTAAATTGAATCATGCATGTAATTTTGTTTTTATTTAACCATATATGGGAAATAAATATGTTTGAATGCATAATTTTTAGTAAGAATTTCTCTTCATAAAAATTATAAACTGGTATTTCAATAAATGTTTCTTAGTGCTTCAAAACAAATATATTTTTAAAATGTGCTCAATCTAATCTTGTGAATACCTCCAAATCAATCATGATAATTAAAATTATATATATATATATATATATATATATATATATTTTAACACTAAAATATTTCTTGGATTTTTTTTCATTCATGACCAATCAACAACTCAAATATATTATGTTATATGAAATAAAGGGAAATATGTGTTGTATGACACAATATAATACTAAATAAGAAATAAAAAATATTTTTTTATAATTTTTAACCATAATTCTGAGCTAATGATCAATCTTTAATTGTGGAAATTAGAACTGGATATCTCACCACACCCACCCTGTGAGAAAGGCATTTTTAAATGTTCACAGTTGTTTTTATAGACTTTCAACAGTTAATATAGATCAGTTATTAAAAAAAAAATAAATGTTCAAAGTATATTACCTGATAGTTGATAAGTTATAGTACAAGGTCTAAGCATTTTATTGATCCTATAAATAATGCCCTCAGAAATTACTCTTAAAGATAGAGTCATCTCTTTGAGTAACAGAATTTGACTGTTATTGACATAAATTCTCATGAAAGTAAATGCTAGTAATAAATTCTCTCTTTTACAACTGATTCTATATGATTGCTTCTGTTATCTTTTATCTGGAATTAGGATTCAGTCAAAATGTGTACTTAACATTCAGGGTTGATAACAAGAGTTCTTAAGCTAACTCTTCTATTATTATGTATACCAAGTTAATTAACAATTGAGACTAATCTTTCTAATATCATGATTACAAATATTACCTGATTTATTATTTAAAGTGAATTAGTTCATAATAAATTTTATAAAAGCAATAAATACCATTTCATCTTTTCAAATGAGAATGAGACATTGACTTTGATTGCCCTTGGCCACATATTATGAATATGTACCACTTTTATTTTGTATCTTGTGGTACTTATCACACACACACACACACACACACATGCGCGCATGCACACACACACACACACACACACACACAAACACACACACTAAACCTTGACTTAAACTATACCTCCAAGGAATCTGAGTTCTACCCTCTGGAAAGAGAGTCAACATTATACTCTAGACCAGGGGTCTGCAACCTTTTTGGCCGTGAGAGCCATAAACGCCATATTTTTTAAAATGTAATTTTGTGAGAGCCGTACAATATGTTTAACCCTGAATACAAGTAAATATGTGCATTTTATGTAAGAACAAGACTTTTAAAGTACAATAAGTCTCTGAACTATTTTTAATAACGTTATTATGTGCTAACCAATGGTGAATAAAGTACTTCTTACAATTAATGTGACTTCTGGTGCTACATAGTTTTGCTGATGGATTTATAGTCTGGTTGATATGTGGTGAGGTTAAGCTTCATGCAGGCATTGAGACTTTCATCTGTTAAACGTGATCTTAGGTTGGTCTTAATGTTCTTTAGATGTGAGAAAGACTGCTCAAATGCATACGTAGAGCCAAACATTGTCAGTACAGCAATACTCACACGCTGCAGTGTGTAGTATGTGACAGGAAGGGTGTTCCAAGTTTTGACAATCAGCTGATCTGCAGGTTGAAGATTTTTCATTTCTCCCCACTCGTGATGACTTGCCAACTCTGCTTGCTATTGTGCAAGTCTTTCCAAATCTTGATTCAGTGACTTGAACTTATTCACCCACATGTCTGAGGCCTTTAGATCAGCAGCTTGAAGCTCAAAATCTCTGACGGAGACACCAGGGATGTAACTCAGGTCAGCACTGTCCACTGTACACTCATGTGAATATGTTATGAACTTAAAAAGACGAGTGTACTCATGAAATTTTCCAAAGCATGCTTTGAATGACTGCAGGAGATTAGATGTGAAGCCCGCTAGCTTCTGAAGATCAAGATGTTGAGCAGGGTCACTTGTTGTGCATGCATCTTTAAACTTGCCCAGTTTTTCAAAGTGTAGTAAACAACCTGTTTCAATGTCAGTGATGAAGACTTCTAGCTTATTTTCAAATGCAAACACTGCTTGTTGAAGGGATAAGACTGAATTTCCAACACCTTGCATTTTCACACTGAGCTGGTTCAGATGTTGAGTTATGTCTACAAGAGAGTAGAACTACAGGAGCCACTTAATGTTGGTTAACTCAGGATGCTCGATATTTTTCATTTCAAGAAAAGTCTGGATTTCACTCAGACGAGCTGCGAAATGGTTGAGCACCTTCACTCTTGACAACCAACGCACATTGCTGTGCAGAAGCAGACCAGGATAATTATTCCCAACTTCATCCAGCAGTGTTTTAAACTGGCGATCATTTAAAGCTTGGATAACAATAAAATTGACCACCTGAATGACCAGCGACATTGCCTCACCAAGCTGCTGGCCACACATCTGAGCATAAAGAGCCTCCTGATGTAGGATGCAGTGAAAACTTAGGATGGGACTCTTTTGATGTTCACGAAGAAGTGCTACGAATCCTCTATTTTTCCCCACCATGCACAGAGCAACATCAGTACACACTGAAATAAGTTTATCCATTGGTAGATTTTTTTCATTAGAGAGCTCAGTGAAAGACTCGAATAAATCCTTCCCTCTTGTTGTCCCTTTCAAAGGCAAAACAGCAAGACTTTCCTCATGTAGTGTGTCACCAACAACATACCTTGGAATCACGCTGAACTGGGATAAATGGCTTATATCTGTTGACTCATCCACAGAGAGAGAAAAGAATAGTGTTCATTTATGTCCTTCAGTTGTGTTTCCTCAATTTGATTTGCCATCATTATCATACAATTGTGAACAGTTTTTGCCGACAGAGGCATGCCTTTTATTTGTTTGATTATCTTGTCTTTATCTGAAAAGTCATCAAAAAGTTCATTGGCAACATCAAGCATGAATGTTTTGGCATACTCCCCATCTGTGAATGGCTTTCTGTTTCTCACAATTGCTAAAGTAGCAGCAAAGCTAGCCAAATTCCAGTCACCTTGTTGGATCCAAACACGGAGTTGCTACTTTCTAGCTTGCACTCTGCACGGTAGCTCTTCACAGGCTTTCTTCCTGCTGTCCCCCACAAGATATTTTGATGCAAATGTAGTATGGCATAGGTCAAAGTGTCACTTTGTATTTGTCCATTTCATCGATGAAATTTTTTCATTGCATATTAGACATACTGCAGAACTTGGTCTCTCCACAAAGGCGAATTCCTCTGTCCATTTCTGCTGAAAAGTATGATACTCATCATCCTTTGATACTTCTCTTCTTCTTTTAGCCATCTTCTTCAATAAAAGGGTTTCTGCAATTAGTTAGCTGACTACTTTATTAAAAGGAAGGAAAGTGAAGTTCAGTTTAATTAGAAAATTAGAAGTTAAATACCACTAAGGGCCTGTCCCCTTCTCCAGCTGTGAAAACAAAAAGAAAGAAAAACATCCAATTCAAGCTATTTTATTAATCAAAAAACAAGACTTAATGGGGCACTATGTTACTGATATAACTGCACACATAGATATAAAACTCCTTTACACTAAGAAAATTGCTGAAATAAAGAGAGAAAAATTCAGGAAGAATACTTTTTCCTCTCCCTCTCTCAAGTCAGACAACAGGAGAAGAAAAAGCTGCCTGCCTGCTGGTTAAGCCATTTGTCCACATAAATTAAGTAGGAGATCAGCAGATTACAGAAAATAACATGACTTGTGTGCAGACATTAGTAAGTAGTGGGGGAGGAGGGTACCTTTTCATGGAAAACTGGCCAGGACACATCACACACATTTTCTGGTACAGGTTTTTATTAGTGCTGCCTACTCAGTCATTCTGTATCAAATGAAACAACTACTAGGGAGAAATGCTTCTCACTAATGAAGCATATGTAAAGATGTAATATGACTATAGTTCCCCTTTAAGAGTAGGTAGAAAAGTTAAAAACAATAACAATCCCACAAATAGGGAGTGTAGACCCCGTGAATAGAGGTCACAAACAAGGCAGTGTTCTCACTGAAAAATCAATATAGCAGCAGAATAGGTAAAAAAAAAGTGAGACATGATTGTAAATGTATATATGCACTGAGATAAAGCCATGTAAATCAGAGGCAGAAGGGTAGAGAATGTAGACAAAAGTGATCAATCACTATACAGAACCCCAAGATGTCAGTAACAGATGTGGAAAGAGTAAAAGGAGGGGAGAAGAAGGAACACACAGCGTACCTACCAAGCCAAACTAAAGACCAGGATTCATCTTGCGCGGCAATATCAATGAGGGAGCCTTCTATCTTAGAAGATAGTCACAGTACCAAAAGGTACATGACGCGTGATGTCATGACGTTGACATATGTAATATGGGAATAAAGCAAGTAGATGAGGTCTGTAGGTCCCTAAGTCAGTAGGTGGGGAAGGATGGTACAATGGTGGAGGTAGTAAACTGAGGTGATAGGAGATGTAAGAGAATGACTGAGTTTAGGGAAATAGAAGATGATGAAGTATAATAAGCAGCAAGGGGAGATAATGAGGTAGTTGGGCAGGCAGCTGCAACAGGGAGACACAGACTGGGTACACAGGCTTGAGACAGAGGACACTGAAGGAAAACAGGCTGAACCCTTCCTGGTAGGAAGGGCACTTCTACAGACAAAAGGTTAGGGCCAGTCAGAAATGGTTTTAAACTAACTAGAGGGCTTTCTAGTCAGTTTCTCAGGTTCACAAAGGAAGAGTCCCAAGGCTCTTCCCTCTCTGTTAAATAGAAGGGCTTCTCAGAGGAAGTATAGAGATCACCACTTCCTCCAACTCCCCTCAGGACTCAAAGAGAAACTATTTCTTTCTCTCCTTATCCCTCTTTTATCATTCAACCAATGATTTAGCAAAAGTTTGATTAAATAACAACAGGGTTTATTAAGTTTCAGGGTTGATTATAAAGGACAGAGGGATACAAGGTTTCTCTAACAACCACCTAGGGAGAAACTCCAGGTGGGGGAGGGAAACAGGAATGGGGCAAACTGAGCAAGAGCCTGCTCCCACTCAGCCCCGGGAGGCTTTGTTACCTTTAAGGTTAGGAAAGTTATACACAATGAATCAGGAGATAATTTGTATCAAGGGTAAGCCCTACTTGTCTATGGGGAAAACCTAAGTCTTCAAAGTTTGATTGCTACCACCCAAATCCACCTTCTCCCAAAACCCACAGGAAATTAGGAAAGGAAATGGGGAATTTAATAAGGAAGGTCAGGGAGATCCAGAGGAATTTAGCTAAGCTACAAAATCTCAAGAGAAAAGGCACAGAATCAAGGCCAGGTTTCAGCCCAAAGATGGAGCTCAGTTGACCCTTCTGCTCTCACCAAGCATCCGGGATCAACTGCTGTTAGTCAGGGTTCTAAACCCTCTCAACTGTCAGAAATTCTGCAGTTCGCCTTTTACAGGGTTGATTGCACCTCTGCACTACACGTATCACGTGACGCATGAAGCCATGTGTAAACTGTTAGTTACTGTGCCGCGGTTCGTCTGTCAGTGCTCACAGTGTGTGCTTCTGTAACAGCACCTGAAAAAAATTGACTTTATGGCTCCTGCAGAAAGAGCCATATATGGCCCTCAAAAGAGCCAGATATGGCTCAAGAGCCATACGTTGCCGACCCCTGCTCTAGACATTTCTGGAGGCAGATGAAATTGACTGGGAATGGGAAAGTTATATATAATAAAAATAAATTATGTCATAGAAATAAATAATTTCAACAGCAGAGATTTATATTAAAAGGAGAAAGGAGATATTTTGTTTTTAATAATCTACATAAGAGATCTCACATATCCAGAAAAATTTTAGAAATATGAATAGAGAGAGAAAAGGAATATATTTTAGAGTTAGAGCAGAAATAAAACAACAAAATGAATGTAATTATACTGTATGACAACCTTTATATCAAAAGATTGATAAGTAGACAGATTTATTTCATTTTGAACATCACCTTGAAAAATCACATCTTGAAAAAGAATCATTGATTTGCCTACCTTTAATTCTACAGAACTTATTCAGTTAAAATAAGAAGTAATACTTATCTAACCATCTTACCATCCTTCATTATTACCTTTGAAAATTTTTTTTAATTTCTACTTTTGAAATACAGATGGATATTTCATATTCTAATATTCTTTTCCCACACAGTAAGGATCTGATAAATCCCTATCTTCCTTCTTTCCTTTGGACAATCTTGGATTATGATAATAGAAGAAAGCTCAAGTTAAACCTATCTCCAACTATTCAGCATGATATGAGAGTTACTATGCAATCCATAATTTTCAAGAAGATATTGATAATATATTCTTTTCAGTGGACATGAATACTATTACACAATGAAGGGTGGTATATTAATTGACCCCTTCGAAATTTAAAAGAACCAATGTACCATTATTCCAATGAAATAACAAAGGATATTAGGTAGCAGGAAAGAATAAGGAAAATAACTGAAAGATGAAAGGAAAAATTAGAGGTTATCCTAGACTCTTCCACTTGGAGAAAACAAAAGTATTGTTTTGCACAATAATTTAACATAAAAATAGTTTACTGCACTTTTACATCTTAGACTATATAGATTTTTTAGCTCAACTGCTATGCTTTTTTTTTAATAGTGATGGGAAAAAGTATATACTTGCAGGTTATTAAATAGTTGAGAAAAGGATATTTCCTTACCAGTAACACAGAAATAATATTCAGCAAGGATAAAATAGCGAATAGCAACCATCTTATTCCCCACCATCTCTGTATGGAAACTCATCTGCTCATCAGAGCAGAGTGTGAGGATTCATAAGGTCTTGAGACAATCACAAGAATGGAAAGGTCTCAATCCTATTTAAGTGGGTCTTTTTATTCCTTTAAGTGAACAAGAATGAATAGCAAGATAGTAAATATTTGCTAGGAATTTGTTTCAAGGGAACTGTAGCTTGAACCTTACCCCATCTTTTGATCAATCAAGTCTTTGTGCTCTACTTTGTCAGCACTCAGAGGGAAATAGACAATAACTGATCTAACCCATGTTGGAGGCAGAAGAGGAGACCTACTATTAATTATATCCCAGGATAGGGAACTCTAAACCAGCTGAATGGCATAACTAAGAAGGAATTATCTAGAACAAATGATAGAAAAAAGTATATAAAAAATTACTAAATTAATTCGTAAAGAAGAGAGAGAACAAAGTTTCTTTCTCTGTGAAATATTATTATTTTGTCCCTTGACTTCCTAGAGTATGTGATTCTTTATAATGATTCTACCACCAAAACTGAAAAAATCAGGACATTTAACCTCTAACTTATTCTTTAGAAAAGAAGAATACTGGTTCAGCTCAAACATAGGGTGGATTTAAATATAACCTGCAATATGAAAAAAGTCTTTTTTAAAAAATTAAATGTTACAGTATAATTAAAGATTAATAATATTATTGATAGTTTTATCATGTCTTTTTACTATCATTTTCCTGAGAAGTCAACTAAGCAACTTTAATTACAATTAGCCCAGAAAAAATGTTTCATTGTATTTGTATGACCAGTACCTAACATAATGTTGTAAACATAATAAAAACTTAACAAGTTTAACCAGAACTGTGGTTATCATATAATATTTGTGTTTGTCAGTTCCCCCACACCCAAACACACACACAGAATCTCATGAAGAGCATTTGTAGTACAGATATGATTATCATGGAAGTTGAGTCTGATTAAATGAAAAAATCATAAATCTCTAAAGTATGGCATTAAATAAGTAAAAGTTTGCCAACTATGGAAACTTGAAAGTCTACTTCTTGAATTATAGCTTTAGAAAGAAATATCCAAGTCAGTCAGTGAAGTCTGGTTTTCATACATTTACAACAGTAATTAGACTCCCTGATTCTTTTTTCCTGAAATTAAAAATATACTTAATTATGTCCTAAGAAAATTTATTATCCAGACAAGTGATGGTCTATTCTCTTATGCCACAAAGGTACTATTCTCTCATATATAAAAAGATATTCAAGAAATTATTGAATAATTCCAATGAAACTTAATCTTTTCATGTCACTGACAGTATTTCCAAGTTTTTAAAGTGTAATGTTATTTGGCATTGCAATATGAAAAGCAGAATGATTGACAGTTAGCAGTTTGGAACTTAGAATGAACCAAACTTGCCATGAGCCAGCAAAGGCAAAATTCAGTTGCTGGGAGGACTATATAAGTAGGATTTGGACTGAAGGAGAGGTCTCAGTTTTGAGAAGGGATTTTGGTGAGAAGTCTTGGTTGGGTTTAGGTAGGCCAAGGTCAGCTTAGGATACCAGCAACTAGTTCTGATCACTACAATACTCTCAAATCCTGTGTGACTCTATACTGTACATCCTGATTAATTACTCAACAAGAGGAAGCAGTATCAATCACTCTCAAACCTGATTCAGGTTAAACCAGCCTAGCTTTGCCAGGTTGAATCTGGCAGGCAAGCCACATCAACTGTCAAACTTGAAACCCTGATTACCTTCAATTCTCATAGCATCTGATCATCCTGTACCTTAAGCCAAGGATTCCTTTTATCCCTCTCTTCTTCAATTTCCTGTTCCATTTTCCTAAGTTTGTTACCATTAAATCTTAAAGTCACTTAGATATGTCATTCTTTACCTTAAGGATTAACAATCATATCCTTGGGTATTTGAAGAAAGAGGGATTATTTCCAACTGAATTTTGTCACAGTCAATTAGTGTTTACTTATGTCTTGGGGCCAGGATAAGCAATTAGAAGAGCTTTGTAGTCTGAACCACAGTTTCTTCACTTAACTACTTGTTCTGGGACAGTGTTATACTGAAGTTCGGTGTAGTAGTTTCTTCACAAATATTTATGTGGATTCCTTAGTATTTCACTACCACAACGTGGTGTTACACCCAAGGATTTCCACACTCACTCAGCTTCATCTCCTTATACCATCAGAGGACCTATCCACATTATTATATAACAAAGTTATTTGTAAATGATACAGTGGAGTAGCAGCCTTTTAAACTGATATTTCTAAAGATGGGCTTGGAAAGAAACAAGTTCAAAGTGCTAAATGAATAGATTTGGACTGGTTAATAAAAATCCAGTAAGACATCAAATAGCATGACCCTGTGTTGGAATATAATATACATACCCACAAGTGGAGGTATAACATGTCATAACATATTTTGGCCTATTGGTAATTCCAGATTTTAAGTCTACACCCAAATAGAACAAGTTGTGACAAGTTCTACTATTCCATAAAGGTTTTGAATAAGGTCCTGAAAAATTGTATGCTTTCCAAAGGCCAGACTGACAGGGTATGAAAGGGTTTATTTGCAATCAGTTGTCCATCTGGTAATTGACACTAAGGCCACGGAAAGCTATGAGATAAAGATAATTATAAATTATTTTTGATTCTAAATTACACCAATCTGCTTTGGCAGTGGTAAAAAAGTGAAAAAAGACCTAAGCATCATAGTTTTCAGATATCTATAAATATTCCCTTGGCCCAAGGTATTTTAAATGTGAGACCCCTTTCTAGTGACTGATAAATACCCATACCACTAGAAGAACTGCATCAAAACTATATTAACATACTTACTCTAAGTTAAATATGAAAAGAAAAGGAAAGTGCATCTACATGGAAGAATATCTCATACTTTGTAGAACTGGTTTTATTAGGTATCAGAAAGCAGCAAGAATTAGCATTTAATGAGAAACTTGGCAATCTTGCATTGCAGAGCTAATGATAAACATTTGTAAAAAATCCATCGTGAAAAATAATATTAATTCATAAAATATAAACTGTTTCAGAGGAGAAATTCTATAAAGAATTCAATAACAACATTTAAATCAACCTGTTACATGGTACTCAGTGACTTCAATGTAAAGGTGAGCATGGGAAAGATAAAAATATTTTGTTATATTTTGGAAAGTATTGTTCAAAATAAAAAAATAATCATTTCTAAAGATCAATAGCACATAAATACTATATATTATGACTTCAAAGTGCTAATTGTTAGACATGATCAACAACTTCCAAAATCACACAAAAAATAATAAATTAGTAATTCCTAATTAAGTTGTTTATATTTAGATAATCAATTTATTATATTTTCAAATACGGATGTAGACACATCAATTATAGAAACAAATGCATATTTTAGTTATCTAGCCCTTAGTTAGTAATATTTAATGCTACTTCTATCTATAATTTTTTTAATTGCTTAGAGAAAAAGGAGAGATCAATGAATTGGGAATGTAATTAAAATATAGAATAAATTAAAAAAATCTTCAATTAGAAATCCTAAAAGTCAAAAGTGAGATCCATAAAATTGAATGTAAGAAAATCATTGAATTAATAAATAAGTCTAGGATTTGTCTTAATGAAAAAAATAAACAAAATAGATAAATCATTCACAAATATATTTAAAAAAGAAGGAAACTAAATCACTAGCATTAAAAACAAAACAAATGGATATACTAACAATGAAGATGAAATTAAAGCAATTAGAAGTTATTTTGCTCAATTATATGCAAATATATATAACAAAGTAAGTTAAATGTAAAATAATTACAAAAAAAGAGGCTAGGGGCAGCTGGGTAGCTCAGTGGAGTGAGAGTCAGGCCTAGAGACAGGAGGTCCTAGGTTCAAACCCGGCCTCAGCCACTTCCCAGCTGTGTGACCCTGAGCAAGTCACTTGACCCCCATTGCCCACCCTTACCAATCTTCCACCTATGAGACAATACACCGAAGTACAAAGGTTTAAAAAAAAAAAGAGGCTAGATTACTAGAGGTAGACATATGTTATAAAGAAGTGGGTGATCTTGTTTAAGGGAGGGATAAAGGTGATGAGGTGATTGGAGGAGGAATGAAGGGGATACTTGAGGGTAGGGATGAATTAGGTAGGTGGTATACAGGAAGGTAAGGGAATGGATGGGAGTAAAGGAAGGCAAATCAAACAGGCTTATTCACTGAAGGCTGGAGACAGAAAATAATAAGGAAATAGGCTGGGTTCTTCAGGCAGAGAAGATATCTCTGAGATACAAAAGGAGTTGGGTCAGTCAGAAATATTTTAAATCTGGCTGGAGGGCTTCTCTTGTTAATTTCTAAAATCCCTTGAGGGAGGAGTCAAAGGGCTCCTCCCTGCCAGTGAAACTGATGGCTGCAGGAAGTCTTGGGTAGGTACTTCCTGCCAAGATGGATGCCTGTGGTTCCCTTAAGAAATAAAAATAAATTAATTCCTTCCCTCTTCAGCCCTTGCCTTAATCTTTGATACAATCATTCACCAGAGGCTTTGAGTAGGTAACAAAGGGGATTTATTAATGTCAGGGATAATCAGAAGGAGAGAGGGGTGTAGGGTTTTATAATATCCACTAGGGAGAAAGCTGATGGTAGGGGAAGGGTCACAGGAGGGGGTTAGACTGAGAGAGGCCGGCTCTCCCCATCAAGAAGGTTTGACTGTGTTTTGAAATAAAGCATTTATCAAATCATTAAATTAAGGGTGGCTTGTTTTAGGATGCCATACTTGCCTACAGAAACTAAAATCATGATGTCCAACCACCAAGCCCACCCTTCCTCCCAGGACCCAAAGGAGCAGTGATGGGTAAACTATGACCCACGGGCCAGATGCGGCCCCCTCAAATGTTCTATTGGGCCACAGGATATTATTCCTAATCTGACAAATACAATGAGTAGGATACAGTACAATGAAACTTCTAAAGATTTGCCTTAAAAACAGACTGACAGATGAGCATTCCCTTTCCTTTGGCCCCCTCTTTAAAAAGTTTTCCCATCACTGCTCTAAATAACTTTTGATTAGATTAATGCAAACTAAAACAATTCTAAGATATTATCTCATACCTATCAGATTAGGTAAAATGATGAGAGAAAAATGAAAAATGTTGGATGGGATGTGGAAAAATGGGGACAGTAAATGTAAATTGATCCAACAATTTTGGGAAACAATTTGACTTAATTACATGCAAAAAGTTATAAAACTGTGTATACTGTAAATGTGAATTCTAGAAGCCCCAAGTTTGCCCATTTCCCTTGGGAACTTTACCTTTAAGGGAAGTCCCAAACTGATTTTGTCTTATACTGAACAAGGAATCTCCTAGCATCCATTGTGTCCTGAATAGAAGTAATAGAAATGCTCAAATCCTCAATCACCCTTTTTGTCTTAGAAGTTTCTTCCCATTGTATCAGAGATCCTTTCCCAAAAAGACTAACACCTGGCAGAAACTATGCTTTTTGTACCCATTGTATGTTGGGCCTCTCCCTAATGCCCTAGTCTCTAACTACAGCCTCTTTTCCAAGTCTGTTTGTAAACTGTCAGTTTATGTTTGCTGTACTTAATTCCCCAAAGGGGACATAAGTCTACAAGTTCTGTTGTTCTTTGGAGAATCATCTAGTACAGTGATTCTTGCAGAGACACTGTCCTCAGAGCCCCAGAGTTTTGACTCTGCTATTAACACTAGGCTCTGTGTGCCAGCCAAAAATTAAGGACCTGTCTCTTTACTGGTTAAAGATTTGGTTTTTCTGACTACTTTAGTGGTTCTGTGTTTTTCCAAGTCAACAATACTTTTAAACCTACCATTTCTATTGCTGGATCTTTTCCCTAAGAGATAAGGGGAAAAGGAAAAACTATGTTCCAAAATATTTTTAGCAGTTCTCTTTGTGGTGACAACTGGAAATTGAAGGCATGCCCATCAATTGGGGAATGGATAAACAAACTGTGGTATAAGATTGTGATGGAATAATACTATGATATAAGAAATGAGAGCAGGTTAATTTAAAAAATGAAAAGAACTACATAGGATAATGAAAATAAGTAGCTAAATGGACATTTTATACGGCTACTGAACTGATACCAGAAGCATAACTTTTACTGTCATATCCAGAGAAAGAATTAAAAAGTATGGAAATATGAAAGAGAAATTAATTTATACAAATCTGTCTCATGGCTGATGATTTCTGTGATGCAAGGAATGGAGGAGTGGGCTGAGATAATCGTAAATAAGTTATATGAATACAAAAAAAAACACAATACTATTAAAGATAAAGAGATGGGAAAATAAACATAATAGTTACCCATGTTATCTTAATCCCCTTTGTGAGTAGAGTTCATGATTTTTCCAAGTCATTGGTATCTACTTTTCTTTTCAGATATCTTGTGAATCAAATCTTCAGTATGTAAGGGGGTAAAGGGATTTTTGGTCGAATATGTTAAAAAGTGGTCTCCAGGGGAAAAATCCCCAATTAAGGAATAACCTCAAGTCAAAATAGACTTTTATGGAAATTTATTTACAATTGAGAAGAGGTAGAAGAAATAAGGAAATAAGAATCTAACACTAGGTAAATTACTATGATCCTCTAATTAATCCAGGTAGATCTAATTAACCCTCAGCCAAGAGTCAGAGGGCTAGAGACCCAGTGGACTCTCTATTAAAGGGAAGTTCCTTAAGAGAAGTTCAGGAAGATTCAATCTTTAAACTCACTATGTGGAATTCTAAAGAAGATATTAAGAGCAGTCTCACCAAGGTCTCAGCTTCCCAGCCAGCACTCCTCCATGAATAAGGAAAGCTAGAAGATTCCTCAGCCCAGCTGATTGAGGTCTCTTTTAAAAGGGATCACTTATGTGTCACTCCCTGTGCCTCCGTCCTAGTTTGCGTGTCCAATCATAACAGATGCTTCTCTTAGGACTGCCTAGGGGGCAGTCAGTGGATTCTGATTCATCACCCACTCTAACACACATAAGTTATGGACCTCCCAAAATTGGAGATGTTCTCACCTTTGGTGGTTAGATCTAAAGATGGGCAGTGTAGACTTAATCTAATTATCACAAGTACCATAATATTTTTTTTGCCTCCTGTGTGCATAATTGGCTTTTTTCAATTGTTCTTAACAATGAAAAAAATGAAGAAATATAAATCTTTATCTTTCTATGTTGGATGGATACTTTTGAATAAATTTTTAGCCTAGTCTTTTGAGAGTGTTTTCCAGAGGAAAAAAATTAAAAATCATTAAATTTTTCCTCTGTTATACCATGAGTGAGTCATCTAAACTCCCTAAGCAAAATTGAAGAATTTTTTAGCAGTTGACATCTAAGATTATTTTCACCTCTAAATCCATGATCCTTTAATCTTCAGAATAGAATTCTAGGATTCATATTTAAAGTACCTTGAATTATATGTAGAAGGATTATTTTATGAGCAGAGTATGTGTGTTGTAAAATGTATGCATATTAAGGAACATGAAGTAAGGGAAAATTAAGGGAGAATACATCTGTTTCCCAAAGTTGCAATACCTCTTTCATTTTTTGTGTGCAAAAGCTATCTGACACCTTTATGAAAAACTTTTTGTCTGCATTAGATTTTGTGGAAAACTGAAATAGCATAAATTAATTTTAACTTCTATGCAGGTAAAATGCTCAAAACAGTTTGAGGCTCACTGGTCCTGGAAAGTAATAAGGATGTATGAATTCTATTTCTATTCTAATGAAACTTGAGAAATATCACTTATCTTCTCTGTAGATGAATTTTCCCCATCTGAAACATAAGGATAAAATTATCTGCCATCTGCTAATAAGATCTGATTATAATTTACAGAGTGTTGAGAAAATTGAGATAATTTTAAAATCCTTAGAGTTTTTGGAATAAAGTGCATTTTATGTATGTGTCTTATCTTCCCAAATGAATTATTTTTAACTCCCTTAAGGTAAAAAGCTGTGCCTTTTACATAATATGTGTTTATGAACTGTCTAGCAACAATAATTACACCAGTGTTGTTGATGATTGTAATGACAAATTTATATAGTGCCTTAAGCTTTTATGCCCCACTTTTGTATACTTTGAGCATTTTGTATAAAGTCTATACTTGGGGAATTCTGATTTTAACAAAAGGGTAAATTAAGGCAAGGTAACCATAACAAGATAGAATATATTAGCAGTGGCATGCTGCCTGTCAGTAAATGAGTCTGTGATTTGCTTCTATTTATGCTAATGATCCTAAGAAAAAAGAGACTTACCATCTTAAGAAGTTATGGAGGTATAGAACAAAGACAAGAACAGGGTAGATGACATCATGACATATAGGGCAATTGACTGGTTATGAAGTTAAGTTTCAGGAAGCAACAGGATTGCTTAGAAATTTGGTAATGAGGGCTAAAAATGACCCACATATTCTCTCATAAGACTAGGAAGTGCTAGGCTTATAGCCAAAAAGAGATAGTAGGCAAAAACATTTGTACAAAAATATACATAGCTACCTTCTTTGTGGTGGGAAAAGAATTGGAAAATGAGGGAATGTTTTTTGATTGGGGAATGGCTGAACAAATTGTGGTATCATATGATGATGGAATACTATTGTGCTGAGAGGAATAATAAACTGGAGCAATTCCATGTGAACTAAAAAGACCTCTAGGAATTGCAGAGTGAAAGGACCAGAACCAGGAAAATATTGTACACAGAGACAGACACACCATGGCACAATCAAACATAATGGATTTCTCTATTGGCAGCAATGCAATAATCCAGGACAATTCTGAGGTATTTATAAGAAAAAACAATATTTACACCCAGAGAAAGAACTGTGCAATTAGGTGAAAAAGGAGAGGAGGGAAAGAACATGAATCATGAAACCATGAAAACATATTCTAAATTAATTAATTACATTTTTTAAAAGACTAAAATATAATCACTGTTTGAGTCAAGGTGAGAAATAGTGACCCAGACTTTTGGACAAGAAACCAGACAACCTTGAAAAATAGTATAGTAGTTCCAGGCTAAAATGGCCACAGAGTAGATGCAATAGACTTCCTTTCCTCACCACCTACTATATAAAGTGCCTCAAAAGGACAAAAACCAAAATCAGGAGTGAGAAGGGGCTCTTCCAAAGGGCACAGGCTTGAAGGTAGGCAGAGTTTGGGCATTTCCACACTATAAAGGGGTAAAATTCATCCTACTAAATCTGAAGCTGATCACCCATCCCCCATTCCACTTACAGAGTTAAAACAAGTGCAGAGGCAGAGCAAGTACAGGACAATCACTAGGTTCTTAGGAGGGGCTGGCTGAGGACACCACAGACTTACCCCAAAGAGCAGAGAGACTTGGGACCCAAGGAAACTGAGGAATGTGAAGATTGGGTGTGGAGATAGGGCAGAGAGGGGCTGTGCACAACAGATGGAGCAGAGACTGATAAATTACCTTGGGCAAAAACTGCTCTGTAGCTCAATACACAGAGAGCCTGCCCTCCTTATTCAAAATTCTGACTTGGAAGGGAAGAAAGACCTTGCACAGAAATGGCCACCAAAACCCAGGGATAACAACTTCAACTACCAAAAAGACCCCACAAAAAAAAAACCAAGGACAGAAATTTGACCTTTGATAATTTCTATGGAATAAAACACTAGACTACAGAGGAGAGCGAAGAGGACAACAAACAAGCAAACACATCCAAACTTTCAAAAAAATGGAAATTTGTCACAAGCTACTGAGGAGCTGAGATTTGAGATGATGAGAAAGATAGGAGAAACTTTGCAAAAAGAAGTGGGAAAAAGTTCAAAAATAAAATAACAGTTTAAAAGACAGAATCTGCCACTTGGAAAAAGAAGCCCAGAAATAAACTAAAATGATGAGCAAAGTGAAGATCAGAATTGACCTGCTGTAAGCCATGAAAAGCAGGATATACTAAACAAAAGAGGAAAATCAATTTTACAAAAAAAGCAAGCCATTCCCCATTTGATAAATGGGCAAGGGACATGAATAGGCAGTTTTCTGATAAAGAAATTAAATATAAGCCCACGAAAAGAGTTCTAAATCTCTTATAATCAGAGAAATGCAAATCAAAATAACTCTGAGATACCACCTCAAACCCTGCAGATTGACTAATATGACAGCAAAGGAAAGTAATAAATGTCGAAGGGCATGTGACAAAATTGGGACATTAATGCACTTCTGGTGGAGTTGTGAATTGATCCAACAATTCTGGAAGGCAATTTGGAACTATGCCCAAAAGACTTTAAAAGACTGCCTGCCCTTTGATCCAGCCATACTACTGTTGGGTTTTTACTCCAAAGAAATAAAAAGGAAAAGAGTTGTACAAAAATATTCATAGCCATGCTCTTTGTGGTGGCAAAAAATTAGAAAATGAGGAGATACCCTTTGATTGGGGAATGGCTGAACTAATTGTGGTATCTGTTGGTGATGGAATACTATTTTGCTAAAAAGAATAATGAACTGGATGAATTCCATGTGAACTGGAATGACCTCCAGGAATTGATGCATAGTGAAAGGAATAGAAACCAGAGAACATTATACACACAGAAGGATACATTGTGGCACAAAGGAATATAATAGACTTTTCCACTAATAGCAATGCAATGATCCAGGACAATTCTGAAGGACTTATGAGAAAAAACACTATCCACATCCAGAGAAAGAACTGTGGGAGTAAAAACACAGAAGAAAAACAACTTCTTGATCACATGGTTTGATGGGGATCTTATTGGGGATGTAGACTCTAAAAGGTCACCCTAGTGCAAATACTAATAATATGGAAATAGGTCTTGATCAGTAACACATGTAAAACCCAGTGGAATTGCTTGTTGACTACAGGAGGGTTTTGGGAGGAGAGGAGGGGAAGGACATGATTCGTGTAACTATTGGAAAATATTTTAATTTAATTAATTAAATAAATAACCTTAAACAAAAAGAAAGAAAGAAAAATAGTATAGTTAAAAGAATTTTTTTGAATGATGGAGGCCTAGCAATACCAGATTTTAAATTTTACTATAAAGCAGAGATCAGCAAAACAACATAGTACTGGCTTAAAGACACAGGGGAAGATCAATGGAATAGACTAGGGAACCATAACCTCAACAAGCTAGTGTTTGTTAAACCCAAAGATTCTAGCTTTGGGGACAAGAACTCACTATTTGACAAAATTTGCTAGGAAAATTAGAAAAAAATTATGGGAAAAATTAGGCTTAGATCATTATCGTATACCATATATGAAGAAAAATTAAAAATGTATAAATGAATTAAATATAATGAGTGAAATCATAAATAAATTAGGTGAGCATAGAATAGTATACTTTTCAGATCTGTGGGAAAGGAAGGAATTTAAGACCAAGCAAGAGAAACATTGCAAAATCTCAAATGAATGACTGATTTTATCAAATTAAAAAGTATTTGTACAAATAAAACCAATTCAACAAAAAATAGAAGGAAAGCAAGAAACTGGGAGAACATTTTTATAACAAAACTCTTTGACAAATTTTAATTTCTTAAATATGTAAGGAACTAAGTCAAATTTACAAAAAATCTAACTCTTCCCCAATCAACAAATGCTCAAGGGACATAAATAGGCAGTTTTTACATGATAAAATCAAAACTATCAATAAGTACATGAAAAACTGTTCTAAATTCCTCATGATTAGAGAAATGGAAATTATAACAACTCTGATGTACCACCTTACTCTAGCAGACTGGTCAATATGGCAGCAAAGGAAAGTGATAAATGTTGGAGAGGATGTGGCAAAATTGGTACATTAATACACTTCTGGTGGAGTTGTGAATTGATCTAACCTTTCTAAAGGCCTATTTCAAACTATGTGCAAAGGGCTTTAAAAGACTGCCTGCCTTTTGACGCAGCCATACCACTGTTGGTTTTGTTAAGGAAAGATACTTGTACACAAATATTTACAGCCATACTCTCTGTGGTGGCAAAAAAATTGGAAAATGAGAGGTATCCATCAATTGGGGAATGGCTGAATAAATTGTGGTATATGATGGTGATGGAATATTATTGTGTTGAAAAGAATAATGAACTGGAGGAATACCATGTGAACTGTAATAAACTCCAGGAATTGGTGCAGAGTGAAAGGAGCAGAATCAGGAGAATATTATACACAGAGACTGATATATGATGGCACAATTGAATGTAACAGACTTCTCTATTAGCAGCAATGCAATGATCTAGGACCTTCCAGAGGAAATTATGAGAAAGAATGCTATCTACATTCAGAGTTTTGTTTTGTTTTGTTTTGTTTTGTTTTCCTTCATGGTTGAAGTTCAGAGTGAGCCTTAATATAATAACTAATGTGAAGTTGACAAAGAATAACAAGACTGATTAATTGTATAACAAACCATAGTGAAAATATATTAAACCATGAAAGAAATTTAGAAGGGAGATTTACATGCCCCATGGCAACAAGAACTCAGCAATCACAGGTACCTTTGAAATAAAAATACACTAGTAATATAATAATGATCATGAACATTAACTTCAAGTATTTTTGTATTGTAGTAAACAAATCCAAAAATTAATTTAATTAGCATATTTCATCTTAAAACTCAGATGGTTCACATCTGAGTCCTCTGGTCTGAAAACATCTCTTAGACATCCTAGAAGTCCTCAGGATAACTCTGAAGTGATCTCTTCAGTATATATATATTTCTTTATCTCCATACTGTAGGGGATAAAATTAAAATGCTTTGACTAAATATAAGAGAATGTTGTCACTGAAATTATAACTCAAATCAAAATGACTTTTTATTTAGCAGCTTTATTTACAAAATAGAGGGAAAGAGTAGAGAAATGTGAAAGAGGGTAGAGTAAGTAGTCTAGATTATCACCCTAAATGTTTCTCTGGGGCCTGGCTCAACTCAGGCTGTGCTAATTAGCCCTCTACCAGAAGGTCCTCAGCCAGAGGGCCATTTAGCCAGAGAAACCAGTGGTAAATAACCACACAGTCGCCTCAGGAAATGAATCTCTCCAGAAGCCAGGAAGGGAGTCAGATTTCACTCACCCATGTTGTAGTCCAAAGGGGAAGATCCAAGAGCAGTTCTACCAAATGCTAGAGACCTAGGTCCATGCTGAAGGAGGTCCTCTACCAGCTTACAGAACTTAGAAAGAGCTCAAAGACCCCTGTGACAAGAAGTTTCTGCCACTTTTAATGACCCTTCTTTACATTATTTCCTGTTCCTTCCTCCACTTTAGGGAACTAATTGTAGTTTTTAAATTTGCTTAGAACTGCCAGTCAGTTGCTTCTGGAGGTTAAAATCCTTCAATAAGTAGTTTGTGTACTTCCCCTACGTTAGGGTTAAGTAGGGGTGTATTCAATTTTGCTGATTAAACTTAAAAGTAGACAAGGGGACAATTAATCCCATCTTCACAGTATCATTCATAGAAATTCTTAGATATTATTGATAAGATATTTTATAAAACTGATCTCAATAACATTTAATATAACTTCTTAGAAATTTTTTCAACAATAATTAATTAAAACCAGCTCAAATCTTGTGGTTTTGAGAAAACGAAATTAAAAAAAACATAATTCCCTTGAAACTTTAGAGAGTTTTAAATATTAAATACTCTCTTACCATTTCAACTGTTATATAAATTCTGTACGAACATAAATATTGCTAATAATCTAAAGAATATGTGTCTTTGTGTGTATATATGTATATATATATGTATATATATATATATGTATATATTTAAATCATTGAGAATTGAGAATTTGACTTTAAATTAGACTTTCTAGTTGAAGATATAATATTTACCAAAGCAGGCATATACATTAGGATTTTCTAAATTTTCAGTGACTCTATTATTTTTTACCTTTCTTCACTAATAGTTGAAAATTATTATGCTGATATATTTAAGGAACTAAGACATAACCGAATAATAAAAAGCTAAATATTTGAAAGTACCACACATAAGGTAGAATTCTTAAAAATGTTTAAAATTTATCAGGGTAGGTAATCCTTCGAAGGAAAACACTTTTCAAGATGGACAGAGTTGAGAGAGAGAAAGGGAGAAAAAAGAAAGAGAGAGAAAAAGAAAAAAGAGAAAGAGAAAGGGGAAGAGAGAAAGAAGAATGGAGAAAAATACACTTGATGGAAATACATCATAAGTATTTATAACAGAACATGAAAGGGATAAGCTCAGCCATAAATGGGAAGCAGACAGCACTGTGGATTAAAACCCAAAATCTAACAATATACTGCTTGCAAAAAAAAAAAAAGACTTGAAGCAGAGAAATAGCTAGAATAAAGGTATCAAGCTGTATTATATATGTATATATATATATATAATACATATATATTATATCATCTAGGGTGATTTTTAATGGTATTTCCCTTTCTAAATCTTGTGGCTGAGATGTTTTGGAAATATATAGAAATGCTGATGATTGATGTGGGTTTATTTTGTATCCTGCAACTTTGCTAAAGTTGTTAATTATTTCCACTAGCTTTTTAGTTGATTCTCTAGGATTCATTAAGTAGACCGTCATATCATCTACAAAGAGTGATAGTTTAGTCTCCTCATTGCCTATTTTAATACCTTCAATTTCTTTTTCTTCTCTGATTGCTACTGCTTCTAGTACAATGTTATATAATATAAGTAATAATGGTCATCCTTGTTTCACTCCTGATTTTATTAACAAGGCTTCTAATTTATCCTCATTGTAGATGTTGCTTGCTGATGGTTTTAATTATATACTGTTTATTATTTTTAGGAAAAGGCCCTTTTATTCCTATAATTTCTAGTGTTTTGAATAGCTGTTGGTATTGTATTTTGTCAAAAGTTTTTTTTCTGCATCTATTGAGATTATCAGGTTTTCTGTTCCTTAGTTTGCATATTGTTGGGATGAGTTGTTCTTTAAATGTTTGATACAATATCAAGGGAAATAATGAAAAAAATATGAATGAAGGTGGCCTAGCTGTGGCTGGAGGCTTTGCTTTGGCTTAGCCTGTTAGCTGTGGCCTTTCGGCTTGGCTTTGGCCTAATTGTGCTTATTTGTCTTAGGGAACTTTAAACCTATGTCATTTCTCTGGACCTCTCCCTGATCTCTCCATCTACATTCCCTTTCCTTCCCCTGAATTTTCTTTGGGCCCTGGTTGGAAGGGATGGCTTGGTGATTGAACATTGTGGGTTTTAGTTTCTATAGACAAGTAGAGTATCCTCAAATAAGTTACCCCTAGTTTTAGTGATTTAATAAGGACTTTACTCAAAAGGCAGTCAAATCTCCCAACTGGGAGAGCAAGCTCTCTCAATTAAAACCTCTCCACAACACATCCCTCACCATCACCCCTCTCCCTAGCAGCAGTTAGACAATCCTGAAACTCTTTCTCTGTGACTCACCTGAGATTAATAAATCCCATTGTTACCTACTCAAAGCCTCTCATGAATCATTGTATCAAAAATTGAGACAAGGGCTGAAGAGGGAAGGAATCATTTTCTTTTTATTTCTTGAGAGAACTGGGGGCATCCATCTTGTCAGGAAGTACCTACCCAAGACTTCCTCCAGCCATCAGTTTGACTGGCAGGGAGGGGCCCTCTCAACTCCTCCCTCAAGAGACTTTAGAAACTAACAAGAGAAACCCTCCAGCCAAAACCTAAACATTTCTTACTGGCCCTAGTTTCCTCCCTGTATTCTCTGTCTCAAACCTCTGGGAATAAACCTGTTGGAGCTGCCCTCTCCTACATACCTCATTTCCTTTATCTTCTATATACCTTCCCTTACCTTCATTCCTTCTCCAGTCACCTTATAATAACCTAATATCCCCTTTATCCTTCCTCACACCCAAATTGCCTCTTTGACCCACTCAGATGACCTTATTTACTTCTTGTTAACAGTACCCAACAGTGAGGCAAGCAAATAAAGTGGAAAATAATGAAAAAAAATTAGATTTTTTTTAGAGGCTAGAATCAAATAATCTATTTCATTGTCCTCTCAATTTCCCACTTTTCCTCAGGGAAATGTACTGATTGTACTTGTATGCTTCAAACCCTTGAAGCCCTGTATGTGTGATTGTCATTGTTATTAAATGCAAATTATTATGTTAGATGAAAGATGCAAAGCAAAATCTTCTCTTTAATATTAGGACCTACTCCTACCTTGATGTACAACATAAAATCTAGGAAATTTTGTGAAAAAATTTTACAGATTTTGCAGAAATACATATTTCTCATTAAATTAATATAGGTATTTATAGTTAAATCAGAAATAAATAACCAGAAAAAAAATTTGAGATAAAACTCTAATTGACTTTCATCATAATTCCATTAATACTCTAATGTCAAACTGTGAAAACAGTGCCCAGGCAAACTATTTATTTATTTTTCTTTATTTTGCTTAAGAAGTATCAGAAATTACACTCCCATATATGTGTAAAAGAAGCCTTTATTTTCAAGAATAAACAAAGAAGTCTTGCCAATTATGACACTTCTTCAACAGGTGAAGAATGAGTAAAGTAACTGGTTGCATAGTAGATGGAGCATTAGAATCAGAATTGAAAAGACCTGTATGATGCTGGGCAAGGTATTCACCTTTTGTCTTTAGTAGTTTTCTTAACTATAAATGAGAAAATAGTACCCATATCTTAGAGTTATTTTGTGTATAAAAATGAAGTAATATTTTGTAAGGCTTATAGAACTAAGTGTTGAATGAATTTGTACCAAGCACTTAAAACTCAGTGTTAATAAATGAAGCTTTGGTCACTAATATGTGTATGAATCGAATAAACCCTTGTAACTTTCTCTCCTTTTCATTCACATACACATATTAAACATATTTTTTATAGCTGGACCACTTTCTGTTTGTATATGCATGGTCATGCATTACAAGGAAGAAAAGTGGAAATGTAAATGCTCTTTTTAATTTTTACCGTTATTCTTAAAATAATTCTTTGCAAACACTGTGTGAGATGGAATGCTATTTACTCCTTGGTATGTATTTCATTAACATTCATCTCCCATGGGTGGTAATGGTTTTATTCAACCCTGTCATTGAAAGAACAGAGCCCCAGAGAATAAAGTAAATGTGAGATAGTGAACAATGAGGACCAATAGGGACACTATGGCCTCATCATTATATTATATTTTAATGCCTATAGCTATGGTTGGTTAGTAAAATCAGTGAAAATTCACATTCAAAGAAAAATGATGGTTAAACTAATTATTTAGGCATTTTTAAAAGATCCAAAGAAACTTCTAGAAAATGCACAATGAATTAATGGTTATACTTCAGAGTTTGAACAAATATAATCCTTATTTTTAAGAATAAAAGATGCTATTAGTAATCAATATTATTTTGGGAAGTGAGGCTGTAAAAAACAAATACTTATTGATAACTCTTCATTCAAAATTGTGCTATGTTCTTTTGGAAAGAGGGATACAAATCAAATAAGTATTAGATGTGTTCATGATCCTCAAAAATAATTGGGAGATAACTGTGTGATCACGCTGGTGATAAACACCATGACAATTTATAAAGACAATGGATCAACATTACAGTGAGATTACACAAATGGCAGAATTTCAGAAGATACAAGAACTACCAAGTAATTATATAATTTTTTGAAGATTGGAGTTCAGATTTTTTTCTTATTCTTGTTTAGCAATTAGAAATTGGACAGTATGTTAAATTAAATTTTTTCTCAATTTGTATTAAAGCGTGGAAATAAAATTTTTGCCCCATATTGACTTTTACATATGCATGCACAAACATATACATGCTTACATGAGCAGTTAAAGGAGTAGTCAAGGAATAATCATGTAGCACCATGTAATTACTGTTAAATATCAATGATAATTTAAGTAATCATAAAAGATTACTGCTAAAAGTTAAGCTGCTTTGCAAGTGGTGCATGTGATCTTGATAGATGAAAGGTACAATATAAGACATCTAGGACCTAAACATATTTTGAATTGCTCCTAGATTGATTTTTAAACTATCTGTAGACAAGATGAAATCTTCTATTTCCTTGGAAACACATTAAAGGTACTTAATGGAAAGTTGATAGTTTGATTAATTATTGAATAAGGAATTTTGATGAAGAATTTTCAAAGAGGGGATCATTTATCTGAAAATTTTAAATCCAAGTATATCTGCTAAAAATATGTCCCTTGAAAACCTTTGTGAAGAGAATTCTGATGGTTATTTTCAAAAATAATTTTAATGGTTCAACCATAACTTTGAATATATAGTTAGGAAAAAGCAAAAACAAGACAATATAAAAGGACAAATAAAAGAGCCAAAATGGGAGACACTATGTTAAAATAGATAAAAGGTTTGCCATGAAGTCAGAAAATATGAGTTCAAGTATTTCCTCTAGCATAGATTCAGAGATCTTGGCTTAGTAAGATCATAGTTTTGAATGAGGTTATGTAGCACAACATATTCATTTCAAAGATGAAGAAACAGGTTGAGATAATAGAAGTGATTTTTCTAGGTTCTCTATATAGTAAGTATCAGAACTGGCATTTAGTCCTGGGTCATCTAATCAGAACAAGCAATCTTCCAGCTCTGTCAACATTTACCTTAGTCAGTTTTCTAAGACTATAAATTGCAAATGAATTATCACACAAACTACATTCAATGAGGATGCCAAGTGGTAAATTTATTATGATGCAGTCTGAATAGCTCTTGGCCAATAGCATTTTTCCCAATCCAGTAACCCAGTTACATCCCTGAGTATCAGATATGCAATTGCCATACTCAAATAGAGTAATTTTGGCTTTTTTGTATCATTTGTAATAGTTATAAATTGAATTTGTAGTTGCAGTGTGAAATAGAGGTTATTTTTTAGCTTATTCACTACCTTTAAAATGTCATTTTTACTACTATTGCTTTGGCCTGTATTGTCAAGTCAATTTTTTAAATTCTTTTATTTTTTTTTTACTCGACCTCTTTAAAACAGTAGTGATACTGAGATATAACATTCTAAGCAACCACCTAATATCAGCCTTTTTCTGTGCACATCTGTCTCTGTCAGCATTTTAGAAAATAAATTGATATTTTAAAATGTCTAATAGTACAATGTAAGATGCTATGGTTGTCAGAAATTTGATTTCCCTTGGCATTGTTAAGCAGCTTGTCAAGTAACCAGAATCTCACTTTTTGAATTACTATGATGTAAACTTTAGATCAATTGATTTAGTATACACTACACAGTTGTTAAATTCAAATCTTCTATTAATTTTAGTTTTATAATCTTTACAAACTCCATTTTCATTAGATTATTGTGCTGTAATAAGAGAAGAATTTAATTTTATATTAAATTACCATTCGACATTAATTATAACTATTTTAATTAAGGAAAATATTAATTTAGTATATTTAATAATTGAAGATTTAAAATACTCAGATTGAACTAGTCAATACTTTTGAATATATAGATGCAATTATGCTTCCAAGTATATTTAAATACATATGGATATATATGATTATATATATATGCTGCCATATATATATAATTCCTTTTGTTAGATATTTCCCAATTATATGTAGATTTTTTCTTCCACATTTTGTCATCCTTATACTAATGTTCTATCTATATGGTATATTTTCCCATGTCTTCTTATGAGTTTATATAAGTCTTACCAGCTTCTTTATGGAATCATCCTTCTAAAATTTTCTCATGGCACAGTAGTACTTCATCATAATCATATATTGAAATTATTTTAGCATTCATGAATTAATGGACATACCCTTGATTTCCCATGTTTGCCACCAGAAAAAGTGCTGCTAAAATTATTTTGGTACAAATAATGTCCTTTTCCTTTTCCTGTTTCTTTTATACATATGTACTTTGTGTATTACTAGGTAAAAGGGTATGACAAGTTCTATTGTCCTTTGAGAAGTTGGAAATTTCTCTCTAGAATGGTTAGACCAGTTCACAATTCCATCAATAGAGCATTAATGTCCCCATTTTTACACATCTTCTAGAATTTTTCATATTTCTTTCCTGTCATTTTTAATAATTTGTTAGATAAGAGGCAGTATCTCTGAATTGTTTTAATTTGCATATTCCTAATCAATAGTGATTTAGAACATTTTTGGGTGACTATGAAAAGCTTTTATTTCTTCTTCTGAAAACTATTTTTATACCTTTTTAGTCATTTATCAATTGGAGAATGACTTTTTTAAAAATTTGGCTTAATTTTGCATAATTTAAAGAAATTATACCTTTTTCATAGAAATTTACTTTACATTCTTCCAAGTTCCAATTTCCCTTCTAATTTTGGATGCACTATTTTTTTGTCTTTTTGCAAAATCTTTTAAATTCCACATGATTTAAAATTATGCATTTTATTTCTCATGATCCTCTCTATCTCTTCTTTAGTTATAAAACCTTTATCCATATTTCTTACAGAAACATTTTTACCTGTGTATTATTTATTGATGATTTCACCTTGTATGTATAATAATTTAGTCATCTTGATATATGGAGCCTCAGCCAAGAGGAAAAAGATCTATCAACCATAATAAGGTAAATCTATTGTAACTCCAAAACAGGTTTACCTTAAATTCAGTAATAGATTCCTGAATAGTTAATTTAATTGAAGAAAACATTGAATTTTATATTATTCAGGGCCTTTAGTTAGGAAGACTCCTCTTACTGGGTTAAAATCTGACTTCAGACACTTACTAGCTATGACACCCTGAACAAGCAAATTAACCCTGATAACTTTAGTTCCTTATCTATAAAATGAGCTGGAGAAGGAAATGGCAAACCAGTCCACTATCTATGCAAAGAAAACTCTAAATGGGTTCATGAAATATCAGAGAAGACTGAACAATGAATCAACAACAAATAAATATTCACAAGTGTATAGTAATAGGAATATTTTAATTGCATCTTAAATTTTGATAGGTGAAATTATAATTAGTTTCAGTTACTTTTTTTTTCTTTTTTGCATTTTGAAAAAAATGCTTTCAATTAGATATCTGCATAGCTTGAATATAACGTCACTTTAATAAATAGTCTGCTGTTGTGAGAATTTTTTAATCTCTTTCAGATAAAGTTACTGATTTATTTTCACTTAATTTAAAATAACAAATATTAGGGGAGAGGAACCGCAATGATGACTTTGTAGCAGCAAAAGTTAAATCCATTATAAGAATTCTTCTGAAGCAACTTTTGAAAACTGCTTCAAAATAAATGACAGGAGTCTAAAACCAACAGCAAAATTGAATGAAGAGGATCTATTGCTGAACATAACTTGTCAGGTATACAGAGAGATTTCATTTTCATAGGATAAGGGGGAAACAGAAGCAAAATTGCACACAGAAGAGTGATAGCCAACCACCTTCCACCTCTTGCACTAGGTTCTAATCCTCAGCATAAGCCAACTGGGCCCTGCCCATACCAACAACAAAGTACACCATACCCCACACCCACCTCTTGAAGTCCCAGGAACTAGCACAGCCTCCAGTGAGGCCTAGAAGTCTGTAGCACTTGGCCCATTTATGGCTACACTGTCATGAATTCCTTAGCCCTAGGGCAAAATAGCTCACAATGTTGATTCTTGCATGCCATCTACAGAGGAGACAGAGTCAGCAGTTTTTAGAACTCCCAGTACACAGGCAAAAAAAAAAGTTGGAAAATGAGCAAATAGCAAAAGAAATACCTAACTCTAGAAAATTTCTATGGAGATAAAAAGCAAAGCACAGACTCCATATGCAATGGTGATATCCAAGCAACCGTTTGCATAATTTCAAACTAAAATGGAAATTGGTCTCAGGACCTAGGAGAACTCAAAAAGGAAAATGAGGAAAATAAATGAAATCAAAACAAAAAGAAAATAATAAAAAAAGCAAAATTGGTCAAATGGAAAAAAAGGCACAAAAATCCTAAAAAACAAAAGAGACCTACTGAAAAAAAGAGGCAAAAAAAATTCAATGAGGAAAAGTGTTCCATGAACAAAAAAAATGAACCAAGAGATAAAGGAGTTCACAAGATCATGGAAGAAATTCATTATTTAAAAAATAGAATTGGACAAATGACACAACAAGAAACAATTAAAATCAAAAGAATGGAAAAAATAGAAGATATGAAATATCTCATTGAAAAACCTACTAATCTGGTGTTAGGTGTGTGTGTATGTATATATATATATATGCATATATATATGCTAGATGTACAAATTGTGTATATAAAGTAAATATTAGATATACATTAATTGTATATATGAAGTTCTTGTTCATTTTTAGAGGTATATAATATGTATATTGTTTATTTTCTTGTTTAAATTTTTGTTTGTATAGTAATTGTGAGGTTAATTTGAATTAATATTTTTAGGTTCTTATTTTTGCAAATTATAATGAGAATAGGTTTTATTTATGTATAGTATGAATTTTATGATTGTGATTTCTGTAACTGTAATTTTTGGAAATGTATATTATTTGAGACTTACATGGTGCAAGAATTATTTTGTTTTTTACTTTTTTCTCTTTACTTCTCCCTTTATATAATATAGAGTATAGGATAGTTTTATTTGAAATATCCATTAGAGAGACTGGTCTCCTAATGGATCTATACAATGTAAAGGGGAAAAAGGGGTTTTATGAGTTCAATATATTAAAAGGTGGTCACCAGAGAATTGAACTATTATCAATCCTCAATTAAGAATAATCTCAAGTTAAAATTGACATTTTTGCAGTTTATTTACAATTACGAAGGTTGAAGGTAGGGAAATTGAGAGAGAGAAACTCTGGCCCAGACCAGAGGCCTGGACCAGGTAAGAATTTAGAGGCCCAGCAGAGAGGCACAGAGGTTAATTAAAAAAGGCTTCTAGCCACAAGGCCTTTTACAATTAGTGAGGCAAGAGAAGCCTCCCTGAGGGTAGAGCCTCCAAAAACACTAAGGGAGAGAGAGAGAGTCAGCCTAATTTACCCACTTGACAATTCAAAGGGAAGTAGTCAGAGGTCCCACCAAAGTCTCAGCATTCCAACACTCCTCCATGAACCAGAAGAGGTCCTCACCAGATACTCTCTTCCACCAAAGACTTCAGCTGACTGAGGACCTTCTCCTTTTAAATGGGTTACTTATGCGTCACTTCCTGTTCCTCCCTCCTAATTTGCATGTCCAATCACAATAGACAATTCTCATAGACTGCCTAGGGGGCAGGTCAGTTGATTCTAATTTATCTCTCACTCTAGCACACTTGGGTTATGGACCTCCCAGAATTAGAGGTGTTCTCACCTTTGGTGATTAAATCTAAAGATGGGCAGTGTAGACTTAATCTAATTATCTCAGAAGGGTTAAATTGGGGGGGGGCAGTTTTTTGATTAAAATCCAGTGCACAATTTATTAAAAGCAAAACCATTAGATTCTTATTAGGAAATACAGGTAGGAAATAGGAAGGAGGAAAGTGAAAGTAATCTTATAAATAGATTATAACTACAACCCAGATCCCAATACTAACTAAAATTTCTCTAGAAAACCCCTAAATCTATCTGTCTCAGAGGGCAGTATCTTTGGATAATCTGAAGCCCTCACCTCTTCTCCTACTCTCATTGTCTAATAATATAGCCACTATCTATCTACCTAATCTACTCAATTTATTAATAATCAATAAGGCTGTTAAGGCCTTAGAAAAAACTCACAGTCTCAGAGAGAGAGCCAGAAACTGCTACCCAGGGGACCCAGAGACCAAAAGATTTTTCAACTTTCTCCAACTGACAAACTCCCCTTAGCCACAGCCTTCTAACTGTCACTAACTGACAAGTGGCACAGGAAGGGGTTTCCTCCTAAAAAAAAGTATTCTTTTTTCCTCTTAAATATAAAAAGTAGAAATTAATTAAAAAAAACTATCTTAACACTGGAAAACAGATTCAGGAGAGACAATTTTAGCATTATTGGACTAGCTGAAAGCCATGACCATAGAGAAAGTCTAAACATCATATTATAAGAAATTACTCAAGAAAATTGCCCTGATATTCTTGTATTAGAGGGTAAAAAAGAAATTGAAAGAATCCACAGATCACCACATGCAGTAAATCCCCTAATACAAGTCCTAGAAATGTTATACCCAAGTTCAAGAGCACCCAGGCCAAGGAGAAAATACTCTAAACAACCAGAAAGAAATAATTTGGTATTATGGAGTCTCAGACAGGATTATACAAGATATAATAGCTTCCACAGTCAAGGAACAGACAACTTGGAATATGATATTCCAGAAGGCACGGGAATTGGGTTTATAACCAAGAACCATCTACCCATCAAAACTGACTATATTCTTTCAGGGGAAATTTTGTTCATTTAATAAAATAGAAGATTTCTAAGCCTTCACAAAGAAAAGACAAGACTTAAATAGAAAATTTGATGTTCAAATACAAAATTCAATAGAAGCATGGGAAGAGAAATAAGAAAGAGAATAAAATGTAAGTGCTTCAATAAGCTCAAATTGCTTAAATCCCTATATAGAAAGATATCTGTAATACATAAATACTTTGTCATCATTATCAAAATAATTAGAAGAAGTACACATAGACAAAGGGTAAGGTAGAAAACTATTCAGAACCCTGATAGCTAACCTATGACATGCATCAGCACTGACATGCGTAGCCATTTTCAATGACTTGCAGCCACATGAGGCCTCACACAGAGAAATATGGGGCCACATGACAAAGATAAAATATTTGCTCTAGTGTAGTATAAGTTAAATAATATGAAGAGCAACAAAAGAAACCACCTGACAGATGAACAAAGAAGTGACTAAGCAGGTGAGTTAAATAATTAGTTTTTGGCTTATTAAATATAGTTGTATATTACAATTATGCATTTTTAAATTTAAACCTTAAATATTGTGAAATTATGTTTTTTTTTAAATCAAAGTGACACACCATGCAAGTTATGGCTTGATTTTTTGGTGAATTTTGGTGAATTTTGGTGAATTTGGTGAATTTTGATGCACCAAGCTCAAAAGGTTGCCCATTACTGGCTTAGAATGATATGTATAAAAAGTCTAGAGGTGAAAAAGAGAATTGTACTAAGAGAAATATGAAGAGAAAAGTAAAATGGAGTAAATTATAACACAAAAAGAAGAACAAGTTGGGGCACAATGCTCTTAAAGTGGAGGGCAGAATGAGGTTTATGACAGGTAGTGTTTACACCTCACTCTCATTGGAATTGGCTCCAATGGGAAGAATAGCCAGATTCTTTGGATTATAGAATCCTATCTTACCCTATAGATAAGTAGAAGGGTAATATGAAGGGGAGTAGTAGGGAGGTGAATAATATAAATTAGGACACTAATACATTGCTAATCTAATCATTCTGGGGGGCAATTTGGAAGTATGCACAAAAGGTTATAAAAGAATGCATAGCATATCTGGCTCTTTTGAGGGCCAGATATGGCTCTTTCTAAAGGAGCCATGAAGTCAATTTTTTTCAGGTGCTGTTACAGGAGCGCACACTGTTACAGGAGTGTGCACTGTGAGCACTGTACGGCTCTCACGAAATTACATTTTTAAAAATGTGGTGTTTATAGCTCTCACGGCCAAAAAGGTTGCTGACCCCTGATCTGGAGAGTGGGCTAGAGACAGAGAGAAGATATAGAGTGAACGAGAGAGACACATACAGGGAGACAAAGTCAGAAGAGAAATGAGGGAAAATGTCATAGATATAGGAATCTAGCCCTCCCATGGAAGGAATCAATTTCAAGAAGTATAATACTTCCTCCTCTCTCTCCAAAATCAGAAAGAATTAGATTTATTAGGTTTAAAAAGGATCATAAAACAGAACTATACCTGAGGAAATCTTCATGAAAACTCTACATAGAGCACCAATTCAAGACTAATTGAATGCTACTACTGTTGTTCCATGAGTTTCAGTCCATGCTTTCCAAGTATTTAGGAAAAGAATATATATTCCTGTCTTGGGAAAAATGCTTTGTTGCAACTACATTTAAACATCTAATTGAGTAAATATCCTTTTCTTCATATTAATTAAGGCTATTGGATGATAATCAATGGGATATGCTAGTGAAAGCTTTTGAATGGCAGCAGAAGAAATTGTTACCTTCAGCTCATTTGGTACTATTTTGAGACATAGTAGGGATTAAACTTGGAGTTTGCAGATGAGATGCTCTGTAACATATGAATAATCCAGTATTTCAAATGTATGGGTGACATACACAATATTGAATTAATGTAAAATTATTGATTAAATCCATATTATGGGTTAATCATTGTGATAAGCTATAAGGACAGAAATATAGCACCAACACTGTGTTTGATATCAAGAAACTTATATTCTATAATGGAATTATTGTACTTCTTGGGGAGTAATGCCAAGCAAGTGATGTTTTTGTCTGGGATTTCAGAAATGCTGAGTAGAGTCACAGGAAAATTGATTAGTATGCTCTTTATAGGAATGCTAAATTAATCTGTTTACTATTTACTGTCAGAATGCCACCAGAAAAGTGGGGGGAGGGAGAAGAAACTGAAAGTGTTTAAGTCTCAGAGCCATACCAAAAATATGGTGGAAATACAGTGTAGTTAGGATACACCTTGCTAAAGATGCAATTTTCTTACCAATAATGAGTGAAGGTCTGAGAGGAGCTTGAGTGCCCAATGAAAGGCTATTGGGAAAATGTTTAAGAGTAGAAGAAAAATGACTACAGTATTCAAGGTGCATTTCAGGCTAGCTAACGGCAGCTAAGTGTTACAGTTTATAGATTGTTGGACCTAGAGTCAGGAAATCTTATCTTACTGACCTTAAAACTGCCCTCACTTATGAGTTCTGTGACCCTAGGCAAAACACTTAACTTTATTTTCTCAATTCTTCATCTGTAAAATGAGTTGGAAAAGAAATGGAAAGTCATTTCAGTATCCTTGCAAAGAAAACTCCAATTGGACATAAAGAGTTAAAAAAAATTCTGAAATTGACTGAACCACAGAGATTGTAAACTCTCAGTAATGAAGAGGGGTCCCAAGGCATGAGCTAAAGTTCTTCATTGCACTTCTTATGCTAATTAAATTGAAGAAAAATGAAATAAAAATTGTCACAATAACTAAATATGAGAATTTTGACTGAGACTAGTCAATTTGACATCTAAATGGAATTTATGAAATAGACACTCAAGAAAATATTTGTTGAATGATTTATTTTATTTAATTTTCCCTGTAAAGACAGATACTGAAATAAAAAACATGCTATTAACTCATTATGATTAAAATACATAGTAAAAAAAATCCAAATTTTAAGGGATAGTTTCTACCCAAAATAAAATGAAGAAACTGCTTATTTATAAAATAATTGAATGATTGAACTAGGTTCAAGTTACAACTTGGACATATACTGCTATATGACCCTTATCTACTGATCTCCACAGATCTAGACCAAAAAATAGGGAAAGGAGATTTATTATAGGAACAATGTAAAATAAATTCTAATGACAAGTTATATTTTTCCAATCAATGTCATTATATTAGTGTACTTAAGGTAATAAAAATGGATTTTTTTGTTTTTTATCTTCAACAAGATTTGCAATTTTCATTTGCATAGAACTTCTTAGGGAGGAAAACCCCTGTATCAATGCAAATTAAAAGTTCTTTTACAATTTTTTTCTCAAGCAGTTTCCTGGGACACTGAAAATTTGAAAGATTTGCCCAGAACCGATACATTGTCAGCATTCCACAAAGACTAGACTTGAATCCAGCCTGTATGTAAGACTTCATCTTGTGCCCCACCATGTGTACATCTCATCTAAGATTAAATTAGGAGAACTGATTATTATAATTGGTCAGATTGCTACATTATCATCCAGATAAGTCTATATCAGATATGTCTATATCACCTATCATAACTTTTATGTTGGATATGTTTGCATATAAAATACAATATATAAATAGGAATGCACAATAACAAATAAACGTAGACACCTATACATATATTAAGAACTTATCCAAGCTCTTAAAATTGATTTTATGCTACAACCTAAAATTTTAGCAAATATTAATAAAAGCTTCATTATAATTTCAATTTAACAAATATTTCATTGAGCTTAACTAAACAGTTTGCTGAGAGTTGTTGATACAATGATAAAAAGCAGATACTGTTCTAGCCCTCAAAAAGCTCATATTCTCAGAGACTGACTTTCCAGTCTTCCTCAGGCTATTCAAAATACTTTTTAACTTTTTTCTTGTTTATATATTGATACAATTTTTAAAAATTTTTTTAAACCCTTGTACTTCGGTGTATAGTCTCATAGGTGGAAGATTGGTAAGGGTGGGCAATGGGGGTCAAGTGACTTGCCCAGGGTCACACAGCTGGGAAGTGGCTGAGGCCGGGTTTGAACCTAGGACCTCCTGTCTCTAGGCCTGACTCTCACTCTACTGAGCTACCCAGCTGCCCCTATTGATACAATTTTAATAATTCTTTTCTGACATTTAGAGATCCATGTTCTTCCCTCGCCTCTCTCTACAATAAGCAATATAATATAGGTTGTACATATGTTATCATACAATGTGCATTTCCATGTTCAGCATGTTGTGAAAGAAGTCATATATTGCTTACGCTAGAGAAAAATTCATGGAAGAAATAAATTGATGTATGCTATGCTTCCATCTGCATTCAGTCTCACTCAGTTCCTTCCATAACAGTGGATAGTGTTTTTCAACACAAGTCTCTTAGAATTGTCATTGATCACTTATGATAGTTAATTCATTCAAAGTTGATCATTGTACTTTATTGCTGTTATTATACACAATATTCTCCTAGTTCTGCTCACTTATTTTGCATCACATAATGTAAGTATGTCCAGGTTTTTTGTGTTCATCTTGCTTGTCATTTCTTATGGCACAATGGTATTTCATTACAGTCATTTACCACAAATTGTTTAATCATTTCCCAATCAGTGGACACCCCTTCAATGTCTAGATCTTTGCTACTGTAAACAACAAACAACTCAGACTGGCCAATGTAGCAACAAAGGAAAGTCATGAATATTGGAGGGGATGTGACAAAATTGGGACACTAATACACTGCTGGTAGAGTTGTGAATTGGTCGAACCATTCTGGAAAGTAATTTCAAACTATGCCCAAAGGACTTTAAAAGACTGCCAGAACTTTGATCTAGCCATATCACTGTTGGGTCATGGAAGAAATTCAGTCTTTAAAAATTCTGATTGGTCAATTAAAAGTTAATGACTTCCAGAGACATCAAGAAGCTAAAAATCAAAATCAAAAGAATGAAAAAATATGCACATACTACCCAGATTTTTTCATTTGAGCAGTTACTGAAACTAATTAATTTAAAAAAACAACTGAAGGAGCAGAGGATGACTGAAAAGTGTCCAGTAGCTTTAATTTTATAAATATTTCTTTAGGGAATTATGCATATGTAGATGAGATATAAATGGAGCAGGATGATAAATTGACCTTCACAAAGAAAATATAAAATATTAAAATGTTATCATGATCTAGCACTGTCTAAAAATCTTTACATTACATGACATAGATGTCACTAAGATGAAACATTTTTATTTTAGTAAAATATTTTGAATCAAAAGTAGTGGGAAAAAAACATGAAACCAAGTGAACAATGTGAATTGATTATTCCTGTGAAGGATTTGGAAATCCCCTTTCTACCTTTTAGTTTATTATAGAAGAATGAAATATTTCTAGGCAGGATAGAGGAAATTATAATAATATTGTAAGGATGCCAAGAATAAAAAGACTTAAGGGGGTGAGGAAAATTAAATCCAGTGTCAGAAGGTTGAAAAATTGAGGAATGAGAAACTGAAAAATAAAGGAAAAGGGGAGACAATTATAAGCAACACATCCTCAATAGGATTCTAAAATGGATAGATATATGATAGAAAGATGATAGATAGAAAGACAGATAGATAGATAAATAAAGATATCATTTTCCTGTCCACATAAAGGAAAAAACTGGCTTAATGACAGATGACTCCCTCCTGAGAGATATGATGTGGCCTCCTGGGAAGACATGCTTATATCTAAAATAAGATTAAAAATCTGCATAGATTCTTCAATCTCAGTGACATCATTATCCATTGATCATTTCCAATGAAAACAAATAATATATTTTGTCTTTGAAGCATTGAATAACCACATATATATATATATATATGTATATGAAAGGTGATGATAATGTAATCAAGAAGATTTTACAATGAAATCTGAAGAATAGGGGAAAAAAGTTACAGGGACATAGACCTAAATCAGGAAATGATCTTAGAGTTCATATAATTAAAACTTCGTAGGTCACAGATGAAGGAAATGGAGGCCTATAGTGGGTTTTTTAAAAGTACACAATACTATTCTGTTCATAAATGGCAGGGTAAATATTCTAACTGGAGGTAAAATTTGTATCCAATTCTTCTGACTCCAAATTCAATGTCATTCGACTTTACTACACTCTTCCTATTGAAAAAAAAAGAGAAAAATTATTGAACCTGGTACTTTGGCACACAAAAGGGAGCACATAGAGAGAAGTATATGGAAATGATTATCAGTAATTCCTCGAGTAAATGACAGGGAAAAGGATTAGGAATAATACTTGAGATCTTATAGCCCTCATCCAAAAATTCTGCTATGAAAATATAGTATTGGAAATAGATTTATTGTTTCCAATGACAAATAATATTACTATTTAAAACTTTTATAAAATTATCCTTCTATTATAGAATAAATCACTATTTCTTGCTTGTTCACTTCATAATATTTAATAGTAAAACTAACAAAAACAATATTTATATAGCTTTATATATATAAACGTATATAAATATACATATATTTATTCATTTCATTTCCTACAACAATCATGGGAAGATGGTAGTAAAATATTATTTCCATTTTAAAGATGAGAAAAAAATGGCCTTATAAAGTACTATTGGTGTTGTTCAGTCTTTTGATTCTTTGCAAAAATAATGGAGTGGCTTGCCATTTCCTTCCTCAATTCATTTTATAGATGAAGAAACTGAGGCAAACAGGGTTATGTGACATGCTCAGGGTCAGAAAGCTAGTGTAGAGGTTAGATTTGAATATAGGAATGACTCTTATTAACTCTAGACCCAGCAATCAATCCACTATGCCACCTAACTTCCATAAAATGCTATAATTTTCAGTTATTGCTTTTCATTTTCCCTGTAGCACTTGCATGATTTTAAATTTTCTTTCAGTATATAGCTTTTCTAAAAGATCAGGCAATTGAACTTTCATTTTATCTTGGTATCATTGTTTTCTACCTTTTATTGAATTCAAAGTCTCTTGGAAAAGCTTTGGGACCTTTATATATTCTTAAATTTAACTATTATCCAAAGAGTAGTTTGAGTTTATTTACATACCCTCCTAATAACTCAAAGGATAGGGATACCTTTTTTGTTTTATTTTACTTTTTTATTTTTTCCAATTACACATAGAAGCAATTTTTGACAATTGTTTTCTGACATTTGACAATTTAGACTCTCTCCCTATCTCTACTTCCCTCCCCAGGCAGGAAATAGTCTGATAAAAGTAGTGCTTTCACAGAACATATTTATGATGGAAGATATATCACATTTTGATTAAAAAAAACTCTTGAAGGAAATAAAGTGGAAGATAGAATGCTTTGATTTGAAATCAACTCTTCTACAATCTGGATTTGCAATCCAAAAGTTCCGTTTTTTTGCTGTGGATAGCATTTTTCATCATAAGTTCTTTGTGGATATCTTGGAACCTTGATTTACTGCTAATAATTTAGACCTGCATAGTTCATAATCATACAACATTTCTATTACTATATACAACATATTCCTGGTTCTGTTTATTTCACTTTGCATCATTTCATATATGTCTTTCCATGTTTTCTGAACTCAACCTATTCATCATTTCTTATGACAATAATATTCCCTTACCACCATATACAACAACTTGTTCAGCAATACCTCACATGATGGATAACTCCTCAGTTTTCAGTTATTTCCCACTACAAAAAGAATTGCTAAAAATATTTTATACAGGTAGATCTTTTGCCCTTATCCTGATCTCTTTGCAATAAAGATTTAATTGTGATGTTTCAGTGCAAAAGGATATGTATACTTTTATGGCGCTTTCAGTATGATTTCATATTTTCTCCAGAATGGTTGTAACAGTTCATAGCTCCATCAACAGTATATTAGTGTCCTAATTTCCCCACATTGCCTTCAACTTTTGCATATTCCTTTTTGGTCATTTTAGCCAAACTGATATGTTTGAGGTGGATACCTTTATGTTGAAACAAGTTGAGATTGTGAGCATTAAGAGAGTAAAAGTGGGAGTGAAATCAGGCTTCATTATCATTGTTTGAATGATTTGTTAGTGAGCGAATCATTAAAAATTAAATGAAGATTATCTGTCTTTTTCTTAGTTCCACCACTCAGTTCCTCCCAGTTTTCTCCAAGTAAAATATATATCTCTTCCTTTCATAGCCCCAGGATTGAATTTAAAGCATTCCACAATTTGATTCTTAACCGTTTTTAAAGATGTTTCATATTATTCCCCTCATGTAAAATGGCCTATTAATTGTTGTCACATTCTACTGGTAAACTTGAATTTTTCTAAGGTGGTCTTGATTTCAAAGGTGGCAATGATTTCCCCTCCCAAATAACTAGGTTCTTTATAGATGTAGATTATGTAACATTTCCTATAGGAAATCTTTCTTGAATACCTCAGTTATTGATGTCTCTTATCAATTATCTTACATTTACTAAAAGAATATTGTGATTATACTTCCAGATTGTAAGGGTTAAATGTAGGAGTTCAACAAATGTAAGGAGAGCAGTTGAATAAAACACTTAGTTTAATTTGAGAAGTTCAGATAGAAAAGGAAGAGAGATTATTATTCTAATACCCTATGACAGCAATTAATAAGGGAATTGCTTAAGGCAGTGATGGGCAAACTAAGGCGTGGATCTAGCCTTCGGGGAATAGTTTGCCCATCACTGCCCTATGACTAATACCTAAATTCCTAATACTATCTAAAATTTCTAATAACCTACCTCTAATTGTCTTCAAAGGACAGGTTCTTCTTGTCTGGCAAACATCAGGCATGCTCTAACATATACTATCTAAAATTGATTTACTAACTATTTATTTTCCTATAAAAATTGACATCAATCCTTCGATCAGTTTCTATCACCCAACTGTCAGTAGCCAACTACTAGTAGGCCCTTGCCTCACAACAGATCTCCTGCTCTCTCAAGATCCAGAAGCAAAACCTTTAACTCTCAGTGATCTTTCCTTATCTCTCTCCTGGTCTTCCTGGTAATGGAATCATCAACTGTGGCTTACTGACACCTGTCAGTTCTACTTTACTTAGAAATCCTACTCTCTTGCCTTTTAAGGAGACAGAGGGAGAGATTAAGAAAATCCCTTTAACATATCCCCACCTGAGATCCTTTGGATCTCCCCAGTGGATCTTTCAAACAAAACTATCTTACACTTATATTCCTAGTCAAAATTGCCCATACTATTAATTATTTCTAGTAGAAAACTATACTAATATGAAAAACAGGGAGAAGTAAAGAAAGAGAGAAATAAAGTAAGTCTCAAATTACAAATAATTATAAATAATTAGTTACAAAATTATAAATAATGAGTTACAAATAACAAAATCTGACTATAATCTAAGAAATAAGAACCTGAAGATGATAATCCAAATTCAACTTACAATTATTATGTACAAAATATATACAAGAATATTATATTCAAGATTATATGAAGACAATGTTCCCCCTGAGGTTGGTATTGACCAAAACTTATAACACTTTGTAACATGTTATCATGTACCTATTGTTCAGTAATTTTAACTTTTTCTATAATCCTATAATGATCATTCCTAAACAGAAATTCTGTAATATAATGTAAATTATACACTTACCTATTAGCTATTACTCATTCTATTTCAGAATCAAACGTTCAAGTACAAGAAAATCAAACCTTTTATTAAAAAAAAAGTTAAGGATTTCATTGTCATTGAAGCATGCAGTCAATAATTTCTGATGGAAGGTACTTTTTTTCACTTGAGAGCAATAGATCCACAGTGTCTTTTCTCCAATTTTTATTGCTTATGGGGTTGTTTACAATACTTGGAATGGACCTTCCCAGGCTGGCTGAGTTGTTCTTGAGATCTGGAAACATATATTGTGTCTTCTGGATTTAAATCATGATGAGAAAAGTCTATAGGTCCAGCTTTCACTATGGCTGCAGATTCCTGAAATTCTCATTTTTTTAAATTTGCAGATCTTGTATACATGAGGCAATAGAAATATCTCCTCCTAGCAATGATGTATTCACAGGGTTAATTGGTTTAGCATGTATTGGTGGATGACCAAACAGCATCTCAAATAATGAGATGTGTAGATCTCCTCTGGGCCTGCTTTGAAGTTATAATAGCACTAGAGCAGTAATTCCCAAAGTGTGTGCCACTGTCCCCTGGTGGGTGCTGCAGCGTTCCAGGGGAGCAGTAATGGCCACAGGTGTATTTGGGGGTGGTGAATAACTGTAAAGGGGCAGTGATAGTATGTGACATGGGGCACTAAATAATATTTTTTTTCTGGAAAGGGGGCAGTAGGCCAAAAAAGTTTGGGAACCACTGCACTAGAGGGATAACGTCAGGCCATTTCAAATGAGTCTCAGTACAGTTTTCCAATCATTGTTTTCATTTTTCCTTTGTTCTTTTGTTTTGCCCTGAGCTCTGTAGGTGTTATGGTACATAAAACTTTGGTGTTATTCCTATATATGAGTAAATTTGTGATGAAATTGAATTAGTAAAATAAGTTCCCCTGTTTGAATCAAGCTAAGCTAGCAGGCCAAAACAAGGTATGATTTCTCTTAAAAGTACTTTGGCAACAAACTGTGCTGTTGCTCTAGACGTTGGAAATGCTGCCAGCCATCTGGTTAGCTGGTCTACTATAAATAAGCAAAATGTATAATGTCCAGCCTTTCCCATAGTAATGAAATCTATTTGCAGATGTTTAAAAATTGAGTAAGTCAAAGAACATCAACCAAAAGCTTTTCTGCAAAAGATATACTGGTTATATGCTTGGCAGGTTTGACAAGCTGCACACACTTTAAAGGTGATGTTAGTTATGCCAGGGGGTTATCCATACTTTTTTCAGAGTCTATAATGCCTTGGGTTCCAAAATGACTGTATTTATGGATGGATTGACAGATTTGGTAATAAAATGTTTTAAGGAGTAGGGGTTTTCCTTCAGATGACACCCATACACTATTAATTTGTTTTGCCTTGAAGTTTTGTTTCCATTTTTTCATTTATTTTTCATTATATAAAGGAATAAAACTGAATCATTGAGAATTGCCATATTTAAGATTAATTCAGGGTCTTCTATAGTGGTAAGTTTTGCAGCAGCGTCTGCCTAGTGCTTTCCTCTAGAGAGAGGGTCAGTTCCACCTGTATGGGCAGAGCAATGTACAACAGCCAGGGTTTCAGGCAGTTGGAGAGCAGAAAGAACCTCATTGATAATTTTAGCATTTGTGATAATTTTGCCAACTGATGTTAAAAATCCCCTTTAAAGCCAAAGCATACCAACAGCATGGTATATTCTGAAGGCATATCTTGAGTCAGTGTAGATTGTTGCTTTCTTTTCTCTTGTGACTACACAGGCCTGTTTCAAAGGTATTAATTCTGTACCTTGAGCATTTATATTTGATGGTAGTGGAGCTAACCACAGAGTGGCAAATTCTGTTACTACAATTGCTCCAGTATAATGTATACCATCCCTCATAAAAGAAGAACCATCCATAAACAAAACTAGACCTGCATTTTCCAAAGGAGTGTCCAAGAGATTGACATGAGGTTTTTCTTCCATAGACACTAATGATTTGCAACTATGCAATGGTTCTCCTATGATTGGTAAATATGGAAGCAAGGTAGCAGGGTTGAGTGTTGTGCAGCATCATTTTAAAGTGATGTTTTCAGTGCCTAATAAAGTTATTTCATATCTTGTAAGATTTTGGTCAGAGAATGTCTGCCTTAGCAACAATGCTTCAATTTAATAAGTACACATTATCATTAATGGGCATCCCAATACTAAATCCATATATTTTGTTAGTAGGAAGCTGTTGCTTTATGCCTCTAAGATATGGTAGTGCTACTAAAGCTATTGGGTCTAGTTGAGCCAAATATTATACAATTGGACTTTGAACAGGTCCTAACTCTTGAGTTAAAACACCTACAGTTACCCATATCCATTCACGTACCTGTAGAATGAATCGTTTGCTGTAATCTGGGATGCCTAGAACAGGGACAGACAGGATAGCCTGTTTTAATTTAGTAAGCCCTGCTATGTGTTCTCTATCCAACCTATGTGGTTCAGTGATTGCATCTTTTGTCAAAACTATAAGGGGATTGGTGATTTCCCAATTGTAAGGAATCCATTGGCTGCAAAATCTTATTGTTCCCAAAATTTCTCTCAATTGTCTCTTGGTGGATGGGACTTCAATATTTAGATATCTTCAACACACTTAGGGAAAATGAAACAGGCGCCATCAGCCAAAACAAATTCTAAAACTCACTTTTGGGAGATACAACTGAACCCTTGCCTTTGAGATTTTATATCCTCTCTTATATAATTCCAACAGGAAATGTTTGCCATCTTGTCATGCTGTGGCATTTGGTGAGGCCAAGTGCAAATCATCAACAAAGTGTATTAAACGGCTCTCGTTATACTTGATTTTTGCTAAATCTTGTGTCAAAATTTGGGAAAATAAAGTTGGACTCTCTATGTAACCTTTAGGTAGATGACACTGTGTGTATTAAGACCCTTTCAGGTGAATGAAAATATGTTTTAGGAATCTTCATGGATGGGTATTGAAAAAGGCAGAACACAAATCTAATTCTGTGGAATACTTAGCAATGCTAGGAATACAGAAAATAATGGTGGATGGACTTTTAACAACAGGCTATCTTTTTTTTTTAATTTTAAACCCTTAACTTCTGTGTATTGACTTATAGGTGTAAGAGTGGTAAGGGTAGGCAATGGGGGTCAAGTGACTTGCCCAGGGTCACACAGCTGGGAAGTGTCTGAGGCCAGGATTTGAACCTAGGATCTCCCGTTTCTAGGCCTGACTCTCCATCCACTGAGCTACCCAGCTGCCCCATAACAGGCTATCTTTTGATGACATGATTATTAACAGCGTTTAATCTTGAATAAATCAATAAACAGGTTTTCAATTTTCATCTAATTTCAGTTTTTTAATAGACAAGATAGGTATATTGTATTCTGATTGGTATAGGATTATTAATTTTTGTTTAATTAAAGAATTTATCATGGGAAATCCCCTTGAATACTTCTTTTGATAATGCATACTGAGGAATGGAAGGAGGTGGGCCACCTTTTGTTCTGATTTGAACTGGAATTACTGATTTAAGTAGGCTTACATCAGAAAAAGATGTAGCCTAGAGAGATTTGGGTATATTTGTTGGTATTTCAAAGGTGGGAATTTTTATCCATCTCCTAACTATCTAGAAAGAGTGCAGGGAACAAGTTTAGAGATTCCTCAGGTAGTTCTAATGTAATATCACCATCTTGAATACATATTACCATAGCTTTTAATTTACACAAAAGATCTCCCCAATAAATTCATAATGGAATTAGGCATTCGAAGGAATGAATGTTCCACCAATAAAGGTCCCACAGACACCTTTCATGGTGAAAGCTTTTAGACTTTCAGATGGGCTCCGGAAACCCCCACAACATTGACAGAGCCAATAGAATTAAAATTAGAATCAGTTGTACTTATCAGCACAGATCTTGATGCCCTAGTATCTAGAAAACAATCTTATATCATATTTCCTACTTTCAATGCCACATGTGGTTCATTGCAATTCTAGGGATAATGGATTGAGATGATTCATGTAATTATATCATTATCTGGAAAATAAGATGTTTCAACCTTTGATTCTATAGTCCTTTTTCTCCTCTCAGACCTTCATAAAAGTCTGTGTGCACCTCTCTGAGATTCCTCTCATTGAGGAAGATTTACATTTTGTTTATTATGTGGATGAGTCCCATTTCAGATATATTTTAATATGTCATTTTCTCATTTTGATTATTGGTTCTATCATTCCTATAATTCCTATAATTGTTATTTCTTTAGTTGTTTCTGTTGTTATTATTATTTCTAAATAGTTGTTCTTTCTTGAATAGTTGTTCCTAAAGTTGCCACCATTATTTTTAAATTATTGAATACTTGACTACACCTTCTGTAATTTAACATTAGGTGTCCTTTTTTACACATAAGTAACACATTGGTCTTTGGTTTATAGATTCTCACAAAGGAGCCATAGCTACCCCATAATTTATATCAATTTTTTAAGCTTTTCCTTTAATATTTTTACCTCCTTTCTTAATGCTGCCACTAAATCAATATTATCATCATCTTCCCTTTAATGCCTGTTATACATATATACTGCCATTCTCCTTAATTCATCAAGGTCCATATTTGGCCAGTTAGGAAAGCTGGTTTTGAAATAATCTTTGACAACCCTGCCACTATTTTTCATGGACTGCCTTCTCAATTTTCTAACATCTCTTTCTCTGGTCAAATCTAGGTCTATATATCTTCCTACCAGTCCAATAAGTCTGTCCACAAACTGTGAAGGATTTTCTCCAATCTCTTGTCTGAGTTTGTCAAACTCTGTCCAGGTACCTGGTCTGTGAGAACATGCTCTTATTGATTTGAGTACTGACTCCATAGATTCACACAATCTGGTATAATAGGATGTACTGTTAAAATCCCATTTGTGTCTTTCAACAGCCAGGGAATTGCTTCTCTTCCCCAAGCCTCATTAGTAAGCATTGATAACCTTATCATTTCCCCTTTATGTTAACTACAATTCATCAAAATCAATCCAGGTTGGAACAAATTTTTGTTATATGTTTTCCAACCTTTTGATAATAATTATGGGATTATCCTCAAAAGAAGGAGTGCTCTGCTTAAATCCCTGAATATCCTGAATAGTAAATAGTCTTATGATAATTAACTCTTCTTCGAGATTAAAGGTTGGTACTTTTCTTAAGGGAAATAGGCTTGTATTTTCCTTCTTTTGTGTTTTTGCTTCAGCTGCCATGGAGTTGGTGGAGGAAGCAGGAACAGTAGGAGAGACAGGTTGGTTAGAGTGAGAGATAGTTTTGGTCAGTTGAGAAATAGTTTTGGCCATTTGAGAGTTTATGGTATGCAACTCTAGTCTCCATTAAACTATCTTTCTATTGTTTCTTTTTCTTAGAGAGAACTAGACAATATATTTGATAAAGTTGGTATCATTGAAGTAATCCTGTCAAAACCAATAATCCCAGAAATGCTACTAACCCGAGACAATATAAAATTGCATGCTGTAATAGCTCAGTAAAGCTCCCTGGGAGAGTGAGTTGTTTGAGATAGACTGGAATCTCCTCCTTTACTATATGTGCCATGATCTCTAGCACCATGTTTAATTGCCTAAAATTTTCCAAACTTCTACCTTTTGCCTATTCTTGAAAAGTAGGGGTAGTATGAAATGAGGAACCGAAGATTAACAGGTTAATCAAATTCCTGGCTGACTTGCCAGGATTGTAAGGGTTAAAAGTAGGAGTTCAACAAAAGTGAATAGATCAATTGAATAAAACAGTTTAATTTGAGAAGTTCAGATAGAAAATAGAAAAGGAAGAGATATTATTATTCTAATACCCTATGACTATACTTAAATTTGTAACATCTAAAATTTGTGATAACCTACTTCTGTCTTCAAAGGATAGGTTTTTCTTACCTGGCAAAAACCAGTCCTACTCTAACCTACACAATCTAAAATTGATTTACTAACTACCTATCTTCCTAAATAATCAACAGCAATCCTTTGATCAATTTCTGCCACCCAACTGTCAGTGGCCAACTACCAGTAGGCCCTTGCCTCAGAGACAGACCTCCTGCTCTCTCAAGATCCAGAAGCAAAAGACCTTAACTGTCAGTGATCCTTATTTATCTCTCTCCTGGTCTTCCTGGTAACAGAATCTTTAGCTCTGGCTCACTGACACCTGTCAATTCCATTCTACTTAGAAATCCTGCTCTCTTGCCTCTTAAGGAGACAGAGGGAGAGATTAAGAAAATCTCTTTAAAACTACAAGAAAATATGTTAAAAAACCTATATAATTATGGCTGGTGCAGATGTTTTCACTTTCTAAATTATCAATGTTATTACCTCTCTCATGAATAAATAAAATATTATAAAAAAACTCATCACTGTGCCTGGCATTATTAACTTTCCATATAGACATATAGAATTTCTTTTCCATATTTTCTGTAATAGTCCAAATGTATATAATATTTTAGATGCAAAAATGTTTTTCTCACATTATTGGTCTGATGTAATTAATGTAAGTATTCTTCAATCCATCTATTGGATGATAAACAAAGGTACCATCAAATGAATTGAAAATGCCCATGAGAATGCTCCCTATCTCCTAGCTTTTTCAATTCTCCACATCCCAGTGATAGTTTATGTGAATTATAAAAGTAGGAGGATTGGGGTAGAGGTTGTGATTTGAACTGAAAAATAGATAAGAAGATGATATAAATAGGCCAGAAGGTATGGAAGGTTGTACGAATGTAGAAAGACTTTAAAAGTGAGGTAAGACCTAAAAGAGTCCATTGTTTGGAAACTTTTCAGAATGTGGCAAGCCACGAGTAAAAAAGTTTACTTGATACTGTAAGAAACTTCTAATACCTGAGAGATCTTATTGAAAAAGATATGTTATAGCTCCTCAAATCAGGCAGAGGTGGACAGAAATGTGAAAGTTAATAGAAGCAGAGTAAATATCTGAAGCCATTGAAACAAAGATTAATCTTGAATTAAATTAATACAATGAAGACATTACATTCTAGTTCCTTCCCATTTATCTGTAGCTAATAGAAGATTATTATTTTTAAAAAATATAACATTGACATATAAAATCTTATAAAAGAAAGTTAAGGAATAGACCAACTGAAGTAAGTAGTAGTTTTAAGCCTACAATGAAACTATCCTGAAAGTATCCTAATTATTCATTCCAGACTGGTAAAGGCTCAAATCCGGAGGGATATCACTAGATCTCAATATGGTCACCTTTTTACTGAGAATTGTGGAGAAAGAGCTAAGAACTGCACTTTCAGCTAATTTTTGAAAAGGGAAGTTTAACATCTTTTTTTAGTTCAGGTAAAAATCCAAGTTCAGCAAGTATCACTGTGAAACAACTCAGTGTAATAAAGTTATTTGCAAAAAGGCAAAACCAGACTTTGTTGATCTGATAATTGTGAAATTTGTACAATGAAAAATGTTTAAAAACACTTTTCTAATATTTGATTATGGCATGCATTATTCTACATTACTACATCACTTGTGCTTTGGGATTTGTATTTAAGGAAAAGGGAACATGAACCATGCAGTACTGTATCTTTCTTTGACACCCAGTGGCAGTATCTTCTTGGACACTTATTTGCTTCATACATTCCAACCACATAAAAAACCTCACCTAAACTCTGAATATATTGTTCATGACTGAATACCATATGATAACTCAAAGAAAAATAGCAATGTATAAAGGAGAACTCATACTATTGCCAATAAACCTTTTAAGTACCTAGTGCATGCAAGGCAGAGACAGCATGTCCTAGCACATAACATTTGATATTTACATATTTATTTCCATATATTACTTAATTTGACTTTCCTACCAACATTATGAAATAAATGCTATTAATATTCCTATTTCAGAAAGGAGGAGCGAGATGCTTGTTATGTCTTTAAGGCATGATTTAAACTCAGGTCTTTCTGACCAAACCATTCTAAAAACTACTAAAAGCTCAATTTTTCCAACCTTAACTAGTTCCTGGTGCAATAGAGGCTCTTAATACATGCTTCTTGGTAATGAATTAACTGTCCCTGATGCAATAGAGATTCTTAATAAATGGTGATTGGTAATTTAACAAATAATGCAATAAATGCTGCTTGGTAATTTTTCTTTCTTTAACCATCTCTGATGAAGAGGTTAAAAGAAAGGTTATTTTAACAGTTCTTATGTCTCCCCACTACAATTCTCTCAAAAGAGGAATTTTTACTTTGAAGAAAAAGTGAGATTACCTATTTTGAGCTCCTTATTATACCCCACTGTATACGTTACCCCAACCCAACTATATCTTCACTCATCCTATCCTTTTTTTCTACTCTCTAAAGAAGAGATGCATCTTCTCATTACTTAAGCTAACCCACCATTTGTTGAGACAATATTTTCCAATCTCCTTTTAAAGCTTTCCTGAGTGATCATTCCCTTTCCCTCATCTGCCATTTCTTCATTTGCTACAGGCATGAGGAATTTCCCTCCCTATCTCATACCTTGCAATGCCACCATCCTTAGGATAACTTTAGTTGATAATGTCATCTCCTTAAGCTACCATCCTATATTTCCCCAATTTTATACTATCAATTTCTGGGGTGTGTCTACTCTTGTGATCTATACTTCCTTACAACTAAATCACTTTTTAATACTTTACAATTAGTAACACACTATTCTACTAAAAACTGTTTCCTCCAAGATTTCTATTTATTTTTCACTTGCTTTCCTATTCTTGTTGACATTTAACTTGGATACTTGTTTACCTCTTCTTCCTCATAGAAGCTTTCTCCTTCTATGATTTTTATGACACTATTTTCTCCTGGTTCTCTTGCTACATATCTTACTACTCTTTAAAAATCTCCTTGGCAATGTACATTATGTCTCATGGACTCCATCATCATCTCTTGAAAAATATTCTCTCTTGAATTCTGGGTCTGAATAGTCATGTATATAATGGACTCCACTTGAATATCCCACTGACTCTTTGAGCAAATACATGCAAAATAAACCATCTTTCTCACTAAAACTTACAGATTTCTGTTAATAGTGTTAAAATCCTTTCATTCACCTATGTTTACAAATATAAAACTTTCCTTCACTTTTCTTTCTCCCTTGCTCTCCTTTTTCAATCAGTTGCTTTTGGAATAGACATATGACTAAAATGTCAAAGTGGGATTTTTCATATTTGAAAGAGAATATTTTAAATTTATTTGGCAAAGTTTAACTGCATTAGATATACATTTGGCCTATTCAATTTCTTCAGTTGTTTACTTACCTTAATTAAATTTTTTTCCAGAATACCATGGCCCAGGTATTATGGATCCCTGTGTCATTATAGACAATATTTGAACTTTTATAACCAAAGCTTGATGAATGACCTGCTTTAATATAAATTCACTTTGTGACTGACACCCTGACAAGGAATATCAGTATTGTGAAAACTTAAGAAAACTGTCACAGAGGCTATCTTTGAATCTAGACAAACAATAGTGATATTATAAAGAAGGTCACTTTCTGTGATTTTTGGAATTAAAACTTATCCAACGGTGTACATTTCTACCATATATAGTGGAAGCAATTTATTGCTTCTTTTCAGTATTGGAAAAGAAAAAGTTCACACTGCCATTGATTGACCTTTAAAAAGAAAAATGTAACTGGCTTATGGGTAATAAGAAAGGAATGTTGACTTTTTTTTCACTCATGAGTAGACTTCCTCTATTAGAGTCCACTGCATAGTTCCCCAACATTTTGAAAAGTCTGGCCAGTTTTTTTAAGCATCACAGAAACACAATGTTTATATAAATTTCAGTGTAAAATTGTACGTCCAAACACTTTTAATTGGGGAAGCAGGATGGGAGCTGGTAAATATTTAATATAGAAAATCTGGAAAGTTGTATTAGAAATCCTTAACAACATTAGATTCTGTCTTAAAATAAATCTCCCATGGAATGGTGATATAATTTATCTTTTCAGCTATTGATTAAATACTTAATAATCTTTGGAGATAAGACAATACAGTGTAAAGAACAGAGATGGATGCAAAGATACATGATAAATGATCCATTCCATAATAAGTCTTTGCAACCCCATAGAGGATTATTTTATAATATGCCATTTTTTTCCCTTTTCAAAACTATCCCACTGTTTGATTGCTCTTTGCTTTCTCCATTTTCACAGCTCACCTCTTCTGTCGCACTCTACTCCTCAGAGAATAGTGTTCAAGACCTCTTGCTGTTAATCCTCCTATATATTTCTGAATCTATTCATGTTCTATCTTTAGGTTTAACTTCTGAAAATGCATAGCTCTTCTGAATTTTGGTGATGCGTGAGCATATAATCTAAATGTTTAATCATTAATTAGATTTTTAAGCTAAAGTTGTATGTTTCAGTTATTATGATGAATGGATCAATTATGTGGAAGACTTTCAATGTTTTGTTCTTTTTTAGGTCCCATTTCTATGAAACAACAATTCTTTTGTTATATTAAAGGAACTATATTGCCACAGATCATACTATCTATCAGTTTTCCTCTAGATACTTTTTTCTCTTCTCATTTGACTTTCCCTTCTACTTTAATTTTTTTCTTGACATTATTTTTGTGTTTACATTTGCATTAGATGTATTTTGTAATGCAGATTGTAGCATTGCACAAAATTGATCTACTTTCTGAGAACTATTCTCTAATCTAGACCAGTGATGGGAAAACTATGGCCTGTGGGCCATATGTGGCCGCCTGAAATGTCCTATCCCACTGCATGCATGACATTATTACTAATCTGATAAATACAATGTGTAGGATACAGTATAATGAAACTTCTAAAGAGATGTCTTAGAAACAGTCTGACAGATAAGCATTTCCTTTCCTTTGGTCCCCTCTTTAAAAAGTTCGCCCCTCACTGCTCTAGACAATATTTGATTTTACAAAGGTATTTTTCCTCCTTTTTTAAAAATTAGCAGAAAAGGGAAATATATTTTATGTCTTTAATTGTGCCAGCTTGATCTATAGCTGAGACCAAGACTTTTATCTAAAGTTATATTGAACTGAGATGGATCTTCTATGTTTTAGTTTACATGTGAATAATTTCATTTAGTGCTAATTTTATATTGTTTATTTTCCCACCCTAAGAGGAGATATAAACTTAAATAGCACCTAATAAAGTCTAAATGGGTTTATTTTTTTAAATGATTAAGAAATCTATCTTTAATAATGATGCATACAAAAGTGCTGGCAATTCATATTTTATGTGTGTGTGTGTATATATATATATATATATATATATATTCCTGAAAATTCTGAAAAATACTTTAAATATATTGATGTCATTTAAATATCACATTAAACCTATAAGAAAAGAATAACTAGAATAATTATCTCCAAACAGATCAACTGAGACCAAAAGTACTTAGATGATTTATCTAGAGTCAGATTACTAGTAAGACTCAGAGATTACTACTCTTTCTTAAAGTTATTATTCTGACTCTAACTCATACACTTATGAGACATTGAGCAAGTCACAAGCTCTGGGTTATAGGTCTTTGATTTATAAAATCAGGGATATTTGACATGAATAGAAGACACATGAAGTTTCTTGAAACTAATAATATTTGATTGCATTAAAAGTTGTCTACAAGTACCCAATAACAACAATCAGGGCTGAACATCAATTGGAAATGACCCTATTATCAGCAGTGTAAGTGTCCAAGACAATTCCAAGGGACTGATGATGGAAAAGACTATAGAGAAGGATAGAATTGATAAGATTATGAATGAGGATAAAAATATTCCATTCTTTATTTAATTTCCTATATGAATCATTTTTTGTGCATAAGCAATATGTTTTCTTTCATAACACGACAAACATGAAATGATGTATTTCATGAGAGTACACATATGACCTATACCATATCCCCTGCCATCTTGAGGAGAGGAGAGGAGGAGATAAAATATGTATTGAAGAATATAAGAAAACAATTATTTTGAAAATGTACCTATATTTAATTGAGTAAAATATTATTTAAAATTTTCAAATAAGTGTTGAATTTACTTCCTTAGTGCCCATTAACTTCTCAGTCAATTGAAAACTGGTTTATCACTAAATCAAAATTGCTCTTCCTAAATTTACCAAAGGTATCTTTATTGCCACATATAAATGCTGAATTTATTTTAAAAAGGAGATATCCTTTTTAAAAAGTTCAGGGGAAGCTGGGTGGCTCAGTGAATTGAGAGCCAGGCCTAGAGAGAGTAAATCCTAGGTTTAAATGTGGCCTTAGACACTTCCTAGCTGTGTGACCCTGGGCAAGTTACATAACCCCTATGGACTAGCCTTTATCACTCTTTTGCCTTGGAACCAATATGCAATATTGATTCTATGATAGAAAGTAAGGAGACAAAATTATAAGAACAACAATGATGAGAATGATAGCTATAATTTATGATTTTATGTTAGAATTTTTATTATGGAGAATTTTGTAGATTTTATGTAAAATTTTATATTTTTATATGTGTGTTAATGTAGAAGTATAGAATTCTGTAGAATTTTAATGTTAATCAAATAGTTCCCAAACTGTCCCAGTTTATCCTCCAAGCAACTCTGCATTGTAAGTGCTATTATCGTGTGTCTCACAGTTTCACAGATGACATGACTGAGGCAGACAGAAATTAAATGTTTCTAATACAAGATTTGAATTTAGATCTTCCTGACTCTAATTCTCATGCTCTATTCATTACTGCTTAGGAAGGAAGGACTAAGAGAAAGAAAAGTAGTACTTGGTAGAGAAAACAAATAGCAAAAACCATCCCCCATCAATGAAGGATAATCTTAAACTGTGCTAGAAAATGTAAGGTTAGAATAGTATTTATGGCAAGGGAAAGGAAAGAAAAGAACCATTCAAATTTGAAATCAAGATAACAAATTTAAAACTTTTCCTACACATTCTGAGAAGGCAGCAGATTTTCAGGATTCATATTACAATCTAGCTTTCAAATTCAATTAAAACTGCTCCCTCTCACATTGTCAATAATTTATTTATTACCAAGTTTCATGACCTGTACTCAGTCTTTATGTCATATAATTTGTTAGGTGGAAAGGAACTCTGCAGTAACCTACTCTAATCTATGCCTGAAGGCAATACATACCTACATATATAACGTACCCAAGAGGTGGTTTCCTCATCCCTATTTGAAGGCCACCAAAAAAAGAGAAACTTCAAATCTCTTGATTCAAGACATTATACTTTTGACAGTTTTAATTGTTGGTGCATTTCCCCCATATATAGCTTAAATTTACTTTTTGATAAGTTCCACTAATTGCAACTAATTCTGTCTTCTGGACCCCAATAGAACCAAGCTAATCCTTTTCTCCAAGATACTGAACACAACTATTATGACTCCTGTCACTTTTCTACAAGGTAAAAATATCTGGTCTCCACAACTGATCCTCATATATCATTAAGTTAACCATCATTCACAATCTCTTTAGGTCACAGATAGCATGGTCATCCAATTTTTTTATGACACCAAATTGAAAGAATTTGCTAGAAAACTGTGTGACAGAGAAAAGAAGAAAAGGATCTTGGAAGACTAGAGCATTAGATTAACACTAATATGATAAAATTCAATAGAGAGAAAATTAAAATCTTGCATTTGGATATAATAGGTTTTTTTTTGCTTTAGTTAAATAATAGGATCTAGATTCATTGTGTTTTTATGTAATCTATATCTGCCTTTTCCCCTAGAACACTGAAATGCTTTATTGAAATCATTTCAGTAAGTATTTTTAAGGATCTATTATATACTAGGTACTGTGGTAGTTACTAGTGTTATGGATAAAAGAAGGGAGTACACTAAAGTTGAGGGGTGAACTCCTTCCCTTGCTGAGTGACAGGGGGGTAGAGGCAATTGAGGTACTAGGAGAGGAATGAAAGGGATGGCTGAGTTTAGGGAGGAATGGACAAGGCTGTATTAGGATGGTAAGGGTACAGGGTGAGGTGTTCAGGAGAGGAAGCTGACACAGACTAGACACCCAAGATAGAGACAGAGGATATTGGGGTAATAGGCTTAACCCTTCCAGGTAGGAAAGGTACTTTACAGATACAAGGAATAGGGCCAGACAGAAGTGGTTTGAATCTTACTTGAGGGTTTTTTTTTTGTCAGTTTCTCAAGTCCTTAAAGGAGGAATCACAAGGCTCCTCCCTGTCAGTGAAATTGAAGGGATTCAGGAGGAAGTGTTGGGCAACTTCTTCCTCCCAAGATGGATGCCTCCAGTATCCCTCAGAAAATAAAAGAGAATTATTCCTTCCCCTTCACCCTTGTCTAATTCTTAAACACAAAGATTCTCCAGAGGGATTGATTAGGTAACCAAAGGTTTATTAATGTTTCAGGGTGGTCTGGAAGAAGAGAGGGGTTTGGAGTTCTTGACAGCCACTAGGGAGAAACTCAGGATGGGGGAGGGTCTCAGGAATGGGTTAGACTGAGAGAGAACCTGCTCTCATCCTGGGAAGAATTTGGCTGCTTTTAAGGTAGAGGGTAAGCTAAAGGATGTCCTACTTGCCTATTGGGAAAAACTAAACCCACAAAGTCTTTTCACTAAAAACCCAAAAGCCACCCTGCCTCCCAGAGCCCCAGGAAAACAGGCAGGGAAAACAGGGAAATAATATGGAGAAGGTCAGGGAGAGGTCCAGAGAAATTAGCTAGGTACAAATTGTCCAAAGACAAGGCACAGGCCAAAGCAAACCAAAAGCCAAAATAGAGCTCTGCTTGATCCTTCTGCTCTGTTCAAGCATCAGGGACCAACTGAACTTTCTCTCAGAATTCTAAGGCTTCTGACTGCCAGAAGTTTTCAGTTGGCCCTCTGCAAGAGCAACACCTCTCTTGCATCTTTTGCATTACAATAGATAAAGAATATATATATATATATACATATATTTATATATGTATGTATGTATGTGTGTGTGTATATATATAATGAAACAGTATCCATCCCCAAGGAGTTTGCAGCTTGTATTTCATTAGGAGATATAAGTATATACACAAACACATACATATTTGTGTACAAATCAACATAATTCATAGGATGTTATCCCTAAGGCAATGAAGACCTTCATTTAAGGTTTTCCTCTGATACATTTAGCCACATGAACCTGTACTAGCTCTTAACCCTTCAGTGCCCTATGTGACTCTCTAAGATTATATGCTAGATGCTTTAAGTTATCTTTTCTCAAACTTTTTTGTATTCAGGATTTTTTTAACTTCTTAAAAATTGTTAAAGACACTAAGGAGATTTTGTTTATTTGGATTATATCCAAATCTGCTCTATCCATACATATGGATATTAGAAGCAATTTTATTAACTTAATTAAAATGAATAATTAATAATAAAATGATTAACTAATTATAGGTTAACATGATTAACATATCTTACTTAAAATAATTGAAGTAACCCAAATCAAAAAACTTTAGTGAGAAAAATGGCATTGATTATTGTGCATTTTTTTGCAAATCTTTGTAGTATATATGTCATAATCACTGTGCTAGGAAAAGGTATCAAAAAGAAAAAAATGAAATTACATTATTATGATTTAAGATGGGACATTTAATAAATACTTGTTTGAATAAATGACTAAATGTAATTCTTTATTTTGATTTTAAATTGATATACTTTTCAACATCTTTATAAAGTATGTTAGCCAATATTAATGTAAATTTGAATTATATTTTATAGGCAACATTGGATATGGAGGGGGTGCCTCTGAATTTCAACATTTATTTTCTGATTCACTAAAATATGGCCTATATCTTCACTACTTTACTATAATACTGTGGACCTTTTTAAAGATGCTTTCCATATATTGCCTTTTGTTTTGTGTATTTGCACATATATCTTATATCCCCTTGTAAATATAAGCTTAATGAAGATAGAGTTATACCTTACATATTTTTCTCTTAAATAGTACCAAGCCCCATGCCTTCTACATAATGGGCACACAGAAGCTTTAAATTTTAAAAAAACAATGAAAATCATAGAATTTTAGAGACCATTGAATATAATTGCTATGGCTTTGTAGGTGAAGGAAATGGGATTTAAATGATTTGTTCAAAGTCACATGAATCTCTCTGAAATTCACCCCACTGTCCCCACAATCTAAGTGAAGGCGAAATAAAAAATAACTTACTTTTGTTAAACAAATGTCAAGTGGTATACTTTTTTTCAGGAAACTGAAGATTTTTCACAGAAATCACCTGGTTTATTTTCAGAACTGGCCTATTGCAGTTATTTTTACTTCTACATTTAGGGAAAAGTTAGAGAATTAAGCAAAGTTTAGTTGACTTTTCACCAGCTATAAAATAAGACAGAAGGAAGTTGGAGAAGAGAATATTGTTTCCTGCATCCAATTCCTTATCCATAATGCACTGTAAAATAACATTCATGTGATTAAGTTCTTAACTAGTAGTAATAGGGTAGCAAAAACTTTTGGTAATCCTTATAGATTTATTCCTAAATAAGAAAATATTATTCATCCAAGACATTTTCATACTAAAATGTTCATTGCTTTATGTAATAAGAAGGAATAAGTTAATGATCATAAGAAACATATTGTATTCTCTCTAGTATGAAAATCTATGAACTAGATTCTAGTACCTTTGAGACTGGAAAATGGAGAATGGAAAAAGAGAAGAGAACCTTCTAACTGAGAGTAAATTGACACATTTATTTCATTAACTCATTTAAACAATTGGTTCATGATGTACCTTATTTACTTGGAGTTGGAAAACTTGTATTGAATATCAGCTTTATTTCTAGATATAAGACATGGGATATGTTACTTAGCAATTTTGACCTTCATTTTCCTCTTTTTTCCCAAATAGGAATAAGGTCTTTAACCTAGTCTCTAAAGTACTATTATAAAAGAAAAAATATATATAAATCTTAAATTACCAAAGAAATCTGATCTAGTGATTTCATACTTTGAGTAGATAGGATATCAGAAAAGATAAAAGTTAAGAAAAGCACCATATTACTTCTATTTATTAGTTCATATTTGGAGGAAATATTATTCCAGCATTTATTTCTAGTTTGAATGTTGTATAATACACAGAAACTTAGCAAGTAAGAGTCATTGATGACTTTGGAGTAAGTAGTTTCAGTTGTGTGGTAAGCAAAGCAGCCAGATGGAAACATGAATCTGGAGAAACTACTTCCTTCTCTACATGATCTCTGGAAAGAGTCTCAAATTATTCTATGGCTCCAGAATTTCAATTGTTTCTACTTTATTTCCCTTTCTTTTCATATTATGCAACCTCAAAGATTCTAACAGAAGTTAGCACTATTTTTTACTGCTATGAATTATTTTTCCTTGTGCTTTCTTTTTTTCTGATAAATCTGGAATATTTGTTGTTCCTCATGCCTTTTGTTATCCTTTATGTGACACTATAAAACTAAGGTTAAAGCCTGGAAGGTTTTCCTTCTGTCCCTTCCTCCTGTGTAATCTCTAAATTCCTGAAAAGCACAGACCAGGTACTGCCTCCTATAGTATGATTTCTCTGATTCCCATCACCAACCCAATTGGTGGTGCTTTTCTGGTGTCTCAAAACTAACTCATTCACATATAATTATTTGGATTTTACTCTATATTTATTTTGCATATATATATATATATATTTACCCTAGTTGAATATAAATTTCTTTAGGGGAGAGACTGTGGCTACCACAGCTACTTAATAGAAACTAAAATGCTCACTGAATTATATTTCATGAGGAAAAGAGACTATCTAACTATACTAATAGAATTAAATTATAAAGTCTGTTTCAGCATGTCAGAACACTAAAATAAATTATAGAATTGAGACACTATCAGTTATTTTAGAAAGATCATGCAGGAGAACCTGAATTCAATTCTGACCTCATACTTACTGGATGTCTGAGGCTGGGCGATTTTTAAAGGCATTAAACAGGTTATTTAGTTATCTCAACTTCAATTGCTGTGCAGGTTAGATTATGATACCCTCCAACTAAAACTGCAAAAGAAACAAATAAGCAAAAAATAAACACAATAAAATTCCAATGGCTTCCTATTACTTTAAGGGTCAAATATAAAGTCTGCTGTTTACCTTTAGAAGACTTACAAAATTGTATTTTCCTACTTCTACATTCTTCTTACACTTTATTCCTTCCCAGGTACTCTATGATCTACCAATACTGACTTTCTTACTCTCCCTTCATATGTCATTACATCTTCCTCTCCCATGTCTTCTTCCATTTTCTATTCCTCCTGAATGGAATGTCCTTTCTCTCACCTCTGAATTGAATTTTCTTAAAAACTAAATCAAAATCATATTCTTTGCAGGAATCCTTCCCCATTCCTCTCCCTAATCCCTAACACACACATACACACATACACAACACAATATTACCTTGTCTCTGAGATGACTCTCTGTTTATAACATGTATATCTTTATGCATATTTTTGTATGCTGTCTCTCTCTCTCTCTCTCTCTATATATATATATATATATATTTCTTGGGGGAGATCATCATGTTTTGCCTTCGTTTGTATGTCTAGTGGTCAGTTCACTCCCTGGAATATATTGAGTACTTCATAAATACATTTTGCCTGGAAATATAGCATGATTGGAATCATAAAAATAGGGAGTGATATAATATCAATTTTGGAAGGAGGCTAATGTGAAAGAGGGAATAGATAGTTATGCTTGATCCCAGGAGACAGAAATAGGGTGAAAATTATCAAACTGAATATTAATGCTTGGAAAAGAAAAAATTCAATTAATTAGAAGTCTCCAAAAGTGTATAGGCTATGTTTGGAAGTAATAATATCCCTTCATTGTTGGCTTTTAAACAAAAGTTGAATGATCACTTGATAAGTGGATTTTAGGGGAGAGTCTATTCTTGTGAAGGTTGGACCAGTTAGCCTCCTTGGTCTTTGCAAGTCTGAGAACAATCAATAAACCTTAGTAAATTAGTGAAACTTCCACAGAAAAAAGAAACTCTTACAATAAGGTGTGAATACATGAAATGTTCCTTTTGATGGTAATGGAGTATGGGAGCCAATCTCAGTTATTGGGAATGGAAATTTTAAAATAGCAATGATAAAATAATGTATGGGATTACAATTTGAAATAGTTTACCTAAAAACCTAGGCTGTAAAAGTAGGTTATAGTCAGAAGGTAGCTATTGAATGATATATCACACAGATATTACCTTATTTTTTTACAAAAAAAGGAAATATTAAACTGACCTTGCTCAGTATGATACAGTATCATGCAGCAAACAAGATTTCTTCAAACAAGAAGTATAATTGTAAAAGACTTAATAAGATTTATTTTATTTCCAAATTCTGAAATACTATGCTTTTTTTGAGCAAGCCTAAAATAGGTTTCATGGCATCCAAAGAAGTAAAGAATAGGGAAGAGAAGGTTGAAAAGTAGAAACTAATAAATCTTGAATAATGATATGTGAGGAATAGGGGGTATGGGGAAACTTGCCCCATACTAGGCTTTGTAAAAAACGAAAACACAATTTGCAATTTCTTACCAAATAGATTAAAGATGGAAAATCTTTTCTCATGCTGAAAATACTGTAGGTATCCTGAAGTACATAGAGACTTCTGTGTGCTTATTCATTTCCTGGGGGCCAAATTGTTAACTAAGCTTCTCAAAGTTCCTAACTTATGCGCTGAGAAATTTTCACTCACTATGTTATTTCTGTTCTAAACAACTTTTCCCAAAGTATTTCTCAGTTGGTTTTTAAAATTTTAATCATATAAAATAAAAAGAGTAACTTTATAATCCTTACTACATCTTTAGTTCTATTTTGCATATGGCCCTCCTATTGACTTCAAAGGCAGTTTTGCCTCAGAGTGATGAGAGAGAGACAGACAGACAGACACAAAGAGGGAGAGAGAGATAGTGAGAGAAAGAGAGGAAGAGAGGGAGAGAGGGGGAGAGAGAGAGACAGAGACAGAGACAGAGAGACACAGAGAGGTGAAGAGGCCCATGAAAATATGCTCTCAATTCGGATTATTTTAACTCAGCCTTTTTCAGTAAGAAAGTGCTGGGAAAAGGAAGAAATGTGAGTATAAAGCACTCCTAAAGACACATGTACACATAAAAATACATGAAATTCAAACATATGTGTAGATTATGTCCATTTATGAACACACATATAACATACATGTATATTTTGACATACAGATATATGTGTACCTGGATATGTATCTTATAACAAAAGATTTTATACAATTAATTAAAATATATTAATACCTCCCCTAGTGGAGGAGATTTTTTTTGTTCAATATGTATGTATTACATTAAAAAATTAATTCAAATGATAAATGGTCACCAGTTCAAATATAATTAATTTCTAAGGAGAAATACTGAGCAAAACAAAATTATTCCCAATTTTGCTTTTGCATTTCAACTAAATACACTGAACATTTATTAAGCAACTGTTGCATGTGGTAAAGTTTAGCTTAGACTTCTAGGTCTCTATTGTAATAGGTATAGGCTTTAAAGGTGTAAAAGCAGATTTTTGCAAGCATATTAGGGAAAGCCTGTGCCCTTGTTTTCCCTATAAGACTATCCACATGAAACTTAAAAGTCAAGTAAGCAAGAATATTCAAAACAGACAAAGAAAACACAATTAAATATTTATTCGTGGTCATTTAAAAAATCTATATCCTAATCTTGAATTTCTCAAAGAAATTTGATGCCCTATGCTGTTTGAACCAACAATGTTTTTGGTAACTGTTAAAGAAATAACAATTTATAAGACTTTAGTGCCAATTTTTTTAATATATGGAAACAAGACCATGAGATACAGGAACAGTAAAATGGCATATTACATGTGTTCTTAAAAATCAATGAAAGAATGAGGGAAATGAACTTTGAATGGTTCTATAAACAGATTTCTATCTTTAAATTAAACAAGACCTGTGCATACTATCCCTCTCACCCAAATGTTCTGTTCAGTACAAAATGTAACAAGAAACCAACCTCTTTAATTTCAGTTACTGCTTCTCTTAATGAAGTCTCAGGGAGATTTATTTTATTACTTATTTATCTATTTATCCATTCATTTATTCATTTGTGCTCTTTTTGCTAACTTATCCATACATTAATCCATTTATTCCATTATTTATGTTGAGTTGTTTTGTTTTCCATACCACATTCTTAACTAATTTTGTGCAGAGTATTATGACCAAGTTATTGTGGGAATTGAGATGAAACCATCCTGGCACAGATTTATCTTCACTGAATATTATTATAATAATTATCATGATAACATATACTGTATATGTATGTGATACAATTATAAAATTATAATTATAAAATTATAAAATTTAATATAAAAATAAATGTATGATTCATCCTTACTGAATATTTTCAAACTGTTATAGAGAAGATGGGGTATTGTTGTATTCAGTATTTCTGCCACTTATTTACATATTTAATCTCAAATAAAATCTGAAGGAAAATGGACCAATAGCCTGGTTGAATTCCACTCTCCATTCCCAATTTAGGGCAGGGAAGCTGAGACCTAGAAGAAAGGGAGAACATAAATGCCAAAGTTCACAGTAGGAAAGAGTGATATCATAATAAGGATTGCAAAACAGGACCTCTAACTCTAAGTCTAACACTTATTTCTCTTCAGATTATTTCTCCCCTAAAACAGAACAACTGATAAATTCTTGGCTTGCCTTAATTTTAATTAAAATTTGCTAAAAACTTAAGGAACCAAGAAAGGGAACTACTATCTAATTTATATTTTAAGTCAGTCCTGATTGCTAAAATAGATTTGATTTGAACCTTAAGAAGATGAGACAGCTTCACCTTAAAATTCATGACAGAGAAGAGGAAAACTGATGATGTGTTAGTATTTCTTCAAAATGTGGGAAAATAGATTTAAAATAATACAGAGAAAATATAAATAGTATAGGCAATGGTAATCAGTGTCAAAGGCATCAAAAGTGTCTAAAAGGAGAAAATTTTTTGAAGGTCAAATATGAGATTGATGATTGACAACTCATCTGAGAACAGTTTTAGTCAATTGCAATTTCAAAGGCCAAGTTAGTAAAGAGTTGAGAAGTAAGTCAGAGAACATGAAATAGAAGCATTGATTAGAAACAAATTTTTAAGGAGTTTCTGAAAGTGAGGAGAAATCTAATACTAGGTTGATGACATAATATGATACTGGTGAAAGGTTTTAAAAGATGATGGAGACTTTGCCATAACTGAAGGTAGTGGAAGGCATAGAACATTAGGAAAATAGCATATTTTTGCTTGCAATATGCAGGAGGAAATGGAAGAGCCTAGGATCAAGGACACATGTATATGCTTTAGTCTTCACAAGAAAAACAAATTCATTGTCAAAGACTTTAGGCAAGAAGGAGAGAGGAGGGAATAATATCAAGGGGTTCTGAGATAAAAAGGAGGCAAAGGAGAAATCATATTCAATGGCTTCAATTTAGCTGAGGTCCCTAGCCGAGATGGAGAGGGTAAGAGGAATTGTGTAAAAACTTGGAGAACAGAAAATTCTTTAAGAATCACTTAAGGAGGAACAAAAAGTTTTGCTTTGTTATAATGAAGTTAGATGTTGAAATTTGAGAACATGACTTTATATTGTACACAGTAAGGTTTATGCATTATTTTCTTGCATTATTATATTATTGTTACATTTTATGTAAACATGCAATAGAATTATTGAAAGAAATTAATGAATAATAAAAATAGGCTTAGAGGATGTGGGGTAGTGTTGGCAAACCTCTGACACACATGCCAGAGGGGGCTGCTGCCCTCCCTCTCTCTACACATTCCTGAGGACATTATTCCCCTCACCCACCCCTCTACCCAATGAGAGCACTTCCTTCCTCCTCTATTTGGAGTAAAGGAGGTGGCTCAAATGCAGGATGAGGCTTGCAGTTTGGGCACTTTGTCCCTAAAAGTTTCACCACTGCTGTAATAGGGCATCTAAGAAGAGATAGAAAGATAAGAGTCTATGATCATAGAAGAATGTCAAAGTTTTCAATAAGTTAATTAATGTTGTGGTACAGTATATAATTAAAGTAGAATAAAGGAAAAGGTCATATGACAACGTGATACACAAGTGATTCTCCAGTAAAAATGTGGCAAAAAAGAATAAACATTTCTCAAAATAATTGGGAACTGTTAACATTTAGATAGAAAACTGGCTCCAAATAATTGATAATAAAAGAATTCCATATCAAAAAAAATCTGATGTTTCACTCTACAACCTACATATTGGTAAAGATGACAAAGTAGGAAACAGTCAATACTTGAGATATGGAAAGAAAAAAGGCACACTAGATGTATTTTGAGATTAAAGGAGATTATGAGTGTAAAGCACTTTACAAATCTTAAACATTATATATGCCAATTACTATTGTTATTATCATCATTATCATCTGATAGTCATCAGTTTGGTAAAAACATCATTCCCTGATCCTTCTACTATGTTTCTTCTGAGTTTATAGAATAATACAATATTTCACTATTAAATGCTTAACGTGGGATCTCAGAGGGAAAATATGGATGTGTATTTTTTTAAAACCTTACCTTCTGTCTTAGAATTGAAACTAGATATTGGTTTTGTAGCAGAAGAACACTAAGGGCTAAGCAATTAGCATTATGTTACTTTCCCAGGGTCACATAGCTAGGAAGTATCTGAGGCCAAATTTAATTCAAAAACCACCCCTCTCCATGTCTAGCTCTCTACTCACTGACCCACTTAACTGTTGTTACCCATGTACTTTTAAATTTAATCTGTATTATTAATATTTTCTTAAATGTATATAACCAATATTTAACAATATTTTGCCAGTCAGTGACAGCTGGCTCCAGCACATGCCTGGGTAAAACAATTTTAGAAAGCACTTTGAAATTTCGCAAATAATGTAACAAAAATAGTTCATACTTTTAGACAAAGAAATTCAAGTTGTATAATATCCCAAGTAGGCCATTGATGAGAACTACATCATATACTCCAAATCATTCATGGCAGTACCTTTTTTGTGTAACATAGAGTTGGAAATAGAATAGATGCCTTTTAAATGGTGAATGGCTAAACAAATTGCAGTCAATGAATATAATGGAATATTTGTGTGCTAGAGGGAGTAAAATACAAAGCATAATGAATATGGAGAAGCACAGAAAGATGTAAATGATCTAATGCATGATATAGTAAGGAGAGTCAGAAAGTAACACAAATGATTACAACAATGTAAATGGAAAGAATAAGGACAATAAAAAATGTTCTAATATTATAAAATATAGGCATGACTCTAAAGAAAAGATATAGAGTCTGCCTACTTTGAAGAAATTCACAAGTGTAGAATATCACAGATTATTTTCAGAATTTTTCAATGTATTTTTATGCCCTTTGACTTTCATTTATGATTCTTAAAAATGTCAGGTACTAATTAGTTTTGAATATTAATATAGAGAACTCTATGAAATATGTTTCTTGCTCATTGAGTTATTTTACATTTTATGCTCTCTCTCTTTGCCTTTTTTTTTTTACCTAGACCTGCAAAAGCATTGGGGAAGTGCCTCCAGTGAGGCAAAACTTAATACTAATGTTGACTGCCATCTTGCTTATAGTAGTAGTAGTGGTGATGGGTAATTGGTTGGCTGTTGTCCTTTGTACTCTAAGAGAATCAAAATGGCATCCCTGGTGATGCCTTTTGACATGCATTAATTGAATTTATGTGAGTTACACAAAGTCATTAGCCTCACTCTCTTGCAGAGTCATCAAAATCCAAGAGAAAGACAAGAATGACAATGACTCCAAAAGTAGCCCTTAGCCTTGGTTTCTTCAATATCTCCCCAAGCTCTAAGCATTCCACAACACCTATTCAGTCACCTTCATGGTATTATTCTCATTCATATCATCCACTAGGGAAACTCTTCACATTCCTGGGGTAGAAACCCTATTAACTTACCAATATATTTAAAACCTGTCAGTTATCCTCAAACTGGTTTAACCTGCCTACCAAGGAGATAATTTACTGTGGTGTGGTTTCTGCTCTTGCTATAGCTTTTTCTTGGAGCCAAAGATTAGAGCTGGCTAGAAGGTAGAAACCAAAGGAAGAAAGTAATTCTGAAAAGGGTTTGGCAAACTCTCACAACAGAGGTCTTAGATTTCCCTGAACATCCCATATACTCTAGAAGTAGTAGTAATAGTATTAGTAGAAACAAAACAGCAGTAGCAGTAGCAGCAACAGATGTATCAGATACCATGACAAGCATTTTACAATATTTGTCTCATTTGATCCCCACAAGAATCATGGGATGTAGATATTATTGATATCCTCCTTTTTCAGATGAGGAAACTGAGGTGACAAAAGATTAAGTTATTTGCCCTGGGTCGCAAATCTAGTAAGTGTCTGAGGCTGGATTTGGACTCAGTTCTTCCTAGTTCTATATAAAATGTTGTATCCATTATAACACCTAGATGACTATAGTTTTAAATTATTATTGAAAACAAACACTGAAGTTAAATGACTTAACCAGGATCATATACCCATTGTATGTCAGAGGTAGAACCTGAGCCTGACTATTCATGTCACCAAAGCCATCTTTCTACTATCTTTGTTTCCTCATACCTTACTCATCATGCAACTTCAATATGTTTTTATTCTAGTGCTTAGGCTTGTAATATTTTGATAAAAATAAAATCATGGCTATTTAAGAAGGCAATAAATGCCAATATCTTTTAAAAAGCAAAATGTATATACTCATATTTCAGAGGACTTTTATTCATTTAATATGTGTTAAAATTTTAAATTATCTTTTTGATTGCTGATTAAATGATTATATATTTATCATATATACTTCCTTTTGTAACTAATGGAAGCCATTTTCTTCTTTAGGATATTATTAGAGCTTTAAACTTTAGAAACTAACATATGGTTAGAATAGTTACATCGTTCCAAGATAAATTATGGTAAATTTCCCTAATTCACATTTGCTATCATAATTAAAAATCTATGAAATACTGAAATTTCAGTCCTATTTCACAATTATGACATGTTGTGGGGGTTGGGGAGACTTTTTATATGTCAAAGGAAAATATTGTCATTTTGGGCTGTGGATAAACAGGAAAGAAGATTCATTTGGAATTTAACAGTAGTTTATATTTGATGTTTTTACATGGTTATTAATCAAATTAGGAGTGCATAGATGTCCTCTTTTATTTATTGATTGATTTTTGTTACCTCTACTTGAAAAATTTTAAAGGTAATTGTCATATACTGTGCCAAATATAACCTTTCCCGCAAGGACGAAAACTTGATTTTCATTCTTATAAGAACATAATGGAAATTACTCTGAGACTCCTTATTAAATAGGCACCATGCTACTGAATTAAAGCCAAATTGGAACATGACCACTATTGTAATATGTCCAAAAATTCTGGTCAGTATGAGAGACAGAAAGTACCTATTGACATTCCACATCTATGTCCTTGCCAGGAAAGAATATCATCACAGACATATGACTTGGTTCACTTACCACATTCAATTTATTTTCATTTTAATAAAGAACACAATGTAAGAGTCGTTCTCTCTTCATGGGGAAATCAGTCAGTCCAAGCTAAGCGGTCTACTAAATCACATTATGAAAAATAGTCTCCACAGGGTCCAGTGAAGAAATGTTTCTTACAAAGTATCGTAGTCCTATCCTGTTGTGGCCAAAATTCTTAACAAGTCTTTTATAAATGAAACCTCCATTTCTTTTTCTCTCACTTCCATCTTAACTCTCCACAGCAGGAATATCAAACTAAAATATTAATAGGGGCCCCTCTTCCATACATGACAATCCCGTCAGGCTACATATTGAATTATTTTAATGTAATACTTTCTATGTTTCATTTTAATTTATTTTGTTAAATATTTATCAATTATATTTTAATCTGGTTCAGTTCAGACTAGTTCAGATTTAACACTAAACAGTTTAAAGACATTGGAGTCCTCTGATAAATAACTATTCCTTCCATCTTTATTATTAGCTAAGTAAATATTCAAAGAAAATCATTTCTAAAAAATAAGCATATGATCCTATTAAGTACTTTTTTTCTGTCCTGAGAGAACACTACTCATTATTCCCTTGAATGAAAAATACCTAGAGACAGATCAAGGAAAATCTCCCAAGCATAGAATTCATTATGCTTTTGGCTCTTGGTTGTTTCATCCAAGGTGTAAATGTCACAATTTAACCTTTGTCACTCTTATTTAATTCAAAAAAGATTGCGATATGCTGACATGTAGAAACACTTTTTTTCATTAAAAGAAGAAAATAAATCCAACCTCTAAATAAGGTAATGAGGGGCAGATGCTATTCAGACCTCATTTGTTGTTGTTTTCATTTTCCCTTCATTATTACTATACTTAGATTTTACAAAGGGATATTTACTTGGAAAATAAGTAAAAATGGAAGTTTAAAAACTTTTCTCTAACACCATTTCTCCCCTTCCCCATATCACCTCAATCCCTTGGAAGATTATCATTGTCCCACATAACATTTACTCCCAACATGTTATGTGGCCACTTCTGGATGAATTCTTATATTAGTTTTTTTTTTCTTGGGTCTCAGGTTAATTTGTTGGGCTCAGGTTTGCTGATAATAAAAATTCTCTGTTCTTAGATGTCTTCATGGCTTGCTGTCTTGACCTAGGGAATCTCAGGAGGTCATAGACAGCTCCAGTTTCTTTAACCTATAAGTGGGAAAAATATACACCATAGATATTTAAGAATAGCAGCATTATGAGGTCTCAGATTCATGGCTTCAACTTCCTAGTCTCCTTGTCTCCTATTTCACCATTAGGCCATTATAGTTTATCCTCTCAAAGCCAGTTGGTCAGAAAAAAGCAGCAGAAAAAAAATCTTGTTGAATAAAAGACTTTACAAATGTCTATTTTAGGATCTTATCACATGATATATATTTTAATGAGCAAACACCTATTATAAGCTTAAGAAGCTATAATTTTTAAACCTCAAGATTTTTGGTTAAACCATCCCCAGGGGAGAATGAGAATAGGCATGTATGTATATATCACCTACCCGGTGGAAGTCATTATGCTGAAAATTTTTACAAAAACCTATCTGCAATGTAGATAGATGTTTTTATGATGCCCATTATACAATTGAGAAAACTGAGGAAAACAGAGGGTAAATTACTTGCCTGGAGTCAAACAGGTAGTAAATGACTGAGGCTGTATTTGAGTTCCAGCCTCTCTAACTTCAGGCTCAAAATTCTCTCCATTGTATCACCTATCTGCTTCTGAGGAACTCTTCAAATTCAGATTATCTAAAAATGATTTATTTAAGTGGAACTCTGATTTCCAGAGTTTTATCCTCTTAAAAAGCTTTATTTTAAGAGTACCATTATAGCACTGGGGCTGTCCATTTATTCTTTCTCCTCGAGCAGACCATTTATTTTCTTTCCAGTCATACATATGGAAGTGTTTTACATCATTTCATAGCAAATAGGTCATTATTGATAATATCCATTTATATATGCCCTCTACAATGCTCCGAACTTCTCCATAAATCATCTTAATAATACATTTTAAATATTAGACTAGACTTATAAGTTAATATTTCCCATTGTCTTTACAATAACCTTTAAAAATGTATCATGAATGACCTTTTTCCATAATTTCAAAGCTTCTTCTTTTGTGATATTGTGAAAACTGACCACTAGTTGACTTTAAAATTACATCATATCTAGCACAAATTTCTGTTGTGAATATTTAGCAAGGTCCAACTGTCCTTTATTTGTCTTCTTAACTTTCTTTAGTCATGATTATTCCATTTTAAAGGAGTGTATATAGTGTTACCTAGGAAATATGTGCAGAAAAGGTAATACATGTAGCCAACTTACATATGTGGAAGAAGGAACACAAGTAGTTCTATCAACTCCTGCTTCTGGGGCTTCTACTTAGTGAAACCTAATGGATTGACTGAATTATTCCCACCTTCTATTGGTCTGGTGATAAAAATACGTAAAGAAGCATTTTTAGGCCTCTGTAAGTTTCTTGTATCCTCTCTTGGGTTGTTTTACATTTCTTTCTGCTACCTATTGTTTTTCTGTTAAATTGAAACCTTCCTTGATCTCTTTCCAAAGAGTAATCAGGGCTCTTTTGTGTGATAACCAATATAGAACTATTATAATTCAGTTCAAAATCAAAATACTAGCCTTACCCACCTAGCCAGAAAAGAAAAGCCCTCCCTCCTTTTTTTTAACTAGTTTGTATCTTCCTGCGTGACCACTAATGCCACAGAGCCTACTGTTTGCACTTAATAGAAAAACAAATATAAACATCCTTCACTTAGAAGCCTGAATTGTGCCATGAATATGAAGTTGGGATTTCAAAATACAGAGGATCTATGGACTTTTGTCCTGTTCTCCTGAAACTACATGCAGAATTATTTTTCATACACTATTACACCCATTTCTTCATACATAATATATTGAGCATTGAAGTGAAAAGATCAACATGCATGGTGCAATTATAATTGTTTATAAGAATAGCCTATTAGAAAAATTCAAATCTTTTCAGTTTTGCATATTTTAATTCTCCTTCTTTTAATTTCATTCATAAATATATTTTTTTATTATTTCACGTGACTGGTTTATATAAAAATTTATCCATGGTCTCCTTTTCTCCTTAATGGTTTTTAAATGATTTCTGGGGAAATATTGGTAGTAATCTTTTGTTATATTACCCTGTAATGTTTTCAAAAGATTTAATACCCTAAAATAGTGGTTCCTTAGATAACTTACCTTCCAGTTTGACAAGGAGATTAAGTATTTGTTTAAGAAAAGCACAGGCTATTTCTGGGATTTGGAGATTCTATGTGGCAGAATTTTTTTTTTTACATCAGTTAAGTTACTCTTAGAAATAATACTACTTTAAGATTCACAAAATTTTGTATATGTATTATTTTATTTGACCTTTGGAGCAACCTGTCCCCTTCCTATTGAAACTACCATACTATTATTATCTCTATTTTATATATTTGGAGACATTCACCCACAGGGAAAAAAATTAAGTAATTTGCCTTTCCACACATACTTAATTTTGTGTTATAGATGTGGTATCAAAGCCCAAGTTTTTGGTGACTAAATCCAATGTTTTTCCTACTCCACCATGCTGAGAATAAAAATCTTTACTTTTGCCCATTTTTCATTTTTATCAGACTTAGCAGCTTATTTAAAAAGGTTATTTAGAGACTGTATAATTCTCTAATTTTTTAAGAAAAAGTGCTATTCTGAATATTAAAATGCAAATAACAGCCAAATGTGAAAATTTCCATTTGCGCAGTTAAAAATGGAAGTCTCTATGATATGAAACTTGCTTTTTCAAGATATTATATAAGAAATTAAACAATTTATTTACAAAGCTGTTTTGTTTTATTTTCTCTCCTTCCTTTGGGATTTTTATTATCTTCTGTACATTAAAATATATTTTCCTTTTATCTTTTATTTTCCTTTTATATCACAGTTTCTGGTCTCTCTCTTCCCCTGAAATCATTAATGAGAAAAAAAGAAAGAAATGAAAGAAGAAACAGAACTACAACTTTGCAATGAGTAAACACAATAAAGATAAGAATAAAAATCAGTTCAATAGTATTTTGTGAAAAGGAGTGTCTGAACTTAAGTAATCAAAATCTATATAAGGTGGTGCTATTTCATAGTCTTTTGATTTTATTGATTAATGCTTTGATCAGAATTCTTAAGTCTTTCAAAGTTGTTTTTATTCATTTCCTCCTTCTTTTTGCTCTTCCTTTCTCCTTTTTCTTTCCCTTCCCCTGGCCATTCCACCTTACCTTTAGCATTCATGCTCTGAAAATGATTTATTTAACTTGGGGTTTTACTTTCTGGCATCATCTTCTTTATGCCCTCTCTCACTATCTCCACCTTTTTCTGGTAAGGTATGGTGAATTTCTTTGCAAAATTATTTGAATAAATATAAGTACACTTATGTATATGTGTGTACGTGTTCAGTCCTTCTTTATCTGGTTCAGGCAAGAGTGGGGTTTGTCTTATGCTACTTCTATGCTCTATTCCTCCATATTTATGTAATCACCTTAAACCCTGCAATTCTGATAAATATTGAAATATGTTCCATTATTCCTTTTTTGTAAGGTAATATATTGCTTTTAATCTCATTTTCTTTTCCCACTTACAAATATCAGCATGAAAACAAACCACCTTTAGGTTCTCTGTTATATTCATCTTTCTTATTTCCCTGGAGAAACTAGGTAGAACAGTGGAGGACAGAATGCTAAGGCTGGAATCAATAAGTCTTGAGTTCAAATCTAATCTTAGAAACCTACTAGCTGCCTGATTCTGGCTGAGTCATTAAACCTCTGCTGCCTTGGTTACCTGTGAATGAGGATAATAATATTCCTTCCCTACCCAAGCTATTTTGAGAATGAAATGAAGTAATATTTAAAAACTGATTAGCACTATGCATGGCACATATTAGTTGCTTAATGCTTTCTTCCTTCCTTCCATCCTTCATTTGTTCCTTCCTTCCTCCCTAACTCCCTCCCTCCCTCCTTTCCTTCCTTCTTTTGTTTCTTCTTTCCTTCCTTTCTCTTTTATTTTGTTTTGTAATTTTCAATGTAACAATAGAAGTGTAAAGAAGTCATGGAAGTGATATTTTTGTATTTTTGTCCAATTTACTGTTTGACTGACATATATGCTGTTAAGTTTTGTATACATACATATGCACTGTATGTTTATGTATATATGTGTATGTGTTCATATACTCATATTCACACTTACACTATGATTTTGAATCTCTTTGTCTCTTTAATTTTAATACACGTAAGTCATATTAGTAGATGCGTATTGCTATAGTGTTATTTATATATTAAAATATATTATTTTACATATAATTATGTACATAACTTTATATGATATATACATGTGTACACTTCTAAATATACACATATACAACACTACACTAATGTACATTAGTGTATCTATACAACTATATGTTCATAAATACATAATATATTCATGGATATAACTATGCTATATAGAAATATATTTACATAGTTTTATAGATACATATTTGCTTACATGTCCATATGTATATATACATATTTCACATATGCTATACATTTAATATATACTCATAACACATATACACAAAACACACAGACATATGTATAAAACCATTTTCTAATCATGATGTCTATGTAAATATAAATATATATGATATATATGATAAATATATAAATAAGTGTATATGTATATATAAATAATAAATGTAAATACATATTTATATAAACATCATGATTAGAAAATGGTTTCTAAGATATTTTTTACTTTGACATATTTGGAATTCGTTTTAGACTTTTCACCACATAAGAGTGATTCTTGATTTTTTCTTTCTCCCTAATTCCTTATATCCTATCATTTGCTTAATATTGTGAATTTTGTTTTTTCAACATTTCTTATAATTACACTTTCCTTCATTCACAAAGTCTTTATCACCTTTTAGCTAGACTGTTGGAATGACTTCACAATTAATTTCTCTGCTTTTATCCTTTTCCTCTAAGTATTAATTGAGTTTATTTATATGTTCTCTGTATAATTTATGTTATATACATATATTTATGTTTTAATAGATAATTATATATGCATACACAAATATATGTGGTGAAAGAGAGAGAAAAAGAGAAAGAGAAGGAAAGGGAGAAAGAGAAAGGAGGAGGAGAGCTTGATTTCTCAAAAACAATTTTGTTAAAATTGTATATGATTTTTCTGGCTAGAATTTTATTTTTTGTGTGGTTATGATATTTTAAAAATATTATTTAATTTCCCAATTACATGAAATAACAATTTGTTGCAGATATTTTATGTAATTATAGTAACCAAATTTTAAACCTCCTTTACTTCTCTCTCTCCTCCCTAAGATGATGCATAATTTGATCTGGGTTATACATGTATGATCTTGCAAAACACATTTCCATATTGGTTATGCTTTGAGAGTATCCTCTTATACAACCAAAATCTAAAAATAAAAATATGCAAATAAAGTGAAAAATATTATGGTACTCTGCATTCAAACTCCATCAGTTCTTGTCTAGAGTTGAATGGTATTCTTTGTCATCAGTCCTTCAGAATTGCCTTAGATCAGTGATGGGCAAACTTTTTAAAGAGGGGGCCAAAGGAAAGGAAACGCTCATCTGTTAGTCTGTTTCTAAAGCAACTCTTTCAAAGTTTCATTGTATTGTATCCTAGTCATTTGTCAGATTAGGAATAATGCATGGTGGGATAGAACATTTCAGGGGGCTGCATCTGGCCCACAGGCCATAGTTTACATATCACTGCCTTAGATCATTTTATGACTTAGAATACCTAAGTCCTTCAGAGCTGATTAATATGGAATATTGTTGTAAGATGTCCTCTAGGTTCTTCTCACTTCACTCTGTATCAGTTCAGGTAGGTTTTATGGGTTTTCTGAGTTAATTCTGCTCATCATTTCTTAACATTGATTAATAATATTCCATCATAATCATTTACCAAAATTGGTTTATTCACTCACCAATTGATGTAATTCCCTCAATCTCCATTTTTTGGCCATTACAAAAAAAGCTGCTAGAAACCTTTTTTGTACAAAGAGGTGCTCTACCTTTTTTAAAAAAATCTCTTGGGTATAGAGAATGGTTGGATCAGTGCACAATTCCACCAGCAATGCATTAGTGTCCCATTTTTGCCACTTCTTCTCCAACATTTATCATTTTCTTTTACTGTCGTATTAAGCAGTAAGATAGATGTGAAGGTGATTGTTAGGGGTAGGACCATCCTAAGCTTTTTATAAGTGTATTTATTTAATTAATTAATTGAGAATTTTTTTTTCCCAATGGCTACATGATTCATGTTCTTTCCCTCACCTCCTCCCTTCCACCTTCCATAGTCAATGAGCAATTCCACTGGGTTTTACATATATCATTGATCAAAACCATTTCCATTTTATTAATATTTGCAATAGAGTGATCATTTAGCATCTACATCCCCATTCATATCCCCATTGAACCATGTGATCAAGCAAATGTTTTTCTTCTGTGTTTCTACTCCCACAGTTCTTTTTTTGAATGTGGATAGCATTCTTTCTCATAAGTCCTTCAGAATGTTCCTAGATCATTGAATTTCTGCTAATAGAGAAGTCCATTATATTTGATTGTGCCACAGTGTATCAGTCTTTGTGTATAATTTTCTCCTGGTTCTAATGATAACAACTTTAAAAGTTATAGTATTATCTTCTTGAAAGTAATGCAAATTATATGACCTCATTGATACTCTTAAAGTTTCATCTTTTCTGTTTATCTTATGTTTTTCTTCAGTCATGTATTTAACAACAGTTTTTTTAAGTTCAGATGTACAATTTTCATCAGAAATGCTTATAAATCCTCTATTTCATTAAATAATCATTTTACTCTGATAGGATATACACAGTTTTGTTGGGAAGGCAGTTCTTATTTTTAAACATAGCTATGTTTCCTCCTGGAATATCATATTCCAAATTTTCTGATCCTTCATGAAGAACTATTAGTTCTTATGGAATCTTGACTGTGGCTCCATGGCATTTAAATTGTTTCTTTTTTACGTTTTGCAGTATTTTCTCTTTGGTCTGGAGTTCTGGAACTTGGATATAAGATTCCTATGACTTTTATTTTGGGGATATGTTACAGGAGGTAATTGGTAGATTCTTTCAATTTCTGTTTTATCCTATTGTTCAAGAATATCAGGGAAGCTTTTTTAAATAATTTCTTTAAAAAGGATATCTTAGCTTATTTTAAATAATGGTTTAAATGTAATCCAATAATTCTAAAATTATTTATTCTGGATCTATTTTTTCAGATATGTTGCTTTTCCAATAAAGCATTTCATATTTTCTAATATTTTTCATCCTTTCAACTTTGCTTATATCTTGATAACTCATAAAGTCATTAGCTTTGATTTGGATGAGTCTAATGTTTAAGTAATTATTTTCTTCACTGAGCATTTGAATTTCCTTTTCTATTAGATCGATTCTACTCTTCAAGGAATTCTTTTCTTCATTGGATTTTTATACCTTTTTCTCCCCACTGGGCCAATTATGTTTTTAAAAAAATTCTTCCTTTTAGTGGATTTTTCTTTACTATGTGGACAATTCTGCTTTTTAAAGTGTAATTTTCTTTTTGCAGCACCTTTAGTTTTGTTACTCTTATTTAGTTTTTGAAATCCTATTTGAGGTCTTCCAAAGACTGATAACAATTCACATTTAGCTACTTTTATTTCACCATCTCCTTCCCAGTATGTGCTTTACTCTACTTTGTCTCTTTAATAATTTTCTCTAGTTAGATGTTTTGTGTGTGTGTGTGTGTGTGTGTGTGTGTGTGTGTTTGCTCATTTTCTCAATCCTTTTTATTACTTTTATTTTTAACTTAAATGTGGTCTCTTTTCCAAGGTTAGAAATGTCACTCTTTTGAACGTCAACATTTTCTTGCTACTTACGCTTTGATCTAGAAATACCATTACTAGATTTGTACCCCAAAGAGATAATAAGAAAAAATACTTGTACACAAATATTCACAGCCATGCTCTCTGGTGTGAAAAATAAATGGAAAATGAAAGGTTGTCCCTTGATTGGAGAATGACTGAAGAAATTGTGGTATATGATGGTGATGGAATACTATTTATTGTGCTATAAAGAATGATGATCTGGAGTATTTCTATATAAACTGGGAAAACCTCAATAAACTGATGCAGAGTGAAATGAACAGAACCACAAGAACATTGTACACAGAAAGTAAAACATCATGGAACAATCCAATGTAATGGACTTTGCTACTAGTAGCAATGCAAAAAGCCAGGACACTCCTGAATGACTCATGGGAAAGCATACTAATCACATTAAGAGAAAGAACAATGGGAGTGGAAATGAAAAAGAAAAACATATGACATCACTTATTACATGTATATATGGATATGTGATCTGGGGTTTAGTTTTTTATAAATTGCTCTGTAGCAAAAATATATTATATGTAAATGTGTATCAAGTGAGAACACTTGTACAACCCAGTTCAATTGCTTGTCAGTTCTTGGAGGGTGGAGGACAGAGGGGAGGGGAAGAAAATGAATCATGTAAATGTGTTTAAAAATTAAAATGAAAATAAATTAAAATGAAAAATAAAAAATATAAAACATATTTTCTTGCTGCTACCCATAGATCTAGTTCTCAGTACCTAAAATTTTTAATACTTCCAAAGTGCTATGATGACCTATGGGCTTAGAGCTCTGGAAGTCACCTGTCACTGTTCTTTCAGTCTCCTTCTGTGCCTGTTAGTTTGTCAGGCCAGGATCACTGTTGGGGATTAAGGACTCACTAAGGAATTCATTGCAGATTTGTACAAGCCAGACCGGTAGTTGGGGGTGGTTCTGGGGCTTTAAACTTTGAGAGTTGAGAACAGAGGTGCTCTGCTACTGTAGGAATTAAAAATTAATGGTTTGCCTAAAATATATGAAAATTATAAATAATAATGGTGATCACTGATTCAAAGTATTATTGCTCAAATTTAAAATGACCTTTAATAGCTTTTATTTACAAAAAGGTGGAAGGAGTGAAAGTAGAGAAATACAAAAGAATAGAAAAGATATTAACCTATCTAACTAAATATTGCTAAGGTGCTTGACTCAGCCAGGATATGTTGACCTTCAACCAGAATTAAACTCTCTCCATAACACAGGAAGAGGAAAGTCAGTTATCCACTCACCAAAGTTCCATCCAAGAGGAATGTCAAGATGTTTACTTGAGCTGAAGGTGGACTTTCTTCTGAAGCTTCCTTCCTTCTTGAAGCTGACTTCCTTTTTGAAGCCCAGCTTCTCTTGAAGCTGACCTCCCCAACCCATAAATTCAGGGTCTTTTATAGTAGCTTCATGTCCCTTCCCCTCTTCACAAGGATCAATCACAGCTCCAAATTACCCAGAATTGCCCAAGGGGGCAGTGTATATGGGATATACTTCTCACCTCCTGGAGGTGTGAATTTTCATCAAAAGGGTTCACAATTTCCTGGCTGACTGAGTTTCTGAGGGTGTGAATTCTCTAAGTGGTTTGAAAGCTCTTTTACCTAGTTCATGCTTGTGTTGATTCAATCAAAAAGTAGACAGAGGAGAGTTAATCCTGTCTTCACAATCTAGTGAGGTACTAAGTAGAGGTACTTAAGTTATTGTTAACCAAAGGGTTAACTTCAACTAGGCAAAGAGAATAAAGGATCCCCTTTTAACAAGTGTACACTCAGAATAGACAAAGAGAAAAATAATTCCTTCTCACACTACTGACTTATGCAGGTTCATGAGATCTTATTGAGGCCCTGGACCCATATTCAGAACCTCAAGCAGTGGCAGAGGAGAGGCCTCTCTGTTGACTTGCATTGTTCATTTAATATTGCTGCAAACTGTACTTCTCTCTCACCTCAGTGAAAAAATATCTTTCTGAACATACCAAGTTGTCTTCTTCAGAAAAATTGCTTCATAGTGTCTTTTTATTGGTTCTTTCACTCCATTATTAATTTTGGGTACTCCTGCCTCTACCATCTTGGTTTCACTTTCTTGATTTCTTTTTTAAAATTCTTTTCTTTCTCAAGAGAATATATACTTTTTTTTCTTATTTTTAAAATAAATTAAAAAGGAGGGGGATACATTTAGAGTCCTTCATTTTTCTATACTTATGTCCGAATATTCTCAAGAAGGGTGGAAGGAGCACTCTATTCTATTTACATTGCATTTGTTTTCAGTCTGTTTTTTCTTTCCATTCACAATATGTGATTCTCTTCTTGGAGTCACAGATGCAATCTGGTGGCCACTGGAAATCAACAGAGGAAAGCAGCACTGAAAAGAGTTTGTTTGCTCTCATTCGAGAAATATTTTTCTTTTCTAAGCATCATACACACCCCTGATGCAGTACTGAGGTTAAATAAATTGCCAAAATGTCACAGAACTAGTATCTATGATGGACTCATGTTTTCAGGTCTGGTGCTTTATCTGCAACATAAAAGGGTTCAGAGTGTTAGGGTCCAAATGGACAACCACCCAAGGAGCACACAGAGGCAAAGCAATCCAAGCAAAGAGAAGTCTTTATTTCTAGTACGCTCTAGGGGAGCTCAGCAAAGTATTTCCGGGGGTCATAGTCAGAGTAAAGATTATATATGTTTGGGGTGGTGGAAAACTCAGGGAGTGGTGGGTAAGGTGGCAGGTGTTGGCAGACTCAGGGGTGCCCTGTAGTTCTTGAAGCAGAACACCTATAGCCTTTGTAGTTAGTGGTTTTTAGCTGTTTCCCCAAGCATGTAGGGTTTTTATGCTACATTTGGGAGCCTAATGAACACCCTATTGTTAGTGACTGTGGATTTCTCTAAGACATCCTGACCTGTTGGTAACCTTGGGTTTCTCGGAGCCATCCTGATTGGGGAGTCCCTAGCTTGTTTTTGCTTGTGGTTGCTTAGTTTCTGTGTCATAACTTTGGGGTTCTACATTCCCCACTTTTTCTCTTGACCCTTGGGAAATCATTCCAAAGGACTGGTTTAACCATATTCCAAGGGGGTAATTGTTTGATATTGTAGTCTCAGGACTATAAGTTGGAGAGCATTAAAGCCATCCTTCACAAAACCAACCAGCCAGTTATTCATGCAGGGGCCTATAGTTAGGAGGAGGAATAAGAGGAGAAGGGGGCCTAGAATTGTGGAAATAAATTGGGATGAGAATGGGCACTTAGGGCAGATTGTGAGCCCAGGACGAAGGGGCTCAGGGATGGGGTGGTAGTGCTGGCAATGCAGCTCTCTTCCAGGAGGAGCAGTTTTGTCCTGTAAGTGCCTGAAGGATCTCTCCAGCCCATTCCCAGGAGGCTCATTGTTCCACCTCAATACCCCCTCTACTAGTAACTGAGTCAAACATTTGACTCAGAGTCAGGTAAGGGTACATAGTGGGAGCAAATGAATTTTCCTGCCTGTAGTTTGCCTGAAAAATGTCTACACTAGGGTGGTACAATGTCCTATGTCATCTCCCTCCTCCTCCAAATATCTAAGGAAATAGAGTGATGATTTCAGCCTTCTGTAGCTTCTTCATAGCTGATAAGGGGCGTAGAATCCCTGAGAGGAGGAGGAGAAGCTGTGGGCACAGGGTCTTCAGGGTCATGTCGGCAATGAGTGCCAGGGTCTTGAAGGCTTGGAGACTTGACAATTTCCCTGGACTGGCTGACACAGGTCACAAGGGGGAGCATAGAACCTAAGACTGGGGCAAAAACTAGTACACCAGATATAAAGAGAGAATATTGAGTACAATAGAAACCAATATTAAACCTTAACATTAGGGTATCTTAGCCAATAGACTTCATCTCCAGAAATCATCCTCATACAGTAATTGATCCATTTAGGAAGTTTGATTCCTAACTTGCTTGTAGAGTTGGCATGTGATGTTTCTGTTACAGAAATGTGAGCTTTTGCAAAGCTCACATTAATAACAATATTTTACAGATAAATTTCTTTATCCCAGATTCGGGAGCAAATATAGAAAGTTTTGGGTTATATTTCCAAGCTCAAGATCCAAACTTCAATTGTGGTAAAGTAAGGCTGCAGTTACAAGTCATTTATTACTAAACTTCACCTACTTCTCAAACTATGTTCCCTAACAATTTGAGAATTTTAATTTATCAACCTAATAGGTTGTTTGGGGAAATGGAAAGTTTAATTTTATAATTTGCCTCATGTGCTGATTATGGGACTTGTTACAAAAAAGGTAGACAGGGAAAACATTTCCTCACATCCCAAGGGACACAAACTGATGGGGCTTCATGCACAGGCCAAAGCTGTCACTGGCTTATGACATAGCTGTGCCACTCAAAGATTAGTAGTTTAGATGGTCAAAAGAGGTTGAGTCCAGGTTGAGCCCTAGAATTGCCTCTCTAACCCTCACAGAACATTCTCTGTATCACTATTAGACTCCAGAAGGCTTTTCCTTCCTTAAAAGACAAGTCTTACCCATTACAGCTTAGAGAAATCTGCTAAGCAGCAGACTAGAAACAATTTTCCATTCCCTCAAACAAGCCTTTCACATACCTACAAGGCTGATCACTAAGTTATTCTTACATATTTTGGTAATAGTTAACATCTTACACTTCAGTCACAAAACCTGTATTAAGGAACAGGAGTGCTGGATTGGGCAACTCCACAGTAAATATAAATCAGGGCTGTATTATCTCCTGGACTTAGTCCATCCGAAGGACTAAGACAAGGCTATATAGGAATCATTTCAGGATAACTGTCCAGAGAAATTTCAGAATCATTTGTTATTTTTCCAACATCATATATATTAATTTTAGAAATTATCTCTAGGTCATCTTCACCTTTTCTGATTCACTGTTACCATCATAAAAATAAACATACCAGTTGGTATCATTGCAAATGTTAAGCAATAACTCCTAAGAATTGAGACACTGTACCTTTAGCATAGGGCTTATCAACTGTAAGTTTCAGTTCATAGTACAAATTGGTAAACAGAGGTAAAGGAATCTATGATACAGTCAGGTTTACAATGAGCTTTTGCTTACATTCAAACAATTCTTAGCAAAGTGCTGGCTAACATATGACGAATTTTGTTTCTTAATTACCTGTCTTCATGCTTCAATAGATATCCTTCCAAAGGGGAAAGAAAACAATTATGACAGAAGTTGTTTTCTAGCTGAAGCAAAAAGAGAGAGCCAGCCGCTTCTAAAAAGGGGATAGAGAAGAAAAATTTCTGTCTCTTTTAAATTTACTGTTTCTTAGAGATTGCCTTACCTATGAAGTATGCTTTTCCTGGTGTCCTCATTTTTGTGGATTCACACAGAATTTGAGTCAGGGTGGGAGCTTGCTCAGCACTCCACCCCTCCTTCCCAGGAGTCCTTCCAAAAGCAATCAGTGCCCTTTGCTTTCCCCACGCCCGTAGTGCGTTCACTGCGGGGCTTCCTGGGGTCTAATCCTGCCAGGAACTTAAAACCTGGACTTCCTGGAACTTAATTCTGCCAGAGGCTCAAAATCTGGACTCCCCCTAATTTTTCCTGGGGGATAAGGGGCATCCAACCCCCCGAAGTTCCACATCAAAGCTCCGTATCTTTGTCTCTGAGCTTTCAGACAACTTCCTACCCACCTGTCTTAATAGATTCGCTTCCTGACTTTCCGCACCTGCCTCAGACAGGAAATGCGGTATTTGCCAGTCCGAAACTGGCAGAAACAGGTGAGGAATCTGACTTTTGCCTGGGCCAGAGTCTGATTTCTTCTCATACTTAATCATACAATCAGTTACACTGCACAGATGCACTGCTCACCTCTGGAAAGTCGTCATGATAACTGGGAGAGAACTTCTCTTGTCCTGGTGGTCCTTAGGAGATTTAATCTAGCACCGGACATGCCCCCATATGTTAGGGTCAGAATGGGCAACCACCCAAGGAGCACATGGAGACAATGCAATCCAAGCAAAGGGAAGTCTTTATTTCTAGTGTGCACTAGGGGAGCTCAGCAAAGGAGTTCTGCAGGGGCATAGTCAGAGTAAAGATTATATATGTTTGGGGTGGTGGTTAAGGTGGCAGGTGTTGACAGACTCAGGGGCACCCGGTGGTTCTTGAAGTGAGTTAGTATTGAGTGACTACCTCAGGCAAATGAAGACTTCTCCAAGCACAAGGGGAAGATGAAAACAATTTGTTTTCTAGTGGCCAATAAGGAACTGGTAGAAAGTGTAAAGTTGAATATACCTTGTACCCCCTTTAAAGCTACATTACCCATAATTCCTTAAGCTTTTTCCTATTGTTTGTGAGTTAAAACTACATTACCCAAACTCCTTTTCACTATACCCATAATTCCTTTACATTTTTCCTATTGGTTGTGAGTTTTGTGAGCTGTTTTTGATATGGTCATGGTGGGCGTGGTATCGGGGCTTTTTTGGAGAGAAGGCACTGTGGTGAAGGGTGAGTTAGGTTCTTCCCCAGACCTTTTAAATAAAAATCCTTATAAATATCATACGTTGGAGGCATTGAAATATCAATTTCAATCTTTACAGTTGGCGAATTAAACGAAGGGAATTTTGAACTGCTTGTAACAATACTTCCCAGCTGCGCCAGCCCCCCCATTCCCCCGGGGCAGGGCTTTCTGTGGCTTTTGCTGAGCCTCTGCCTCCATTTTTATTTCCCAATCCATGCATTTTCCTACCCAGGCATCTTTCACATGCCTTCCTCACCCGCTCCACCCTTGTGCTGGTTCCTCAGACCGCTGCAGCCTCCAGGAGGCTTCCAAGTGCTTTTCCCTGGCTGAGCAGGATTTTTTAAAACCTACAGCTTTACCTATTTAGTGCCATAAATATCAAGCTACCAAAAAAGTTCTTTACTGAATTAGAAAAAAAACTATAACAAATTTCATTTGGAATAACAAAAGATCAAGAATATCAAGGGAAATAATGAAGAAAAATGTGAAGGAAGGGGGCCGAGCAATACCAGATATTAAACTACACTATAAAGCAGCAGTCATCAAAACAATATGGTACTGGCTAAGAGATAGAGACGAGGATCAGTGGAATAGAATTGGGGTAAATGACATCAGCAAGACAGTGTATGATAAACCCAAAGAGCCCAACTTTTGGGACATGAATCCACTATTTGACAAAAACTGCTGGGAAATTTGGAAAACAATATGGGAGAGATTAGGTCTAGATCAACATCTCACACCCTACACCAAGATAAATTCAGAATGGGTGAACAACTTGAATATAAAGAGGGAAACTATAAAGAAGTAAAGTGAACACAGAATAGTATACTTGTCAGATTTCTGGGAAAGGAAAGACTTTAAAACCCAGCAAGAGTTAGAGAAAATTACAAAATGTAAATTAAATGGTTTTGAT
>NC_058135.1:188266768-188368223 GCF_016433145.1 Gracilinanus agilis | reverse complement strand
AATTATAATTAATTTCTTAAAACAAAACTATTAAAAAATAATAATATTCAATACCCTTTAGTTTGCCCCTAACCCCAAATTAAATAAACAAATCAATATATACATTAAAACTTATTCTGTTTTCCACTTTCCTTTAATCTGCTTTTTTTTATTATCACAATGTTCAGCAGTATTAATGCCACCCTACAAGAAACCTTTGCAGTTTTTGCCCAATTAGGAACCTTTAACAGTAATAAAAATTTTTAGGATATTTTCTATGATTATGAGCCCACATATAAAGACACAGAAAAATTGCTGCGGACTTTATATAAGACTAAAATTCTTGCCTATGCTAACAAACCCTGAGGACATAATGCAGTACGCTGGCCATCTGAAGATCCTAACTGGCAGTATAATGATCTCAAAGACTACTCAGACTTACGTCTTGCTAGGGGTACCCTTCTAAGAGCAATGCGAGCATGTGCTGAGAAACCCCAAGCCTGGCCCAAATTTAAAAGCATAACACAATCTGATGATGAGACACCCTCCCAATTCATGGACAGGCTCATTGAAATGGGAAATAGATACATGGAACTTGACCTTTCTGTTGAAAAGGATGTAAGGCAAATAAAGGAACAATTTGTCCATAACTCTTGTAAAGAGATTGTAGATCATTTTAAAACAAATTGCCCTACATGGCCTGAAGTGGACCTTGATGAGTTAAGGAGAATTGCAGTTCATGTCTTTAACAACCATAAAGAGGAACAGAAAGAGAGTAATAGTTTATTGGACATATTCAAAAAGAATATGGATATGTTTAATAAGAGACTAGACTCCTTGACTGACTCTGTTGTAAGCAATAGAGCTGAAACACGACTACGAGAGTCTGCTACTAAACCAATGGCAATTGCCCTTCTCCATGAATCTAATTTTCAGCCCCTTATATGCCAATTTTGTGGAAGAAGGGGTCATATATTGATGAACTGTAGGATTTGGAATCAGGCATCTAGAAATAATAACTTCAGAAATTACAACTTTAGAAATAATTATAATTATAGAAATAATAACAATTATAGAAATAATGATTATAGAAATTATAGAGATAATGATTATGGAAATTATAGAAATAATAACAACTATGGAAACAATGATTTCAGGGATCGTGACTTTAGGATTAGTAAGAAATCTAGGTATATGGACCAGGCAATAGAGAACTCATACCGAATGACTCCAGAGCAGTATATCTGGAGTGGAGCTTGGCCCCGAACCACCCAGGGTGCTACTGCCCCTCAAGGAGGAGCCCATGGGCCCACCCAAAGATTATGAAGGTACGGGGCGGGGTGAGGCACAGAGATCAAAGGATACAACCTTTGACTTTCCAGACCTGATGCCTTATTGCCTGTTGTCCCCATCCACTGCCCCCCCCCACACTGATGAGTCTTATGTAACATTAAAGGTTAGAAATGCCTATTATGACTGTCTTGTGGACACTGGAGCTTCCAGATCTGTATTGAAGAGTACACCAGACCCATATTGCAATTCTATAGGAGCAATAAGTGTAGTGGGGGTAAAAAAACCCCAAATGGTACCAAAGCTCTCCCCTAGAACAGTAGCCGTAGGACCCCTAAATGTGGAGCACTCCTTCCTATTGATGCCTGGCTCCCTTATAAACCTGCTGGGGAGAGATCTTTTATGCAAGCTTAGAGCCACAATAAATTGCTCTCCAGATGACTCTATGTCACTGGAATTGCCTGAGGAATCCTTAACTTTGCTCCCTGTGCTCCTTTCAGATAGTCATGAGATACAGGGGTCTCCCACTTTTGAAATCCCAACAGATATACCTGAGACTCTCTGGGCCACATCACCTTCTGATGTTGGCATACTGAAATCAGCTGTCCCTGTCCAAATTAAAACAAAATCTAGCCCACCTCCTTTCATTCCTCAGTATCCTTTCTCGAAGGAGGCAATAGAGGGCATTACCCCAGTGATAAATTCACTAATTGGCCAAGGCATCATAATTCTCTGTAAATCTGGATACAATACTCTGATCCTGCCTGTTAAAAACCCAAAATTGGGGCCTGATGGCAAGCATTTCTATCAATTTGTCCAGGATTTCAGGGCAGTGAACAATCATGTTATAAAGAGACACCCTGTAGTCTCCAATATAAATACTATCATTTATTCTATTCCTAGCACAGCTACATACTTTACAGTAATAGACTTGTGCTCAGCCTTCTTTTCCATACCTATACATGAGGACTCCAGACATATCTTTGCTTTCACCTGGAAAGGTTTACAGTAGACATGGGCATGTTTGCCCCAAGGGTATGTTAAAAGCCCGACCCTTTTTGCACAGATTTTGAGCCAAGACACAATATTATATTTAAAAACAGCAAGTTAATTAAATATGTAGATGATTTACTCTTAGCCTCACCAGATGCCACAACATGTCAAGAAGATAGTAAACATCTTCTTTTAGAATTACATAAAAGAGGCCACAAAATCTCAAAAGAAAAGGTTCAGTGGTGTCTCCCAAAAGTCCAATATTTAGGATTTATTTTAACTGCTGGGTCCCGTTTAATTTCTCCACAATGTATTGAAAGTATCCAAAACTTAAGTGATCCTACCACTAAAAAAAATTGAGGGCAATACTTGGAGCAACAGGATTTTGTCGGCAGTGGATCCCCTGCTATGGAGAATTCAATAAGTCCCTTGTAGCACTCACAAAAAACCCAGTCCCTGAACCACTTAAATTGGAAAAGGAACACCGAACAGCTCTTTCAAATTTAAAACGTGCTATCCTGTGTGCCCCTGGTCTCAGTATCCCAAATTATGACAAACCATTTACTTTATATGAAAGGAGTAGCCTCAGATGTTCTAACTCAACTTTTGGGACCTGATCAATGCCCAGTAGCCTATTATTCAGCCCAGCTGGACCCAGTAGCTTCAAGAGCACCAACATGCCTTAGAGGAGTAGCTGCCACAGCTTTATTAGTGACAAAATCTGCTGATTTGGTACTAGGATGCCCTCTGACCATAATGTGCCCACATGAGGTAGAGGCATTGTTATTAAGACATAGAACTCAGGTATTTACTGATCAAAGGATTATGAGATATGAGATAACCCTATTGAATAATGAACATATCACATTAAAATGCTGTGGATCTCTTAATCCTGCGACCTTGCTCCCTGACTTGCCAATTTCTGGAGAACCTTTACATGATTGCACATCTTTGGTGTTCACTGTTGATAAACCTCGTAGTGATTTACTGGACACCCCTTTGGACAATCCAGATTTAATATTATTTACAGATGGTTCTTCTTTTATGAGAGGTGTGCGCTATACAAGAGCTGCAGTAGTTACAGATTTGGAGACTCTATGGTCAGCTTCTTTACCCTCACATGTGAGTGCACAAGGTGCAGAACTCACAGCTTTAAAACAGGCTTGTATCATTGCACAGAACAAAAGGGTCACAATTTACACAGACTCCCGTTATGCATTTGGCATATGTCATGCTGTTGGCATGTTATGGCTTCAAAGGGGATTCTTAACATCAGCTGGAAAGTGTATTGCCAATGCAGACCTTATCACTGAACTTCTTTCTACCATCCAACTCCCTGAAGCCATAGCTGTTGTTCACTGCTCTGCACACACAGGTGGCACTGACTGTGTCTCCAGGGGAAATGATGGAGCAGATGTTGCAGCCAAACTAGCAGCCTTAGGAGGACCTGAGTTAATTATGCCACTAACAATTACTGATAATTTGGATCTATCCCTTTTCTATAATGACAAGGAAGTGGGAAAATGGAAGCAGAGATTTAAAGCAAAACAGATAAATGGAGTATGGGTGTCATCTGAAGGCAAACCCCTACTCCCTAGGGCTTTCTATGACCAAATTTGTCATTCCATCCATAAACATGGTCATTTTGGCACCCAAGGCATTGTAGACTCTGTTAAAAGAGTATGGATAGCACCTGGATCAACTAAAATTGCTTCCAAAATATGTACAGCTTGTCCCACCTGCCAGGCCTTTAATCAGCACACTTTTCGAGAAAAAGCTTTTGGTGGATGTCCTCTAGCTTACATACCATTTGAACATTTGTAAATTGATTTTATCTCTATGCCAAAAGCTAGACACTATAAATTTTGTCTGGTCATAGTCGATCAACTGACCAGGTGGCCTGAAGCTTTTCTTATGGCTCAGGCCACAGTGGCTTTTGTTGCCAAAATCCTTTTGAAAGAGAGTATTCCTCATTTTGGCCTGCCAGCACATATTGATTTTGATAGAGGAACTCACTTTACTGATTCAGCCTTATCACAAATTTTTTCATGTTTGGGGATAACTCCTAAGTTTCATACACCATATCATCCCCAGAGCTCTGGCCAAGTTGAAAGGATAAATAAGGAACTTAAAACTATGATTGGCAAATTATGCATGGAGACTCATTTGAAATGGCCTGAAATTCTACCTCTGGCTTTATTTTATCTCAGAAGCAGACCCAGAGGTGATTTACACATATCACCATTTGAGATGTTATTTGGACATCCACCTATTCAGGCACAACCATTCAACCCTGCCTATACTTCGTTGTTAAGAGGGGATACAACCATTGCCACTTATATCAGACAATTGCAAACAAAATTGTGAGAACTCCATGACTCTGGAGCTGCTGTTCAAGCAGGCCCCTTAGACTTCTCGTTTCATGATTTGAACCCAGGTGATAGTGTATACATAAAGAATTTCAAATGTACTGGGTCAACTGAACCTGCTCATGATGGACCATTCCAGGTCCTATTAACTACATCAACAGCCATTAAAATTGGGGAGAGGGACTCATGGATTCATTGCAGTCATGTGAAACAAGTACCCCCTATTGATAATGAATAATTCTATGTACTTAGTATTATTGCCTGCACCTATTATATTTGACTATTAATTGTATTTGCCTATTGTGATAAGAATGCTCTATTGCTGAATTTTGCACTATTTTGTTGCACTTTATTTGATTGATCCTTGTACTTGAATGATATATATACTACCTCACAACGTCATATCTGTATTAGTGACCTAACTGACCTGATGTGCCTTTCAAAACATTTTATGCTCTTTGTCATTCCTTTTGTACTTTCTTGGATGTATTATTGCTTTATATGCCTCATTTGCACCCACATCACTTTGTCTACCTCATTTGCACTCACACTGTGGATCATGGCACATTAAGGAGGGAATGAATCTTATCTCTTGAAAAATTAACCTCTGCTCTTTACCTCTGTGATTGTATAAAAACTACACTTTTTTGTTGTTGTCAGTTTTTCTTCCTACATGTGCAATACAGTATTTGATTTTTTTTCTCTTTTCTCTCATTTTTTTTACATTTGGAGCACATCACCATAGACTCCTGACTGTTTTGACTTTTGCAATAAGAATAAGCTAAGATGCCCATTTGCCTAGCATATGAATTTATACCCCCCAAAAAAAGTTTTGGACTATAGAAACCTGCCACTAGTTATTTAACTATTATGAGACTTTTGCTCGATGACTATGTCTAATCCAAGGAAAATCGAACCACAAAGGAGCATAGAGTTTTTGACCTGCAAAGTGCAAATAAGCACATAAAAGAAAGCAACTGAACTAATCCTACAGGGATTGATGACATTCTATGTAAAGACTTGATCCTGTGTGAGACTCGAGGTTGTGAAGCTTAGCATATGTTAAGACATAGGACTTCCTTGTACTCCACTTGATATCAAGTACTCAACATCTATTGTTCTGGCTCCATTATCTCTGATGTGAAGAAAAGTATTGCACTGGAAAATGCTATTACCCATTTGTCTCGAGATCTAGTCTCCTTTTCCCATTTTTTTTATGATGTGACAACTTACTGTAGTCCAGGCTGCTAAATTGGGTTAGTGAGTGATTGTCGTTGCAAAGCTTATGGGACATGGATTGCTACAGGAACCTGCTTTGATTTGTGATTTTTTTTTCCTTTTTCTTGTTCCTAGAATTTTTTCCTTCCCCACATTTTTTTAAATATCCTGTTTTTTCCTCAGAGGTTATTTTTATCTCTCCTTTCTTTTTCCTTTTTTCCTTTTTATTTTTTCTTTGGATTTTTTGTTGTTTTGAGAATTGATTCATATACCTTATGCCTTGACCATGTATTCTTGTGTGATTCCCATGTGTATCCCTGTATTTTCCTCAGGGGGGAAATGTAAAGTTGTTCTCCTCTGGGTGACTATGTTACTTCTGTAAATTCAGGCTTGAATTTGACCCTAATTTAGAACAGAAGACTACCTCCCAGAATCCAAAGACGCCATGAAGATGCATGCAGAGACTACACACTGCTCCAAGAGATCCAGAGTGAATTTTGAGACATGGAGAATTTGAACTTTGGGGGGTTGAATGTATTTATTTTGAATGGATACTTTATGCCAGAAAAAGGGGACTGCCCCCTAAATGGCTTATTGTCAATGCATCGAACATTGGTTTTGTTCTTTTTCCCTTTTATTTCCTGTTTATCTCTGAATTATTGTAAACTTTAATTTGATTATGTTTTCATGATCCATTGAAGAGACTTGTCTCCCAAAGGATCACAGGGGGGAATGTAAAGTTGAAAATACCTTGTACCTCCTTTAAAACTACATTACCCAAACTCCTTTTCACCATACCCGTAATTCCTTTAGACTTTTCCTATTGGTTGTGAGTTTCGCAGGCTATTTTTGATATGGTCATGGTGGGTGTGGTGTTCGGGGCTTTTTTGGAGAGAAGGCAATGTGGTGAAGCGTGAGTTAGGTTCTTCCACAGAGCTTTTAAATAAAAATCCTTATAAATATCATACTTTGGAGGCATTGAAATATCAATTTCAGTCTTTAAAAAAGTGTGGAGTGCTCAAAGCTTGGTTAGACCTTGAAGAAATCAAGATCATTCACTATATCCTAAGCCATCACCACTTATCTTGATTTTTGTCTTGCCAATGAACTGCAATGACTGTGGAAGAAAGAGTGAGGCTGATGACTTTTTGTAACTCTGCCTTACTTAAAAACAAGAAAATCAAAAGACATCATCAGGGATGTCATTTTGGTCCTCTTCTACTACAAAGGACCATAATCAACCTATATGATTCTTATTGTGTGTCTTATTTTCCTGGTTTTGCTTTTCACATTTTGCATTAATTTTTATAAATTTTCCATGTTTCTCTTTATTCCACATATCCATCATATCTTAGAGTGTAAAATTCATAAGGTTTATAGATCTTGAGTAGAGAGATTTTTCCATATGAAGAATTCCCCTTATTCATAAAATGACAAATCTGCATAATTCTTTCCAAATTCCCTAAAAGAACATGCAGGGGATGGAAGTGATATACTCTGACTTTGGTGGTTGACATTCTATGGTCATGTCACCTTAGGAAGAATCATAGAAAGCTGTAGTATATTTTGAAAAAGACAGCCAGGTTGAGGAAAGAACTGGAAACAATGGCATATAAGTATCATTTGAAGGAACTGGTGACCACTGATGTGAAAATGTGAAAAGATATCAAAGAAGTTAGCTGTCTTCAAGTTTTTGAAGAAATTTTCACATGGAAGAAGGATTTAATTCATTTTACTTAGCCAAACAGATAAAACTAGGATATATGAAGAGTCATACTGTGAGGTCAATTTTAACTTAGTATAAGGGAAAACGTTTTTTGTTTATACCAGTAGTTCCAAAACGTTTTTGGCCTACTGCCCCTTTCCAGAAGAAAAATATTACTTTGTGCTCCCTGGAAATTATGAAACTATTTATTGAACTCAGAATAGAATGTAATACAAAAAAAGGGTGGCATCACCACCCCTCTGGATCACTGCAGCCCACACCAGGAGGCAGTGGTGCCCAGTTTAGGAATCACTGGTTTATATAGAAGATGGAATCAATACTTTTAGTCAATCATGCTTGAGAATCCCCTATAGTGCCAATATTATGAACTAATGTACTAATGTACTAATGCAAAGATGTATTGTGGTCTTTAAAGATTCCTTAACATTTTACTTGATGCTTTAAGTAACAAAAATATGGTTTGTTCTGAAAAGAGTTTGGCATGAGGACCTCAAGAATGGTAATTTAAGAGGTTCTGTCTTTTCAGAGAGATATTCTCTCTGAGTATGCAATACATGTTTCCATCCAGAGTGACTTTTTATCATTGTCAGTGAAGCAGTTAAACTTGCATCAGGTTTTCAGGACAAAGTGAGCTAGCTAATGACCATTATATCTGTAAGAAGACAAGAAAACTGTCTTGGCATCTTATTATTACCATTTAATCTCTGTGTGCATCCCTAAGTCGTCCATTACTTGTATTAAAATAACAACTGATACTTCAGAAGCATAGGCAACTATTTAGGATCACAAAAAATGATGATCTCCCATTTTGCTTTGGTTGTTCAGTTGTTTCAGTTATGTCTGACATTTTGTGACTTTATTTGGAGATTTATTGTCAGAGATTATGAAGTTACCTTCCATTTTTTTCTAGTTCATTTTAGAGATTAGGAAATAGAAGCAATAATATGAAGTGATTTTTTCAGGTTTACACAGCTAGCAAGGATATTGGGCAAAATTTGAATTTAGGATTTCATCACTGCAAGCCTAGTACTCTATCCACTGTGCTTTCTAGCTGCCCATGATTTCCCAAGCTAAAGTAATAATACTAACAATAACAGCAATATCCACATATAAAAGTACTAAATACACTGTCTTTGTAGGAGAAGGGGAGTAATCTTAACCAAGTCAATAAGATTATATTAAATATTATCTTTGGGAGGAAAAAGAAGAAAATCAGCTAAGGGAATATGTTCACCCATCAAACTTCTTACTCTATTATGGAAATATAACTATAAGAATTTAAATTTTAATAGACCCGTGTTGGCAAACCTATGGCGAGCATACCAGAGAGGGCTGCTCCCTTCCCCTTCTCCATGTGTACCTGTGAATATTTCTTACATCATTCACCCCTCTGTCCAGTAGCCCAGTGGGAGCATTTCCTCATTCCCCTATCTGGAGAAAGATAGGGAGCTCACATTCAGTGTGAAGGTTGCAGTTTAGACATTCAGTCTCTCTAAGGTTTGCCATCACTGTTGTAGACTATTGAATCAGAATTGCAGAGCAGAAAAAGGACTTTAGATGTTATCTACTCCAATTCTTTCATCTTATTAAAAACACAAAAGGCCATAGCGTTAAAATTCCCTGAAGAAGGTTATCTAGAATAGATAGTATATTGTCAAATACTCATGTGTAAGATGTCAACAAGATAATCCTCATCATTGTGGGCTGGATTAACTGTGAATCAGTTTATGGAAAACATGATATAAGTTGAGTCATAAGTGATGATTAGCACATTTATTTGATAGAGAGGGAGAACAAATTATGAAACAGAAATTACAAGTACTCAGTTTTCTAAAATCCATTTTAAGCATCTCTATTCTCAATTTACTATATCATTTATTCCACTATAAGGTTGGACCAGAAGTTGATTACTCTGACTGTGCAGTAGAGAATATTTTAAAATAAATTCTCTCCCTCTGCACTTTGTCCTGAGGTTATTATTGAGTTCTTGACTATTGTTAAAGGAATATAGGAGCCTACTCCCTGGGTCATACAGCAAGTGGAACCTTCAGGAACAGAGCAGAAATGAAAGTCCCATTGCACAATAATTATGGTATCATGTACAAACCTTTAAAGGTTAATGAGCTCTCTAGAAAAAGATGAATGACAATCTTGGAATTTGTTTTGAGGCTATTATCCATTTTCAGCTCGTTGTGAAGATATGACATATTGCAGGTAATTTGGGAGTGAATTTCAATTATCCCAGGAGATTTAAAGTGAAGAGAAGTAATGAACAATTTGAGCTAAAAAGGAAGGAAACACTATTTGATCAACAACTGAAATGAGTAAAGGTGATGCTTAAGCTCACCAAGACCAAAAGACATCTTAATGGTAAGAATTAAATTCAGTGTCCGAAGAAGGCATTCAGTTAAGAAAGTTATTGCAAAGTAAGGTCCATCTTTCAATCCAGGATTCCCTCTTTTCTTTTTAAGAATTAAATTGCTTTTAATGTTTGCTTTAATAGGAAAGAGATAACAATAAGGAAAAGAAAGTGAGAAAAAGAGAAAAACAAAGTTGTGAAAAATAAAAATATTAAAATAACATTTTTATTAAAGGTATATATCATGTTCCTTATGATGATTTAATTTTTTATTCTTTTTTAATATCATTTGACTATAGAAAACCAAAGTGGAAAGGGATCCTTATTAAAGAAAATACTTAATTGGGGTGGGGAGCTATCAATGCCCTAATATTATAACTAATTGTAAAAAGACATTAGGAAATTCATTAGAAAATAATTTAAACAAAGCATTCCAGTTTCAGTGGCCACAGAAGCTAATTTTCCCTGAATAGGACAAATTTTCAATAATATCATGTCATGCTTTTGTTGAGGAATTCCATAACAGGAAATTCATGACAATAAATACCTTTGGAGACACTTCATTTCACTTCTAGAATGATCTAATTAGTAGATTTTTTTCTCATATCAAACCTTAATTTGTTTTTTCTGTAACTTCTATCTATTAAGGTTTGATATGAGAAAAAATGATTTTATAAGAAATTTCTGACCTAAGCATGAACTGCTTGCAAGGGGATTTCTAACCCCTCCCTAGCTTGTACTTTTCCTGTACTCAGTAGATACTGATCATTTGAGTTTCACATCCTCCTATTTTGGAAATAAGCATCTTTTCCAACTTGATCAGATGAGCACTGAGGTAATGGTCAGCAGCTTTTCTCAATAATGGTATAATCTTGTGATTTGACATTTAGACTAATATAAGAAAGCCCCCTGCCCCCTTATACTAGATTTGATTTTATAATAGTAATATAGTTAAGGATAATCAATATTTAGATTTGGAATGATTAGTATAAGTTTAAGTATAATCTTAACACAATCTGATGATTTTATGATTTTATAAGAATTTCTGACCTAAGCATGAACTGCTTGCAAGGGGATTTCTAACCGCTCCCTAGCTTGTACTTTTCCTATCCTCAGTAGTTCCTGATCATTTGAGTTTCACATCCTCCTATTTTGGAACTAAGCGTCTTTCCCAACTTGATCAGATGAGCACTGAGGTAATGGTCATCAGCATTTCTCAATAATGGTATAATCTTGTGATTTGACATTTAGACTAATATGGGTTTTCCCTTAATAAACTAGCAAATCAGCTTTGTGTTGGTTAACAGTTTCCAAAAGAGTCAACATGATGCTGCGTCTTGTGATAAAATCATCATCCTTGTTTGGAATTATTCACTTTGTTATTGCCTTGGTATAAAAACCAGATCTTGCTTGAAGGGCAGTGTCTCTTGCTGGATTCTATCTATGGAATGTATGTGCAAGAGAACGGTTTTATTATAAAGACTTGGCTCTCTTCTGAAAAAAAATTTAAGTTTTGCCTCAACTTGGATAATTTTTATTATAATTGACTTTATTCACCTAAATTGTTTATAATTTTTTCACGACACAATGAACCACATGTGACATTAAAAATAGGTAATATGTTCGCCTAATTTTCTTATAGTTTCCTTCTTTATATTCAAGTCATTCACCCACTCTGAATTTATCTTGGTGCAGGGTGTGAGATGTTGATCTAAACCTAATATCTCCCATATTGCTTTCTAATTTCCCCAGCAGTTTTTTTCAAATAGTGGATTTTTCTCCCAAAAGTTGGGCTCTTTGGGTTTATCAAAGACTGTTTTGCTGACGTCACTTACCCCACGTTTATTCCTCTAATCTTCCCTTCTGTCTCTTAGTATAGTTCAATATCTGGTACTACTAGGCCACCTGCCTTCACATTTTTTTCATTATTTCCCTTCATATTCTTGATCTTTTTTCTTCCAAATGAACTTTGTTATAGTTTTTTTCTAATTCTGTAAAAAATTTTCTTGGCAATTTGATAGGTATGGCACTAAATAAGTAAATTAATTTGGGTAGAATGGTCATTTTTATTTTTTTAGCTCATCTAACCCATGAACAATTAATGCTTTTCCAATTGTTTAGATCTAGTTTTAATTATTTGGAAAGAATTGTATACTTATCAGATCTCTGGGAAAGGAAAGATTTTAAAACCAAGCAAGAGTTAGAAAAATTACAAAATGTAAAATAAATATTTTCAATTACATTAAATTTAAAAGGTTTTGTACAAACAAAAACAATGCAACTAAAATCAGAAGGGAAACAACAAACTGGGGAAAATATTTATAACAAAAAACTCTGACAAAGATTTAATTACTCAAATATACAAGGAACTAAATCAATTGTACAAAAAAGCAAGCCATTCCTCAATTGTTAAATGGGCAAGGGACATGAACAGGCAATTTTCAGAAAAAGAAATCAAAATTATCAATAAGCACATGAGAAAGCATTCTAAACCTCTAATAATTAGAGAAATACAAATAAAAAACTCTGAGTTATCACCTCACACTCAGCAGATTGGCTAAAATGACAGCAGGGGAAAGTAATGAATATTGGAGGGGATATGTTAAAATTGGGACATTGATGCATTTCTGGTGGAGTTGTGAATTGATCCAACCATTCTGGAAGGCAATTTGGAATTATGCCCAAAGAGTGCTAAAAGAATGCCTGCTCTTTGATCCAGCCATTCCATTGTTGGGTTTGTACCCCAAAGAGATCATAGATTATCTCTATGGATACTTGTACAAAATTATTTATAGGTGTACTTTTTGTTGTGGCAAAAAAACTGGAAAACAAGGGTCTGCCCTTCAATTGGGGAATGGCTGAACAAATTGTGTTAAATGCTGTTGATGGAATACTATTGTGCTCAAAGGAATAATAAATTGGAGGAATTCCATGTGAACTGGAATGACCTTTAGGAATTGATGCAGAGTGAAAGAAGCAGAACCAGGAGAACATTATACATAGAGACTAATACACTATGGTAAAATTGAATGTAATGGACTTCTGTATTAGCAGCAATGCAATGACCAAGGACAATTTTGAGGGATTTATGGAAAAGAAAGCTACCATCATTTAGAGGAAGAACTACAGGAATGGAAACACAGAAGAAAAACAACTGCTTAAACACATGGCTTGATGCAGACATGATTAGGATGTAGACTCTTAATGAACACCCTTGAACAATTATCAATAATATGGAAATAGTTCTTGATCAATGACACAGGAATAAACCAGTGGAAATGTGCATCAGCTACTAGGGGTGTGGGGGGAGAGAGAGCAAGAACATGAATCATGTAACCATGGAAAAATGTTTTTATAAAAAATAAAAATAATAATTAAAAAATACGAAATATGTTATATGATAGTCTTCTAGATACTGAGGCATCAAGATTTGTGTTTAAAAGTATACCTGATTCTAATTGTAATTCTATTGGCTCTATCAATGTTCTGAGGGTGTCAGGAGCACCTCTGAAAGTCCCAAAGCTTTCATCACAAATAGTGTCTGTGGTACATTTATCCAGGGAGCATTCATTACTTTTAATGCCTAGCTCCCCTATGAATTTATTGGGGAGAGAATTTTTGTGTAAATTAAGAGTCACAATAATATGCACTCAAGATGGCAATATTGCATTAGAACTACCTGAAGAATATCTAAATTTCTTTCTAAGACTGTTTCTAAATAGTCAGGAGGTGAATAAAACTCTCACCTTTGAAATACCAACAGATATACCCAAATCTCTCTGGTATAAATCTTCTTCCTACTTAACTCAGCTGTTCTGGTTCAAATTAGAACAAAAGGTGACCTCTGTCCATTCCTCCATATCCATTATCAAAAGAGGCAATTAAAGGAATGACCACAGTGATAAATTCTTTAATTTAACAGAAAATAATACTTAGAATCATGCAAATTAGAATACAATACACCTATCTTGCCTATTAAAAAATTAGATGAAAAATGGAAAACCTGTTTATTGATTTGTTCGAGATGTTAGGGCTATTCATAATCAAGTCATCAAAAGACTCCCTGTTTTTCCAAGTCCAACCATTATTTCCTCTATTCCTAGCACCACTAAATATTTCACAGTATTAGATTTGTGTTCTGCCTTTTTTTCAATACCCATCCATGAAGTTGCCTGAAACAGTTGCATTCCCCTGGAAAGGGTCCTATCGCATTTGGTATCATCTGCCTCGAGGTTACATAGAAAGCCCAACTTTATTTTCCCTTGACACAAGATTTGGCAAATATAGTTTAAGGAGAGTTGTTTAATATACTTTGTGGGTGATTTGCTCTTAGCCTCACCAAATGCAACACCATGCCAAAAAGATAGAAAACATCTCTTGTTGAAATTATATGAGAGGACACAAAATCTTAAAAGCAAAGGTTCAGTGGTATCTCCCAAAGTAGAGTATTTAGAATTTGTTTTAACTGATGGTGCTGGGTTCATTTCCCCTAACCATGCTAAAGATATCTAAAAAATTGAGTGTCCCATCCACGAAAAGATAGTTTAGAGCAATTTTGGGAACAACAATATTTTGCAGTCACTCCTCTACCATTATTCTACCTTCAAATCAGGCTCAGGAAAGATCTATACCTCTCACCATTTGAGATGCTGTTTGGTCATCCACCAATACATGCTAAACTGTTTAACTCTGTGTATACATTATTGCTATGAGGAGATACTTCTATTGCCTCATATATACAAGATCTTCAAATCAAAATACAAGAATTTCAGAATCCAGAGCCATGGTGCAAGCTGGACCTATAGATTTTCTATTCATGATTTATATTGAGGAGACACAGTATATGTAAAGAATTTCCAGTTCACAGGAGCAACTCAGCTGGCCTTGGAAGGTCCATTCCAAGTACTGTTAACAGTCCCAACAAGTATAAAAATTGGAGAAAAAAATATTGTGAATCCATTGTTCTCAAGTGAAAAGAATACCTTCTGTCAGAAAGGATTAGTTGCATGCATCCAGGATAAGACTACAGAGACAACTGTACACTATTTTCAATGACATGAATTCTTGAACTTATATTTTTTTCAACAGAGTGTTTGATTTTTCTTGTACTTGAAGGTTTGATTTTGAAATAGAATGAGCAATAGCCAATAGGTAAGTGTATAATTTATATTATACTATAGAATTTTTGTTGAGAATATTGTATTTATATAATATTCTTGTATACTTTTGTACATAATAATAAATGTAAACTTTTTATGTAGTATTTGTTGAATTTGGATTGATATCTGTGGAGTATAGTCAGGATTATGTTATTTGTAATTGTATTTATTTGTATTTGTAACTGTAATTATTTGTAATACTTTGTAATTTGAGACATGTGTGTTGTAAAAACCAAGATTGGTTTTTCTTTCTTTCTTTCTCTCTTTACTTCTCCCTGTTTCTCATATTAGTATGATTTTCTAATATAAGGATGGAGGGCAAAGGAAAAAATTGGGGTGGGGGGACAGAATGTTGCATGAGAGGAGCATGAGACAAGAACAGCAGTTGAAGACAGCAGGGAATTCTGGGAAGAATTCCAGAAGGACCAGGTCTTTGGTTTTTGGAGCTCAAGGAAGGTGGAAGCAATGAGAGAGCTCTGAGTGAACCAAAGACAAACCTGTGAATTTCCCCAACTGGAATTGAAATTCTGATACTCTATTCTTTGTCAGCAGATATATTCTCATGTCCAAGACTCTATCATCCTGTCCTTTGGGGATTTCTGAACTCCACCTTGGAACAGATCCCCAAGCCCCCTCTTCCTGTCCTTGCCTTACAGAGAGACCTTATTCAACTGAACTATAGTTATAGCTTATAGATTAAATATCGAAAAAGAGGGAAGGGAAGGAGAAGCTTTGGATTGGAGTCTGAATTTACTCCCCAAAAAGAAGGACCTTGGATTATACATTAGAGCAAACAATTTCCTCTGACCACCACCCTTACCAATCACACTGATACTTTTAATAAATACTTTTGATAGCATAGCATTCAAGGATTATTGAAAGACAAGAGGGGAAAGAGGTACCACAGCTTTGCTTGGCAGAATCCATCTTTGAGCCAGACCTCCCATGGTGCTGACTACTGGTCTAAGGGGAGACTTATGTGAACCCTGATTCTGGGCAAAATCAAACTGGGTCACCACATACCTCATCTTATGTGGAAGCCTTCCCTCTAACCTGTGAGAGTTGGCATGACTTCTCTGGTCACTCACCATCTGGGTGAAACCCCCTTCAATTCCCCTGCTATTAGTGGCTCCATAACAGTGGGAAGACAGAATTACCACAATGACCCATTTCTCTTTCTCACCTGATCCCTTTCCATCTGGGCCATAATATACTAATAATATAGGCAACTTTGACTAGGGAATATGTGTATAATATAAGATAGTTATATTTGAAAGATCCACTGGGGAGACTAGATTCCCAAAGGATCTCAGGGGGGTATGTTAAAAGGATTTTCGTAATCTTTCCCTCTGTCTGGCTTAAGAGGGGAGAGAGCAGGGTTTCTCAGTGGATCAGAGAACTGACAAGTTCAGTGAGCAGTGAGCCAGAGCTGAAGATTCCATTACCAAAGAGACTAGGACACTAAGGGGAAGAAGTAGGAACTGCTTTCTGGCAGGAAAGTGGTTAAAAAAGAGTTGGTCAGTGAGCAGATAAAGGAAGGGAAGAGGGCTTTTTGTCTTCAGTATCTCTAGAGAGCAGGAGGTCTGGTTCTCAGGCAAGAGACTACTGGCAGTTGGCTTTCTATTGTTTTAGGGAGTTAGTTAATTGGATAATATTTTACAGATAGAGGAGAGTAGATTAGGCCTGGTGATAGATTAGGACAGGCAGAAGAACCTGTCCTAAGAAGACAGAGGTAGTATTAGGAAATTTTAGGTAGTTATTAAGAATTATTTATTAGTGAGACTTAGTTTGGGTAGATTTATAGGGTATAAGATTAATAATCCCTCTTTTTCTCTTTTCTATCCTTCCATCTGTATGTCTTTCTAAATTAAAGTTTTTATTAAACTGCTCTCCTCACTTTGTCAAACTCCTACATTTAACCCTTACAGGTTATAGGCAATAAGTAGGAAAATTACTAACCAAATTCATGTCCAGTGGTCCTAAATATAGTCCTTTTTCCCCAACCCATTTCACTTTGCCCTTCACTATTGTGGTCCTCCATTGTATGCATTTAAATTGGCCAATATTTTTTTAATATTAGAAGTTGGAACTAGATAAAATATTCCAGGATATTTTGAGCAAAGGAGAGTGCAAAACATTTATCATTCCCTGTTAGAGGCAGGAATTTTTATGCAATTGGACTATTAGGGAGTATTGTTATACTTCTAGTCCAATAAAATCTCTTATTATCTCTAGGCTAAAAGCTATTTGGTTTAATGTCTCACATCCTTTACATGTACCGTGGTTTTTCTTTTTCAGACCAAGGGTCAGACTTCATTTTTTTCTGTTTTCCATTTTATTTTATTAGATTTGGTCCATGTTCCAGCATGCTGAGAACTTTTGGCGTTTTACACACTCACCTAATGTGTTAACCATAAAACCTAGTTTAGATAATCAATAAATGTGATAAGCATACAATCTTTTACTTAATATAGTTCAATAACAAAAAATGTAAAGTGATACATGGCAAAGAACACTCACACTCTCCTTGGGCACTTCATTAGAGAACTTTCTCCAAGGTGACATTGATCAATTAATGTAAATTACACTTTGGATAAGGCCATTCAACTCATTTTACTGTACTAATATCTTCAATCATAAGGCCACAACAAGCTTAAATTCCCCCAAAAAATATCCATTTAAATAATTCTTATAATGTAATGAAATATGGAAAGAATCCTAGAATTTAATAGCTTGAAGAGGTATTTAATATTATCAAGTCCATACCTTTAATTTTACAGAGGAGGAAACTGAAATCTGTAGAGGTTAAATAAAAGCATATAACAAATAAGTGACAGAGGCAGAACTCAACCATGATTTCTCAATTATACAAGCCTAGTGCTCTATTACATTAAGAACTGATTTAATAGAGAGATAACATTTCAAGAGTTTAAAATTCTAAACTGAACTCAGTTTATCTCAAGCTTTACTTTTTGTTAATTTCAACATCTTAACCAATTTAATTTCAGTTTTAGCTTCTATGATGAAACCCGCCATACTTCTTTATATTCCTGTTTTTCCTTATTGTTGACCTCGAATGATAGTTATTGGAGTTGAGTATTCTGGATACTTTCCATAGGTACTATCTGCTATTAGAGATGAAGTAAATATGGTGTTTTTCTAAGTCATGACATTTTTTCCCCTATAAACATCTTCAAATATGACTAAATATATAGGCTTCTACATTTGTTCAAGACAACCTGAATAATGAGGCAATTGTTCTATATAATTAATGCTCTTCATCTCAAGAAAATAATGAGCTATGGTATCTCTTTGAGAATGGCATGGCCATCATTTTAAGGGGAAAAAGAAACACATTCGCAATAAAAAACATACGTTAAAAGGTGGAACAGCATTGTTATTGGAAAAAAACCATAAAAATATTACTTGCTATTATGATTGTTGGGCATTGAATTTTATCAATGAATCTGTCACTATAAATTGTCACTGAGAGAAAGCATATATATATATATATATATATATATATATATATATATATATATAAAGCTGACCTCAAATTCAGAAATTCTTGGGTTTTAGTCTTACTTCTGACACTAGTTGTATGATCATGGCAAAAATCACTTCTTTTCTAGATGTCCCAATAATTATTTTAAGCCTATATAGCAAGAGCAACTAAATAACACAGTAGATAGAGAGTAATAGGCCTGGAGTCAGGATGACCTGAGTTCAAATATATATATATATATATATATATATACATATATATATATATATATATATATTGATCTGTGTAATTGAAGGTATTTACATCCTGATACTACCTTGCCCTAATAAATACATAAGTCCAAATCAAGCAACCAACTAATAAATATAAACAAAGTACAATAAAATGCTATCCACACCCAGTCTTCCCATAGTTACAATTTTTCTCATTGTATTTTTATACTTTGTGAACCTTGAATCCTGCATAACCAGAATGGAGACACAATAAATTAGTTTTTTATTTGAAATTTTTTATTTAATTAATTATTTTAGAGTATTTTTCCATGGCTACATGATTTATATTCTTTCCCTCCACTCCTCACAACCCCCTCACATAAGCAACGAACAATTCCACTCGGTTTTACATGTGTCATTGATCAAGGCCCATTTCAATATTATTAATATTTGTAATAAATTACTCTTAATATAGAGAAAGCTCTACCCATTGTGATAATTAGATTAAGTCTACACTGCCCATCTTTAGATTTAATCACCAAAGGTGAGAAAACCTCTAATTCTGGGAAGTCCCTAACCATGTGTGCTAGAGTGGGTGACGAATCAGAATCAACTGACTGCCCCATAGGCAGTACTATGAGAATTGTCTATTGTGATTGGACATGCAAATTAGGAGGGAGTAACAGGAAGTGACAACATAAGTGACCCCTTTAAAAGAAGAAGGTCCTCAGGTGAAAGAAGGTGGAAGAGAGCATCTGGAGAAGAACCTTCTCTGGTTCATGAAGGAGTATTGGAATGCTGAGACTCTGTTGGGACCTCTGACTGCTTCCCTTTGAATTGCCACATGGGTAAGTTAGACTGACTCTCTGTCTCTTCCCTTGGTGTTTCTGGAGGCTCTACCCTCAAGAAGGTCTCTCTTGCCTCTCTAATTGTAAAAGGCCTTGTGGCTAGAAGCCTTGTTTAATTAACCTGTGTGCCCCTCTGCTGGGGCCTCTAAATTCTTACCTGGTCTGGGCCAGAGTTTCTCACTCTCAATTTCGCTACCTTCAACCTTTCTAAATGTAAATAAATCACCAAAAAGTCAATTTTGACTTGAGATTATTCTTAATTGAGGATTGATAATAGTTCAATCCTCTTACGACCATCTTTTAATATATTGAACCTATAAAACTCCCTTTTCCCTCTTACACCACAATGTATTACTGAGCAATATGATTTAACTGCCAAGCACAGAGCTAAGTGGCAGATTGGATAATGCACTGGGCCTGGAGTGAGGTAGATCTGAATTCAAATATGACTTTAGACATTTGCACAACTAGTTAAGTCACTTCACCAGTTTTCCTCAGTTTCCTCATTTGTAAAATTAGCTAGACAGGGAAATAGCTCCAGTATCTTTAAGAAGAAAACTCCAAATTAGGGCACACGGAGTTAGACATAAATGAAAAATAGTGGAAATTAGAACTAGAAAGAATGTGAACATGCAAGTATAATTCAATAATTAATTAGGTTCTATAATGAAAGCACCTTCTCATTACCTATGATCCCCTTTGGAAGCGATTAATACTACCATAATTATCTTATTCTGGCTATTTCTCTAAGTCTAGAGTATTTTGAGTCCCTGTTCCATATCAATATGTTATGTGAAACTGTGTGTGGGCTGCATGATTTAGTCACTTAAACTGGACCAGGGAGATATGTTTTATCTGTATGTTCCCAAGGGAATGGAAATTTTTAAGGAGGGAAGCTCCTTAAATAGCTTAAAAAAGTTATATCTTTTTTGTGAGTAGGCAGGAAAGAGGTGACAAATGAATTAAAGCAGATTATTCAAAGTAGCCCCAGAATGAGGAAAAGCAAACCCAGGAAAACCTAAAATAATCCCATTTTCAAAGAGTAATAACTTTTGGGAAAGCCCATATCCTCATGTATTCTTCTTGGAATTATTTTGCTTTTAAGACTATCCTTTAAGTATATATTCTGTTGATGATTTTTAGCAGGTACTCCAGAAGTAGCTAGGGGGAGAAGCTAGGTGGTTCACTGGTGGGCCTAGAGGCAGGAAGACCTACATTCAAATCTTGCTTCAATTACTTATTAATTCTATGAAGCTGAGCAAGTCATTTAACCTCTGTTTGTCTTAGTTTCTTCATCTGTAAAATGAGAATATTCAAGGGTCATAAAACTGTGCATACCCTTTAATCTGGCATCACCACTACTAGATACATATCCCAAAGAAATCAAAGAGATGGGAAAGGGGTCAACTTATACAAAAAGTATTCATATGAGTTGTTTTTGTGGTGGCAAAGAACTGGAAACTGAAAGGTTGTCTATCAATTGAGGTATGGCTAAACAAGTTGTCGCATATGATTATAATGTAATACTATTGTACCACAAGAAATTATAAAGATGATCACAAAAAACAAACAAACCTGTAAAGTCTCATGTTAAGTAATACAAAATGAAGTGAGCAGAACTCACTTCTTTTTTGTTTTACACAGTAATAAAAATAATGTACAGTGATCAACTTTGTATTAACTATTACCAGCAATTCAAAGATTCAGGACAACTCAAAGGGACTCATAATGAAGAAGTCTATAGAAGGAACTTACAGAATCTGACTACCAATTGAAGTATACCATCCTCCATTTTGTTTCTTTCTTCTTTCTTTTTTCGCTAATGTAAATAATATGTCTTTTTTATTACAAAATAACAGATATGGGAATAAGTATTGCATGATAACACATGTATAATCTATATCATATTACTTGATGTCTTGAGGTGTGGAGAAAAAAAGCATGGGTTACAAAATGTCAGAAAGCAACTGTTAGACACTGAATCAACATAAAAAATAAAATTAAAAAATTTTAATAATCACAGCATCTAAAAATTAAACAAATGTTAATTATTCTATTATTATTAGTTGTCTGAAGAAAGGAAACTGCAAAGTGTACATCAATGATTTTAAAAAAAATTTTTAAACAGTTGGATAAAAACTATGAAAATACTAAAAATTTCATTCAAAAATCAAAAAAGTATGTTGCCTAATATTACTTATCTCATGAAGTCATCTAACTACAGAGGAAGACTTTGAATCAATTAGTTTGGAAAATGAACTTTAAATATAATATTTTTCATTTCACCCATGCACTTAAAATGAAATGAATTAGAATTGTGAGAAGTAAAGGTAATTAGGCAACACAATTTCTTTTGCCTTTCTGTCCTTCTGACAGAGGGTATCCAAGAAATTAAATAAATAAAATCAGCACTCTTTAGAATTTCCTATGTATGGAACATTAATTATCAAAATGAGTAATCCATTTTTTATTGTAGTGGTGTTTTTTTTTCCTTTTCTTTAAAAATGCCTTCAATTTAAAATTAAGTTTAAATGCTCAGTTTATATCACCATTTCTTTTGGCATTAGTACCATATTACCTTCCTATTTACAAGCAAAGAACCACATTAGAAAATATTTGTGTCTATTTTTTATTAGTAAATGAGACATCTTTTCTTCCCCTTTCATTTTTATATTTCTTTTCATTACTTTACATTTCTTTACATTTTTACATTTATAATTCTTCACAAGAGATTTCAAAGTCACTTTATGGATCTGGTCAAGAGAAAGATTCCAGATAGTGTAGACACTGTACCTATGATAAATGTCATTAATTTTATTTTGTGTGTATTTTAAATATGACAGATTTTCAAATTCCATACATTTAGAGCATTTGTTAATACAAGAGCTAAAGTACTTGATAACAATAGCTTGATAAAATTATTGTAATATTTTAGTCATTTGATTATCACAGTTACAATAAGCAAATTCTGTACCTAGAACCAGTGATAGTAGTGTGGGTGATAAACTCACCTGTGATGCAGGTATTAGGGGAAGAAAGAGTGCTCCTAATGGCAGAGCAGTTCTTGTAAGCTTTTAAAAAATGTAGACATCTCAGAGAAACAAAGCTATAGGTACCTTAACTTCTGCTAACACTGACTATGAATGAGCAGTTGAGGAATCATTTTTGTAATTGTGCTGAAGGATGCATCTGCATCTCTTATCCTGAAGGAAAACTCTGTCATTTTGATTTAGAATACATCTATTAAATTTATTAAAATTTGGATCTCAATGTATTTATATCTTCTCTTTTAGAATACTTTATAAGACTACAGAAGTATTCACTCAATAAACCCTGTATTAGTTATCTCTCTTCCTCCTCTTATGGAGCCACTGATATGGAGCCACTAGGGGACAGTTGAAGGGGGATTCCCTCAGTTGATGGGTGTCTGGGTCAGGCGTAATGACCCTCAAAGGTTGGAGGGAAGGCCTCCACACAGGAAGAGGTAAGGAATGATCCTGTTCAGTGTTGGACAGAACCAGGGTTCACATAAACCTCCCCTTAATCTAGTCATGGACACCATGGGGAGTGTGGCTCAAAGATGGATTCTGCCAGGCAAAGCTGTGGTATCTCCTTCCCTTCTTGTCCCTCAATAAACTTGTAGTGCTATATGACTTTCAAAGGTGTTTAATAAGAGAATCTGGATGATTAGTAAGGGTGATTGATAAGGAAGATTGATAAGGGTGATAGATAAGGGAGGTCAGAGGAAGTAGGTTGTCTTAATCTTTGATCCAAGGTCCTTTAGTAGGGTGAGAATTGGTCTCCTCCCAAGCTTTTCCTTTCCAACCCTCTAACACTATATCTATCTATCAGCTATATCTATAGTTCAAATCGATTAAGGTCTCTCTGTAAGGCAAGGACTGGAAATTGTCCAGAAATCCCCAAAAGAACAGGATGGATGGTCTTGGATTTGAGAATCTGTCCACGGGCCATGAATGGAGTGTCAGGATTTCAATTCCAGATGGGGAAATTCTCAGGATCACCCTTGGTTCACTCAGAGCTCGTTTTCCACCTCTGCTCCACTAGAGCTCCACAAACCAAAGACTTGGTCTTTTGGAAAACTTCCCAGAATCTTCTGCTCTTCTTCCACTGCTGTTCTTGTCTCATGCTCCTCTCTTGCAAACATTCTGTCCCCAAAAGATTCTGTCCCTTGCCTTACATTCTTACAACACTTAATGCCTACTGTGTTTCAGGCATATTGCTAAGCACTGAGGACCCAAGGAAAGACATAGACAGTTTCTGCTCACAGTCTAAAGCGTGAATAATATGCAAATAACCATGTATAAAGAAGCCATATGCAGAATAATTTGGAAATAATCAATAGATGGAAGACACTAGCAATAATAGGACTGGGAACGGCTTGCCTCCAAAAATGAGAAGTTAACTGAGACTTAAAAGAAAGGAATGTAGGAGGCAGAGACAAGATGGAGAGAATTACAAGTATCAGGGACAGTCTTAATTTACATTCCAACTATCTAGGTATGGAATTTTTGTTATTTAAAAATGAACAACTAAAATGTCCTGAACATGTTTATAGCTAATTGCATTCTTTAGAATTATTTGAGCTGACATGAATTTGAGGTGATTGTATAGAGCAGGGGTCAGCAACCTTTTTGGCTGTGAGATCCATAAACACCACATTTTTTAAAATGTAATTTCATGAGAGCCATACAGTGCTCACAGTATGCGCTCCTGTAACAGTGCGTGCTCCTGTAACAGTGCCCGTAAAAAAAATTGATTTCATGGCTCCTGCAGAAAGAGCCATATCTGGCCCTCAAAAGAGCCAGATATTGCACGAGATCCATACATTGCTAACCCCTGGTATAGAGCAATGTACAGATGTACAAATATATATCCTCCCCTAATTCAGAGTTCTATACATGAACTATATACCTGGGCCATAAATCCAGTGAGTGACAAGTGATAAAAATGACAGAATTCATGGTACTCTAATGACACCCAACCCAAGAAAGCAAAATGAGGAGAGGAAAAAGTTTACCTTATTTATTTACATTCCCCTTCCCCCCCCCCCAAAAAAAAGTGTATACTTTAATTTGGAATAAATAGGATATCTTTTTTTTCTGACATATCACCAATATTCATAGTCACTTCTATTTAATTGGGGAACTATTGTTTTACATAATTTTACCTGATTGAGAGTGAAATGAGCAGAACCAAGAGAACATTATTCACAGAAAGTAAAACACTGTGAAACAATAGAATGTAATGGACTTTGCTAATACAAGACAATCCTAAGGGATTTATGAAAAAGAATGCTATCTGCATCTAGAGAAATAACTATGGGAGCATAAACGCAGAAGAAAAACAAATGACATCATTTGTTTATGTGACTATATGAGTGGGGATTTTGATTTTAAAAGATTAATCTATTGTAAAAATGAATAATATGGATATAGGTATAAGTAATAACATTTGTATAATGAAGTAGAAGTGCTTATTGGATCTGGAAGTGGGGAGAGAAGAGTAGAAGGAAAGAAAATGAAATATGTAAACATAGAAAAATATTTTAATTTTTTTAAATTATAAGAATCTTAACTAATTCAAGCAATTCCAATTCTTTAGGCTTATTCTAAGTAAAGTCTTATGAGAATTAAAAAAAATTTCTTTTCTCAGGGCCAAGACTTATGCCCAAATGGGATGCACATAACCCATATATTTGATAGAAAAGATACAGAACTGGGACTTTTCATTCAATATCTTTATACTAGCATTTTCTAATGTAATATTTATTTTACCCTTCCTTATATCCTTGCAGTGATTTCTAAAGATGATGAAATCATCTAAATAATCTAAATTTAAACCATCTACTCTATATCTCCAATAAATTTCTCTATAAACCATTAAAAAGAGAGGAGAACATCAAAAATTCATCAAACAATATGCTCAGACTGGTAGAATAATGCTGAGAAGAAGTCTATCTTTCTCTTTCCTTCTACAATGATTATATAACATGAGGTACCTGTTACATAGATACAGCCCTAAAAACCACTGACTATCTTGCAAATATTCCATAACATCTTTTTTTAAAGCTCTACTACTTTTTTATTTATTTTTAATATGATTGTATTTTGAAAATATTTTTCCATGGTTACATGATTCATGTTGTCTCCCTCCCCTTTTCCCTCCCCCACTCCCAGGACTGACAATAAATTCTACTGGGTTATACATGTATTGTTGCTCAAAACTTATTTCCATTTTTATAATAGTAATTTTTGTAATAGTAATCTTTTAAAACCAAAATTCCAAATCATGTATCCATGTAAACAAGTTAAAAATCATATGTTTTTCTTCTCCATTTCTTCTCCTATAGTTCTTTACCTAGACATGGATTTTCTTATAAGTCCCTCAGGATTGTCATGACATCTCTAATTTGCCTTTGTGCCTTGGTCCACTTTAGTCTCCTAATTCAAAATCTGAATCTATACATATCCATATATTATCATGCTTCTTTCTCACCTTTATTATAGGTGGGGCAAGATAACTGCCTCTGTGACTATTCCATTGACTAAAAATGTCTACAATAGTTTCCGAGTTCTTACAACTCAGAGAGGGTAATTTTTAGAGATTGCTCCCAAAGATCAGTTATCACTTGGCATCTGCCATCCCAAGTAGCATGAATTCAACATTTGCAACTGTTATTATCACAACTTAATGGTTTCCTATGTGCCTAGGTAGAGAAGAACAAAGAAATATTGGTGGTGGTATATGGCTTAGATTATTCTGGAGAGTTCCATATTTTTTACTTCATAATATTTCCTGATGTTTGTTCTTTAGAGTTCAGCTTCAGGCATTCCATCTACATATTTTTTGCCCAAATGCATCCAACATGTAATTGTCCAACTCTTCCATAGTTATATAAAATACAGTCTTGCTGCAACAGTTGCATTCTGCTGGTTCTATCCACGAAGATGATTATCTTTAAACCTGGATCCATGTTCAAAGGATGTCTCTTTAATAAATAGTTTTGCTCATTATCCTATCTTTAAGAATTTCCATTAGATTAATTCAGTGTTCCCAATCCCGTGAACAACAAAATAACAGACTAGACATTTTCTCTTCTCACCATGACCTCTCAAATCAAATCAACCCAATAAACATTTATTAAGCAACTATTTAAGGCATTGTAAATAGAATAAGGAAGAAGTAGAACAGATTTTTTTCTCAATAAATTTAAATTCTCATGGAAAAGACAATACACAAAAGGAGGCAGTAAAGCAAGGGGGAGACTTGAAATGAAAAAAAATACCAGGCACAGGGGACTCTACTTCCATTGGCTTGAGTAGAGTCAAAGTGCAGTGATCTAAAAGTCTAGATCCTGCCCTCTATAAAGGTAGTCATTGGGATGATTTTGGCACTCAACTCCTTTCTAGCCTCCTAAACAGAGAAGAGAGAAAGCTGAAGGAGGTGAAATCAATCAAGGCTTGAGTTATCAGTGTGGTGGTGAATTTAGAAGTGATATTTATCTCAAGAAATCATGTATCTTGTTCTGTAGACTTGATGACAGATAGGGGAGATGATAACAAAGGGGAAGATTCTATAAAAGAGGAATTGTGGGAGGCTAATAAGAGAAACAGAGTCTTAAATAGATGAAAATCTGAGACTCCCCTTTTGACCCCTTTTATGATCCACACCGTTTCTTAGTGAAAAACATTATAGCTTCTAGGAAAACTTTAAGTTCTTAGTAAACTAGCACTTAATGAGTTAACAGCCTTTTTCACTCATCAGAGTAAAGCTGCAGCTGTGGGTATATCTTTTTAACTGCTCCAGGCATCCCAAGGTCATGGAGTGGCAAGCTCAGGCAAAATAACTTTTAAATAAAGTGAGGCTCATTTTTAACATTGAGACTTTTTCTCATCCGGCATTATCTTCATAAGAAAATTCTTTGTAAAACTATAACTTTGTTGTGCTTTGATATGACATAATTTGTGTTTCTGTGCAAATGCAAAGTTTCAGGGGGGTTCTTTTGTGTGAAATGAGTCTTGAAGTATATATAATAAACTCCATGCTGCAAGAGAGAGCTGGAAGAAGCAGCTATGAGCTAACAGAAAGATCTCCCGTGTCCCATTACTTCCTATTCAACTAAGCTGTCTTTATTGCATTATCTGGAGATGATAGTTAGATCTCAAGAAGGAATTATGCATAAAGACAAAGCAATTTCATGTATTTCCATTGCCTAAGACACATAGAAACCAAAAGGTGAAAAATAAAAATACAAAAATAAAAACAAAAAAACAACCCCACCAAACTAGAAAATTATGCTCATTGATTATGAGCTCACTCAATAGGCTTTGTTACCCAATATGTAATCCACAGCAAGACTGCATTAGCAGACCCACGTATATGCCACAAACTTACATCTAAACCCACCCTCACCCCCAATGACCTCTTTCTTTTTCCAGTGCTTTAGAGACCATAAGTTCAATTGGTAGAAGTTTGCTCAGGCCTTGATAACCAGCTTGGCCACAGTCCAAAAACCAAAGAAGCCCTCCAGGAGCTGTGACCTGGAAGCACCAGTGCTCTAAAGCTCTGAACTGCCAGTGTTTTGAACTTCTAGCTTTGGTTAGATAGCAAAGAAATAGAGGGAAAGGGATAGGACACAAGTATAGAACATCATGCATATATGGGGCTGTGAGTCACTTCACTTAGCTTAAAGAAAAGAGCTCAGCTTTCAGAGACCTGGTTATGTATGAATGATCTAGTGTGAGCAGAGACTAGGACACTTTGAAATTCAGTTACCAAAGGGAAGGAGGGAGGAAATGTGTGATAAGAAAAATAAAGGTTGGGGAAGACTGAAGTTAACAGAAACTTCAGGAAGAAATAATCTCAAGACCTTGAACATAAAAAGATAAGCCAATAAGAAAAATAATAACAAGGAAATAGGGCCCACAGTTCTAGTAAATAAGTTCAGGCATTTGGTAATAAATATTGTAAAATGCATGAAAATCATCAGAAAGTTGATGAAGCAGAGAAGCCTGTGGAATTTGATGAGAACATGGAACCATAACACACTGATGTTGAGTGATTTAGTAGAAAAATATAAATTATAAGACCAGAATTTAAGTCCTGAACAGCAAAAATTATGAACGTAATAGAAAAACTTGAATCCGCAATAGCAAGCCTCACTAAGGAAACAAAAGGGAGAACAATAGGTTGGCAATGGAAATATTTGGGAATATAAGCTTGAAGAGAAAAAAATTGAATAAAAGAAAATAACATTATAAGAAAATATGCCCAGTATGCAAGGAAAACATAAAGGTCCTGCATTCAGGATATGGAGAAACAACCTAAAGATCATAGCTCTAGAAGAGGACAAGGCAAAAAGCCTTAGCAATATAATGAAAGAAATAAAAAGTAGAGTGACACTGAGTGACCTGAAATGACTTCTCATTTTGCCTTTGTGCTCATCAATAAAGGAAACAATGTTTTGGTATTAGTCAAAACTGATCTATCCCAAACTCTTTTCCCTCTCTCTCATTCTCTGTAAGTCTCTCTTTTTTTTAATCTCTCAGATTCTCCTTTAAAAATTTCATTGACTGAAGAAAATGGTTTATCTGAATTGTTTTTCTCTCTATTCCATTATGACGAGTTATAATTTCTGGTCTTTTCTCAGAACCATTCTGTAATTTGTTTGTGTCCTAGAATTTTCTCTGTCCTCTATCAGCACTGATCTCTTGACAAGTGGCATTTAAAAAGAGACTTTTCGAAATGCAGCATGAATTCAGAAGACTCTTCTCCCTACTGCTGTTAAGTATTGATGAACTAGACCTAAGCTTGCTGTGTAGGCTATCTTTTACCAAATTGAATATCTAATCTATGAAAGCTTCCCAATGCTAGAAACAGAATTTTGTAATTCCAGGGTGCCTATGAGATCAAATGTTGCTCCCCTGAGGCTTTCTATTAGCTTCCTATGTTTCTCTATATCAGTCCCCTGCCACTGCTCTATTACTTAAATGGCATGTCTTATCCAGGACTCAAATGATGTCTCCCCAGAGGGACATGGATGATCCCTTGAGAAAGCTCTTAGTTTCACAGAGTGATTTTAGTGATTCCCTTGTGTTTACACTAGAAGGTTTTCCATTTACTTGCTATCTTCAGTTAATGTTAATAATGTTTTCTTCCTTCCAAGCAGATGTCCCTCTTTACCTTAAGTTAAAATACCTCTCTGAAGAACAGTTTTAAACATTCTTTCCAGGTCTTTGTCCTCAGTACAGTGTCTCAAGGCTGATTTACAGATATTCAACTTTTTTAAATCTTTTATTTCTTTATAGAGGCCACAGTGATTTGTTCCAATTTTGATCTTCTCCAATAATAAAAAAGTCTTACATTCTGTGTTACAATTGATATGATGTATCAAGCCCAAGATAGAAAAGCAGTAAGGGATAGACAAAAGGAGTTTAGTGACTTGTTCCAGGTCACATAGCTAGGAAGTATCTAAAGCCATATTTGAACCCAGAACCTCCCATTTTCAGGCCCAGTTATCTATTCACTGTGCTTCCTAGGTGTTCCTCTACTATTCAATTGAAAAGAGTACTGCCATTTTGGCTTTCTCCTTTTTGAACATTCTATCCAGTACCTGGGGACCCATTCTTGCATAAGATGCCTTCCATATCTACCCTTCATGTAATTCAATAAATACTTTGAAATTAACAATGTTTGAGAGAGTTATACTCAGAGAAGTAATGTATAAGAAGACTGGAAAGGTAGGAAGTTATGAAGGGTTTTGATATGCCAAAATGATGCTGTTATATTTTACCCTAGATTTCTATTCAGTTTAACCATGGAATCAGTCATAGGAGTCAGGGTTCTGGTACTTGGAGCTCAGACTGAGATGAAAGGCCACAGGAATGAGACTCTTATTGATAACAGTGTGGGAGTTCATTTTTTTTTCAAAAGCGAATCTCAATACTCCAGGCCAGAATAACCTGAAACTATATGCAGTGGTGGTGAGAAATCTAGCAAAGACATAGCATTCATCAGGGATTAAGCCACCGAGATTGCTGGAAACAGGGTGCATATAAGAGGATCCCTATATTCATTCTTTGATTAAATGTTTCCCCACATATGTACTTCTACCCTGTTGAATTATCTTAGCTTATTATTCTACTTTTGATACCATGTTGCATTTATGGCCAAGTGTATCCAAGATTCACGTGAGAGATGGTATATTGCTACAATGTTTTCTGTACCACATTAGTAAACAACTTTCCTTGAGCTAACCATGCCTTCAGAATGACAGAATATTGTTAACTGTATCAGTAGGGGTAGATGAACTATGATCTTAGGAATATAGAGTTACTTTTTTTAACCCTTACCTTCTGTCTTAGAATCAATACTGTATTTTGATTTCAAGGCAGAAGAATGGTAAGGGCTAGGCAATAGGAGTTAAGTGACTTGCCCAGGGTCACACAGCTTGGAAGTATTTAGTCCAGATTTGAACCGAGGACCTCCCATCTCTGGGTCTGGCTCTCAATCCACTAAGTCACCCCTAATCTCAGGAGTATAGAAACAAAGAGCCCTTTTAACTTAGGATAGTCATTTTTCAGTACTCCAATCTGTAAGTACAAGTTAGAAGTAACCCAATAGCTTTTGACCTAGTGATACCACCCGTAGATCTATATCCTAGAGACCAAAAGTAGAAAAACGACCTAATTGTAGAAAAATATCTTAAAGCAACAATTTTTGTGATGGTAAAAAAAAAACTGGAAACTGAAGGGATGTCAATCAACTGGAGAGTGGTTGAAAAGGTTGTGGTGTACAATTTTAATGGAATTCAATCATTCCATAAGAAATGATGAACAAAGAGACATTATCAAAATGGTGGAGAAGAGACACAGAAAGCTTGAATCTCTCTGACAATCCACTCCAACCAATAATAATTAAAAAATAAAAAAAACTTCAAAATGAATAGTGGAGTGGTAGAATCAATAAGGGGAAGGTGTAAAGTTATTTACTTCAAAAAACTGCTTGGCAAGTAGTCTGATAGGGTCTATTCCACTGGGATGAGAAAGTGGCACTGTCCACAGCAAGGCTGTACCTAGGAGTACCAGGACAATCAACAGCAAGCCCTTCCACCATACCTCTACTGCTCAAGGTTCTGAACTTGGGCTCAAAGTCAACACAGAGACCCCAAAGACCTGCCTAAATCAATAGCAGAGCAGCATCACCATATCCCCTCCATGAAAACCCAAGCTCTAATGCAAACCTGCAGTGAGGACCCAGTCCCCAGCACAAGGCAGTCCATGGTGTGCCTGGCAAGTACAAGACCCCAGTGCAAAGCATTAAGCCCAGAATGAGGCCCAGAGACCCTTCCAAGGCTAACTTAAGACCCTAAGCCTTAGCAAAACATAGCTTATAGACCTATAGGCCTTTCAAGCCATGATCAGGCCCTGAGGGAGACTGAATCAACAGTGAGAGATGACTTTAAGGACACCTAGCCAATAGGCTTTTATACCATCTTGGAAGAACTGAAACTTGCAGAAAACCAGAACTAGAGGTAAGGGTAGGTGCAAGGAAAAACTAAAGTTTAAGAGAGTGCCCCATACACCCTGAGAACAGAGTCCATCTTTAAGATAAGAAGAAAAAGTCAAGGAACAGACAAGAAAATTGAGCAAACAGATAAAAAAGTACCAAAAACTACTTAACCATAAAAAAAAACAATTATGGAGATAAAGAAGAGCAAGCATAAACTCAGAAGGAGACAGTGAGATCAACTTGAAAAGGATTTCAGAATCCAAATAAGAGATACAGATTTAAAATGAGAAAGAGTAATTAATGTAATTGAAAAAGAAAATAAGTTTAAATTGCAGGATTGATCAAATATGGGAAAAATACAAAAATACAATGAAGAACAAAATTTGTTAAAGAGGTAGAATTGGTCAAATCAAAAAGGAGTTTTTAAAAGTCACTAAAGAAAAAATTTACTTATGAATTAGAATTGGGCAAGTGAAAGATAATGATTCCATGAGACATCAAGCAACAGTAAAAAATCAAAATAAATGAAATATCTCATTTTAAAAGATGACCTAGAAAACAGATGCAGGAGAGATAATTTAAGATTTTCTGGGTGATATGAAAGCTCTGATAAAAAAATAAAAGCCTAGAAATCATATTATAAGAAATTATGAAAGAAGTGTCCTTGCATTCTTGAACAAGAGAGTAAAAGAGAAATTGAAAGAATACACACACACACACACAAAGAAGAATACACCAATCATTTCATTACAAATCCCCAAATGACATCTCTCAGGTATATTATAGCCAAATTCCAGAGCTTTCAGGTCAAGGAGAAAATACTGCTGTTAGCCATAAAATAAGAATTTAAATATCATGGGACCTCAGTCAGTATCACATAGGACTTAACAGCTTCTACATTTAAGGATGAAGAGGCTTGGACTATGATATTTATGGGATCCATATTGCTGAGAGGGGTTCAGGCACAGAATTTCATAGTGCCCCTCAGAACTCTGAGAGAGGGGGAAGTTAGAGGCAGTTGGAGTCCTGGTATAAAAAGGTAGGTCACCTGGCTTGCAGGGTCTGAAGTCTTGGGTTTTGGGTCTGGATCCTGATCTGGGTGCTGTCTCTGCAAGCTGTGTGGCTATGAGCTGAGCCATTCAGTCTCTGACAGCCAAGTTTGTTTTACTTTGGTTAGACCTTCAACAATATCTGTTTACCTTAGTTTAGCTATCTATGTTTAGAAGAAGAATATTTATAGGGTTAGAGAGATCAGTCATTCAAGATACATTTCCCCTTTTGGGGAGAGGGCTGTTTTAGACATAATTGTTTAGGTAGTTTTCTCCTTATTTATCAACCCTAAGCCTTATTCTCCCTTCCCATTTCTTGATATCATTAATCCCTTGCCAACTAGGAACAGTGTCTGGATATAGATATTTTGGGGATATACTCACAACCTCCATAAGCCAAATTCCTCTTACTGGTGTCACTGAAGTTAATCCTAATCTCTGAGCCACTGAGCTTTTAAGACAGCAAGCTTCTCCAAATCTATCCTGTGGGAAAATAATTCAGAGAAAGATATCATCATAAGGAGTTTAGTCTTTCCCCACTTACCATCTAAGCCCAGAAGTTTTCAAGCCAGATCATCCACCATTACCAAACTGTTAACTGACTCCAACTGCTTAGTGGGAGGGGGGAGGTGAAGGAGAACTTCTCAGGTTCCTGCTCCTCCCTTCCAGTCAAGCCTGCTTGTATCTCTCCAAAGACCTGGGATTAGGGAGACTACATTGCCTTCTACAATTTCCCTGATCCTACATATTCCAGAAGACAAAGGAACTAGATTTAAAACAAGAAACACCTACCTAGCCAAAAATTAGAATATTTGTTCAGGTGGAAGGGAATGGTCATTTCAGAAAATAGAAGATTTCCATGTATTCCTGATAAAAAAATAGACTTAAACAAAAATGTGATAGTCAAATCAAAAATGTCATAGACTCAAGAAAAGCATAAAAAGGTAAACAATAAAGGGAAAATTTAAGAGATTCAGTAATGTCAAACTGTATGTATTCCTTTATGTATAGATGAAATTTGTAGCTCATAAAAATTTTATCATTGTTTGGGTAATTAGAAATAGTATATATAGACAGAGGTTATGGGAACAAGTTTACTAGGATGACATGATATTCACCTCAAAAACCTGAAAAGTTAAGAAGAGGATTGCACTGAGAGAAAGGGTAAGGAGAAATAGAATTGAATCGACTATCTCATCTAAAAAGATGCAAATAACTATTACAGTGAAGGAGAGTATGAGCAATGCTGAAACCTAACTCATCAGAATTGTTACAGAGGAGAATAATAATCATAGTCTTTTGGGTAGAGAAACCTATCCTACTCTATAGAGAAGTAGGGGGAGAATAAGAAAAGGGAGTATTAATAGAAGAGAGGGAGAAATGGGGAGGTGTTTGTTAAAAGAAAAACACTCATGGGGAGGAAGAGAGTGAAAAGAGTGAGAATGAGCAGGATCAAAAGACAAAATAATATGGAGAAGAATAAACAGTAATCATAACTCTGAATGGGGATGGGATGAATGCACCCACAAAAGAGAAAAATAGCACAACCTATGAAAAAGAATATTTCAATATATTGTTTATAAGAAACATATTTAAAGGAGGGAGACTCACAGGGAATAAAGGTAACAGGTTGAAACATAAGTTATTATGCTTAGTTGAAGTAAAAATAAGCAAGGGAGCAATAATAAATTCAGATGAAACTAAAGCAAAAATGGATTTTATTAAAAGGAAGGGAATTATAACTTGATAAAAATTACAATAGACAATGAAGTAATAATATCAATAGCAAACATATATGCACCACACATTATAGCCTTCATATTTTAAGTATACAAATGAGCAACATGAGGAAATAGACATATTCCCTTATTAGTAATTAATAATTATTAGTAATACTTATTAATAATTAATAATTAGTAATTAGTAATATTAGTGAAGGACCTCAACTTTCTCCTCTCAGAACTTGATAAATATAACAAAAAATAAATAAGAAAGAGGTTAAGGAGGGGAACAGAATTTAGAAAAAAAATGACTTAATAGATCTCTGGAGAAAATTAATGGGAATAGAAAGGAATACACCTTCTTCTTGTAGTTATTTAGCACCTAAAAAGAAATAAACATGTATAAGGAAATAAAAACATCACAAGTAAATGCAGAAAACAGAAATAGTAAATGCATCCTTTTTTAGATCAAAAGGGAATAAAATTATATTAAATAAGAAACACATAAAAAGAGTTAAAATAAATTGGAAAATTAATAATCTTATTTTGATAAGGGGTGGATCAAAGAATAAACTACAGAAATAATTACATTAAAGAGAATGACAATGATGAGACAATATATAAAAATTCATGAGATACAGCTAAAGAAATATTTAGAGCAAAATTTCTATCTGTAACCACTTATATTAATAAAATAGAAGGGAAATGATCAATGAATTGAGCATTCACCAAAAAAGAACAAATCAAAAATCCTCAATTAAATACCAAATTGTAGAAATTAATAAGGAGAAACTAATAAAATTGAATGAGAATCATTGAACTAATAAATAAGAGTAGACATTAGTTTTATGAAAAAACAAAGTATATAGAGCATTGGTTAATCCCAGGGAGGTCTGTTGATCTCTGGACACTGGAGAGAGCAGAGGCTTACTTTCTGGGGCCATCTTGCAATTGAGCTGCAGGAGGAAGCTGAGTTCCTGACTCATCTTGGAGGTTCCTAAAATCAAGAAGTATGTTATTTGGAATTTTGGGGGCTCATTTGAGCCTCAAGATATTTAGATATATGAAAAACTTCCTGTGGACATTTGAAACTACATTTTCCATGATTCAATGGCTTTCTATTCTTGACATGAATGAATGTAAAACATAGCTTAAATTGGGAGGTTGGGCTTGAGACTTGCTCACTCTCTCTTTGGTTTCCTGCGTCTTTGGTGAGCTGCCCTCTTTGGCACGGGAGAAATCAGGCATGTGGTCTATGGGGAGAAAGGTCTGGAGGGGTATTTGAATTAGATCTTAGCAGGTGCATGGCCATATTTTATTTTACCAACATGGCCTTAATTAAAATATTACTTCTCCTTTTACTCTCAGTCTATATTATTTATAATCATTACAGAAGCCTTCTTTGATCCTGATCCTGTGGCCCCCGTTCTCATCTCTATCATCTGTTCTGAGTGAGCTGATAAAGACCTGATCTATCTAGCCCAGTGATAGGCAAACTTTTTAAAGAAGAAAGGAAATGCTCATCTGCCAGTCTGTTTCTAAGACAAATCTTTCAAAGCTTCATTGTATTGTATCCTACTCATTGTATTTGTCAGATTAGGAATAATGTCACACAGCTGGATAAAACATTTCAGCCCCACCCCCATGCATCTAGCCCATGGGCCATAGTTTGCCCATCACTGATCTAGCCTAACTAAGCCAGAAAAACTGGGCTCCAGCCTTTTGGCCTTTAGCCAACCCATTTGACTAGACTGTACTGATCCTGTTTTAATTCATTGGACCAGCTATAGGGAGAGTTAGATTCAATTTAGGCCAATAGAGAGCACAGAGAGAGTAGCTCAAATTATTAGGAACAAAGTGATCTTTACAGGTCAGTTTGGGGAGAGGAGTTAGGAATAATTAGGGCTAGGGAATCAGTATCCCTGGTCCACATATCCATTCTGTGTTTGTTCAATAAATCAAGATCTTTGAGGACAGCTGGGTAGCTCAGTGGATTGAGGGCCAGGACTAGAGACAGGAGGTCCTAGGTTGAAATCAGGCCTCAGACACTTCCCAACTGTGTGACCCTGGGCAAGTTACTTAATCCCCATTGCCTAACCCTTACCACTTTTCTGCATTGGAGCCAATACACAGTATTGACTCCAAGACAGGACATAAGGTTTTTTTTTTTTTTAATTAAGGAACAAACAAACAAATGAATAAAAGAATGAATAAATAAATGAATTAATGAATGTATGAATAAATAAATAAATAGATGAAAAAATAAGTGAGCAAATAAATACATAAATGGATGTATGTATGAATGGATGAATGAATGAATAAAGATCTTTGTGTGTATGTGTAAGAGATAAGCCAGATTGTGTTATCATCAACCCACAGTACTGAGGCCTATGAAATTGGCTTCATACTGTGGACAAACAACATCGAATTTTCAGTACTGCTTCAACCCTCAACCCAATATCTAGAGACTTTGTGGATTCCCCCACTCACTTATTTCAATACAAATATGGTATTGATACCTAAGCCAAAAAGAGCAAAAAGAACATTAAAATCCAATTTCCTTAATGAATATGGATATGACTATTTTCACTTTAATACTAACAAGGACACAAAAGAAATAAATCATGAATACTATTCACTATAAACAAGTGGGATTTATGCCAGAAATGCAGAGTGGGTTCAATATTTGGAAAACTATCATTATAATTGATCTTATCTATAAAAAAAACTTAACATAAATCAAACGTTTATCTCAATAGATGCAGAAAAAGTCTTTGAAAAGTGAAAACACTGAAATCTAAGCATTTGGAAGAATAACTATATTTGACAATAGCAGACTAGATTATAAAACAGTATGTTACTATATGTTGTCTAGCAGAAAAATATTTAAATCTAGGAGACACACACATAGAATAAAAGTTAGAGACTGGAGCAAAATTCACTACATCTCAGGTAAAGGGAAAAAAAGAAAACCTGGGTAGTAGTCATAATTTCATCCAAAGCAAAAGCAAAAAATTGATTTAATCGAGAGAGATAAGGAAGAAAATTAATTATGATAAAAGGCTCCATAGACACATACAGAAACACCTCAATAGTAAACATATATGCACCAAATTTCAAAGCATGAAGATTCCTAAAGAAAAAGATACAGAAATTATAGGAGGAAATAGATAATAAAATGTTACTAGTGGGGGACCTCAATCTTCCCCACTCAGTAGAAGATGAATTCAAACTAAAAGTGAACAAGAAAGAAGTTAAGGAGATATATAGAACTTTAGAAAATCTGGATATAACTATGGAGAAATCTGAATGAGAATAACAAAGAATATATATCTTTCTCATAAATACATGGCAGTTTCACAAAAATTGACCACATAATTGAACATAAAAATTTCCATCTAAATATAGAAAAGCAGGAATACCAAATGTATAATTTTCAAAACATTATATAATAAAATTACACTAAACAAAGGGGAATATAAAGGCAAAAAATTAATTAGACACTAAGCAATTTTTCTTAAAAAATGAACAGATCTAAGAAAGCCTAGAGACAATAAAAATTACACAAGTAAATATGAAATTAGAAATCCAAAAATCCAGGGAGAGAATCTTTCCAATGTGAAAATGAAAAAAGATGAAATCACAACTGAAGAAAAATAAATTAAAGCAAAATTATCACTCTTTGCAGATGATATTATAGTATACCTAGAGAACCTGGGGAATAAATCAAGTCTTATATGAAATGATGAAAATTGAAGTGAATAGAACCAGAAGCATGTTGTATACAATAACAGCAATAATGTCAGATGACCAACTGTGAATGTATTAAGTATTATCAACAATGCAGGGATACAGGGTAATTCCAAAGGACTCATGACAGAAAAGGCTCTCCACCACAATAAAAGGAACTAACAAATCCAAATGTAGATTAAAGCGTACTATTCATCAGTTTATTTCCTTTGTGGATTTTTCCATGGTGTAATCAGTATGTATCTTCTTTTACAACGTAATCCATATGCAAATATTTTTATATAATAAACTTATACAACCTATATCATATTACCTGACACCTTGGGGAGGGAGGAGGGAGAGGAGATAGAGAGAACATTTATCATAAAATACGAGAAAAAGATTATTAAAAATTGGATCAATATGTACTCTTCGAAATAAATATAAAATAGAAAGACAAAAAGTTGGAAGCAACCCAGAACAAGGGATAAATATAGAACCTTTAGATATTGCTATAGGTAGGCATAGCTGCATATATATGTGCATGTATGTATATAAAAGTGTGCATGCAGGTGTCAGTGTAAATTTTTGCCAATGAGTTGTTTCAGTGGATAATGACAGGTCTGAAGTCAGGAAGACTCATCTTCTGGAGTTAAAATCTTGACTCAGACAAAACAATTTTGTGATCCTTCCATTTTATCCTGCCTGCCTCAATTCCTCATCTATAAAATGAACTGGAGAAGGAAATGGCAAACCACTCTAATATCTTTGCCAAGAAAATTCCAAATGAGGTCACAAGGAGTAAGACATGACTGAAACAAGTTAACAGCAACTATATAAAATTTTAATTATTGTTTTATGTATGTATTTATGTATACAAACATTTGCATGTCTGTATGTATACATAAGTATATATGAATTATATATAGTATATTATATCACCAGTCTTTCTATTTTACATTAATTCATACACACATAAGCCATATTCTATTTTAGGTACTTGGGGAATTTTATCATTTTACAGATATAGTAGTTTTCTGGAGTACATTGATTTGCCCTCTGGGTCTGATTAAGATTAGGCTAATTAAGACACTAGATATATAGACATGACTTAAGACTAAAGATAGAGATGAACTTTGAAGGTGAAAAGGCTGGATACTAGAGGTGACCCTATGATGTCATTATTGCTGTCCATACTAGACTTGTATCAATCTTATCAGGAAATGTGGGCATTAGATTCTAAGACATTTTAGCAATACTTTTTTTCAGTAAGTTTTGTTGCTTTTTTTCATGCTAGGCTAGGTAAGGTATAAAACTCTGACTCAGATGAGGTCTTGAACTCCACAGAATAGAGATTCTTATAACTTGGGAAAGAAATCTTAGATTTCAGTGCAGGTAACTATGGGAGCTGACATAATTCTGTAGAATACCCCCTCTTTCTTTCTTAATCTCAGAGGCAGCATGGCACAGTAGAAAGAACACTGATTCTGGACTTATAGGAACTTGGTTTGAATCCGACCAGTGACATGTTCCTTGTGTGACCTTGGTCTAAATTATTTTAAACCAAAAACGAGTTTATGAAGCTAGATGACTTCTGAAATTCCTTTCACTTTTGAGCCATGACCTCAGCTGGATAGGCTATAGTTGAGGTAAGGCCAATTTAAGCATTTTCTTTCATACTTGGAAGGGGATGGATGGTCCATTGTGCCTTCAATTTATGGAAAGTACAATCTATTTTTATAACATATTGAATGATCTTTATTTTTATTCTAATTAAACTGTTTTCTAAGATAATACTTTTTCTAGCAAACTGAAATTGAAACACTGCAGGAGGAGTAAACAAATGGGGATAGGAACAAGAGAATGACCATATAATATTCTTAAATAAGAATACAGAGAAACAAAAGTGGGAAGCAGAGGCTTGAAAGAAAACAATATATCTTTGCTCTTGCTTTATGATATAGGACTGGGCACTGTACACAATGTCCTTGCCCATAACATTTAAGCAAAAATAGCTGGAAAACTTATTTATATTTGATTCTCTTATGTAACCTAAAAGGTCTAATATGGAATCATTCTTAATATTCACTGAAAAAGCTTATATATAAGTACTTAATATCTATTTGCCAGATTGGATTCGATTGAATGTTACCTGTATCAAGAGAGCCCAACCTGGAAGAGTTGAAATACTTGCAATGAGATAAACTTTTTGGTAGACTGACAATTGCTCATACTCGGCAAAATAATAAAATGTTTCTGCTTTTCTTTTTCTGGAGAGTTATTCTATGCTTTTAATGAGAGATGTCAGTTTAACTTTGGACAGCAAGTGCACCAATGCATACATCTCTGTTTATGTTCACAATTTGAAACTGCAGATATTGTACAGTTATAGAAAAATGTTTGACAGTAGAGAGGCTGAAAAGTTATTATCATGAAAGACACAGGGTTTTCAAATGTTCTACCCAGAGCCACAAGAGGAGTTCTGAAGATGGTGCAGAAAGAATATAATAGAAACATGATCAGAATCCATGGATTCACTGAGACAATTCTGTCTTTATTTTCATGTGCTCCTATAATGGGATATCTCATTTCCATTTGGGTGCTGAACTTTCTTGCTGCTGCCAGACATTTAGTATCTTTCCAAATTGTAGCTTAAAAAGAGGAAGAAAATTCAGCATGTCAGTTTTAACAATTTGCAGATGCTTCTGAAAGGGACAAATTAAATAAAGCACTTATTGTGAATACAGAGAAAAGTGAGTTTTACCAACTTTTTATGTTGTAATAGAATAGGAAAGCATGTAATGAAAAGATTTCAAATTCTTTGAGAATTATCTATTTCTTCATATGTACTTTTCTTTTTTGCTGTGTGTTAGGTTTTTGTTGGCATTCAGGGTCTGGCATGGAGTGTTTGGAAAAGAAGATTACAGTTTCTACTTAGCATTATAAATGTGAGATTTCAAGACTAAAGTAAATTCATCCTGCACTGGCAGAAATAGGAAAACTGAAAGGAGAGAAGAAAAGAAATAAGAGGTAGCTATGGGAACTGGGTGTGTATTTGTATGTATGTGTGTGTGTGTGTTTTAACTCAAGTGATATGTCTATGTGGAAGCTCCAAAACACATTTCCCTCTAAATAATTATAAGTCCATAGAACACATATATAAAGATCCCACTTCTGACAATACATGAGCTAAAGTCATTAGTTTATCTGCCTGGAATACCTCATTTTCTCTTCTTTAAAATGATGAAGTTGGGCAAGATGACCACTTAAAAGTCCCTAGCATTGAGTATTATCCTAATGTCATAAGACATGATTTTTATGAATATCATATGTATATCATTATAATGTATAAATAAAAATAACTTGATATTATGAGACTTGACCACATTTTTATTATTCTTCCTACGCAATCATGTAATTTCAAGATATAGCACACTACTTTGGCAACATTTACTATTTAGGTAATAACAAACATTTATTATAGAGTTTCTTGCAACAAGCAGATCATAGGAACAAGGAAGCATAGAATAATAGACTTCGCATTTGGTATGTATGTATGCTCAGTAGAGAATGGATCACTAAAGTCACCTCAATACCTTCCTTTAAAGAGGGCAGAAATTGTACTCTCCACTTATCCGTATTGCATCTGCAGCTCTGCCTGGTTTCAATTCCAGGGTATTACTGTAATGTAGAAGATGGCAGCATGGAATTCCTGCAAAATACAGGGTCAAGCCTCACCCAGAATTCCAGGGGACCCCCCCTGGAGAACTTTGGGTGAGGGGGCAGTAGAGAGGTAGTTTAACAGTTGCTTTCTGGGAGTTGAAGTGAGCAGATCTTTCTGCTTGCTGCTCCTGACTTGGGGGTTCACCTGAGGGGCCATTGTGGCAAAGGTCATTGTGGTTTCTACTCAGGAGTTAGCCTGTCTAGTAGGATTAGACCTTACCAGCATCAAAATAACAATTATTTAGTAATATAGAGATTAGAAATAATTACTATTAACCTAGAGAGCAAGTTTAGCTAAGGATCTGCCACTCCCTCCTGGGGGGGTGGGGAGAGAGGCAGCTTCAACCTGACAGATCAGGGCTTCCCATTATTTATCCAAATCCTAATTACCACCTCTGCCTTCCTTTCCTTCCATTACCAATATAGGCTTTATCTTCAATATCTCTGCCTGGAAGTTATTTGAGGATACTCACTGCTCTCTGTTGCCATTAGCTTGAATCCTAACAGTTGTTGGCTTAGGAAGACAAGACCCATCTCTGTCCTCAACATTAGGATAACTAGCTACTATTCAGTCCTCAATCAGACCTGTGGGGAATATAAGTTAAAGAAAGAGAGCATCATTGAATATTAGACTCTGCTGGATCTTGGCTTGAAGAACCACAGCCCTGTCTCCATTTCCAGCTGAAACCAATTGCTTGGGGGAGGGGTTTGAGAGCAAGGAGTGCCTAACCCACTCCCTACTCACTCAAGCCTGTCAGTGGGAGAGGAGAGTGTCCTGGAGACTTCTGGTCCTGGCCTAACTATTTGCTTCCCCAAAATTTCTGTTATTACCAACATAACAATTATACCTCATCCAGGTTAAGTTCATGACTTCTAATTTCATCACTGTGGCTGCTAACTCAAGCCTTAATTAACACCACCTTCTCTGCCTTTTCTCTGGCTTTAATTTCAGGGCTGGAGAATAGACTACCAAACTCTTTCCAACGCCTGTCTTTAAAGAAGACTGGACTTTCAGACCACTCCATTTTATATCTATTGCTCTGCCTGGTTTCAACACTATGGAACAAGATGCCACCAAATTGTGTGTTCCCACAAATATTGTCCCTTCCCTCATTTTTGTGTGCTGTCTTTCCCCATTAGATTGTAAACTTTCTGAATGAAGGGACAGTCTTTCTTTTCATTAATGATATTTCCAGAGCTTAATACAATACCTGATCATATAAGAGGTACTAATAAATATTGATTGTGTTACATTGAATATTCACACACGTTTGTTTAAAAATAAAACAAAACTTAAAATATTTTCTTGGACTCCCTCTTGAATATATATAACAAATAGCCTAGGAAAAGAGGGTTTTCATAATGAGTCTACAATTAACATATCAGTTAACTATTTTAAATGAATTTTTTTCCTTTATAAAGATATGTCATTTATGTTTTTCAGACATAGAAAAAGTTATATAAAATATACGTTGTATAGGGAAATAATGGAAAAAATGTGAAGGTAGTCAGCATAGCAGTGCCAGATATTAAACTATACCACAAAGCAGCGGTCATCAAAACAATATGGTACTGGCTAAGAGACAGAAGGGAAGATCAGAGGAATAGACTTGGGATAAGTGATGTCAGCAAGACAGTCTTTGATAAACCCAAAGAGCCCAGATTTGGGGACAAAAATCCACTATTTGATAAAAACTGCTGGGAAAATTGGAAAACAATACAGTAGAGAATAAGTTTAGATTAACATGTTACACCCTACACCAAGATAAACTCAGAATAGGTGAATGACTGGAATATAAAGAAGGAAACTATAAGCAAATTAGGTGAACAAAGAATAGTATATTTGTCAGATCTGTGGGAAAGGAAAGATTTTAAGAACAAGCAAGAGTTAGAAAAAATTACAAAATGTAGAGTAAATAAGTTTGATTACATTAAAAAGGTTTTGTACAAACAAAACCAATGCAACAAAAATTAGAAAGGAAGCAGCAAACTGGGAAAAAAAATCTTTATAACAAAAACTTCTGAAAAAGGTCTAATTAATCAAATTTATAAGGAGCTAAATCAATTGTACAAAAAAATCAAACCATTCCCGAATTGATAAATGGGCAAGGGACATGAATAGACAATTTTCAGATAAAGAAATCAAAACTATCAATAAACAACTGAAAAAGTACTCTAAATCTCTAATAATTAGAGAAATGCAAATCAAAACAACTCTGAGATACCACCTCACACCTAGCAGATTGGCTAAAATGACAGCAAAGGAAAGTGATAAATGTTGGAGGGGATGTAGCAAAATTGGTACATTAATGCATAGCTGGTGGAGTTGTGGATTGATCCACATTCTGGATGGCAATTTGGAACTATGCCCAAAGGGCTTTAAGAGACTACCTGCCCTTTGATCCAGCCATACCACTGCAGGGTTTATACTCCAAAGAAATCATAGGAAAAAAGACTTGTACAAATATGTTTATAGTCATGCTCTTTGTGGTGGCAAACAAAACTGGAAAACAAGGGTATGTCCTTCAGTTGGGGAATGGCTGAACAAATTGTGGTATCTCTTGGTGATGGAAAACTATTGAGCTCAAAGGAATAATGAACTGGAAGAGTTCCATGTGAACGTGAATGACCTCCAGGAATTGATACAAAGTGAAAGGAGCAGAACCAGAAGAATATTATACACAGAGACTGATATACTGTGGTAAAATCAAATAGAATGGACTTCTCTACTAGCAACAACTGCCTGATCACATGGGAGGATGGGGATATAATTAGGGATATTTACTCAAAATGAGCACCCTAGAGCAAATATCAATAATATGGAAATAGGTCTTAATCAAAGACACGTGTAAAACCCAGTGGAATTGTACATAGGCAATGGGAGGGAATGGGAGGAGGGGAGGGATAGAACATGAATCCTATAGCCATTGAAAAATGTTCTAAGTTAATTAAACAAAAATCTTAAAATAAAAATAAAAAATATATATCTCATATATTTCTTAATAGTCTTAAGAAATCTTTAACTTTTTTTCCCCATCAGTGATTAATTTGGTTTTGAATTAATGATCAGAATCTTCATTCATTTGTCTAGATGATTATAGACATTTGAATTAGTGACATTTTTTCATTAGTGTTGACTTCTATCAACTTTGGAAGACTTAGCCTGCAAGGTGGAATTGTTACCATTAGCCTGAATTTTTAGATAAAGAAAGTTTTTATCAAAAGATGGAGGTCACGGAGGATCTTGATCTAGGAAAAATGATTATAATGTATTTCATTCCAAAGCCAGAACTTAATATGTTATGTTTCATAGTATTAGAGTTGGCAAGTGCTTAAGAGATAATCTAGCCTGACTCCTCATTTTCATAGATAAGGAAACAAAGACGTATTAAGTTTAATAAACAATTTGATACCCAACTAAGTGATCTGAAATCAATTCTCCTCATATCATATAATTCTCCACATAACCACATTACCTTATGTTTTTATGTCTTAGTTTTAAGTATTTCAACCCAGGAAAACAACTTTTCATCAATCCATATGTTGTATCCCTTATTTAGTATGAAAGTAGATTGTTTACACACACACACACACACACACACACACACACGTGTATATATATATATATATATATATATATATATATTCAAATGATATTTTAAGGAAAATGAGAAGAAAAAGTCAAATAGACAAACTGAAAGACAGTGAATAGTATTTTGAGCAAAATACAGGCAAGCTGGAGATTAAAGAAAAATATCAAAGGGAAAGAAGAAATATAAAGAAGCCAAGCATTAAATGGAAGCAAAGTAAGTAGGGAGAAAGAGCTTGGCCTAGTGAAAATTTGGTAGATGGTTGTCATATTATTTATTTTTTAACATTGAAAAATACTGTGTTTCTACATGACAATTAGCTTGCTTAGATCAATTTGTGACAGACTTAAGTTATATGACATTTCCTAATGAACTTCACTAGTTTGTAATTTTTAACCATTCTTTTCCTGGACTCAATACATTAAAAATATTTCTTAAATACAGAAATGACCCATTAGTCCATAATGAATTCATAGAAATTTATTACAGTACATCTGAAGCTACCATAAAATTAACTTAAATCAGTGAGCAGAATACTGAACATTTTCTCTGAAACACCCTTCTTATATAATGAAAGAAGTCAGAGGTAGATGTTGCCAAAATTGTAGTCCAAAGACTTCATGACTCACCAGAAGATAGAGGTTCATATCCAGATTTTACCACCTACTATCTATATGACCTTGATAGAGTCCCTTAATATCAATGTGCCTCTTTCCTCCCTTGTGTATTAGGCATATCTTCTGATGTCTTTCTAACTCTAAGTCTATGATCTTATTATATATTTTGCCATATATAAAATAGCTGTTACTTAGTGGGTTATTATTTAAACAATTATATCTCGGTCAATGATATCTCAGTCAATTATATCTTTCTCCAAAGAAGAGAGATATTCTTTGATAAATTTCAGAAGCAGCTTAGGAATAAATTTGATTCCCATATCAATGTTCATTCACTAAGTTCTCAGTATATAGATAAAATAATAGGAGCTTTGAAGCATTATATGTTTTTTCCTGACATAAAATACAATTCAAAGCCAGAGTTAGAACCAATATGTGATTCTAAGACTTTGCTAACTAGTTCAGCATGTTAACAGAGTTTAGTTCCATCAGTAGGAAATTATTTTCCCTTTATCAAATATAATACATCATTCACTTACTTTTTATCTGATATGTTGATATAGTTGTTTATCTTTATTCCTTATCTGGTCTTCCATATCCTTCTAATTATGTATTTTTTTTCATTGTAGTTCGATGAACAAGTTTGAGTCTTTTGTATTTTGTTTTGTTTCTCCTGGCATTGTTGATTTTATTTTTGAGAAAATAATACATCAGACCTACAATATGTGAAACTTTGAGAGGTAGGGGTAAGAATGAGAGCTGTGTACTGCCTGAGGCTTTTCTTAGCCAGCAGCAAACAATATATATAAAAATCTATTGCTCAGGTGGAAAGGGAATAGGAAACTGTTACTCCTACTTTTTAAAAATTGTAATTGCTATTTCTGTTACTAGTTGTCATTGCCTTTTGTGGTCTGGATATTGTGTTTTTTTCCCCCCTTACCAGTTTTCTTTGTAATTCTTTTAGCCAGCAGGTAAAGAGAAATTTCTAGTCTGTTCAACAAGTTTAATTATCATTTTCTGAATCAGGTTGGAAAAAATAGTTAGTCACAGTGATCTATGTAATTAAGACATTACTATTTTATTTTTCCTTTAAAGATGCTTTTGTCTTTCCTTCAAGCTGTCCTACTCATATGAGAGTGTACCTGATTTCCCAGATAAAACTGATATGTTTGACCTATATCCCATTATTTCATTGTGACTGTGTCTAGACCCTTGGTTTGTCTTTGTTGCATTTTAATTTGTTTTATAAATATTTGTGTCTCTGTAGTGTCTTTCTACTAGAAAGGTAATGTTATATAGTGTATAGAAAGCCAGCTTCAGGGTCAGGAAGAGCAAGGTTAAATTAACTCTTGACAAACACTTAATCTTCCAATGCCCAGGTAACTTCTTTGGACTAGAGAAAACAGGGAAGTTATCTTTTTTGCATTGATTCTTACCTGAAATTCTCTAAATCAGGGAAATCTCGGGCCTGGATGAACATAAGATATAAAATTTCATCCCTATTAAATTGTAAATTCCTCCAAAGAAAGGAATCTGCTGTTGACATGTTTCAGTCCTAGAACCTAGTATCCAGTAGATTTTAAAATTGATTTTAATAATAAAGTACAGATTTTATATTCTGCTCTTATCATTTACAAGCCCTTTACATGAACTGTCTCATTTGATCTTTCCAATAATTTTGTACCATAAGTATATTGAGTAATCATTGCTTTCATTTTACAGTCTGAGGAGCACAGGGACTCCTAGACTAAGAATTTTTTCCCATAAAACACTAAAGGATCTAATGTTTCCTGAGTAAAGTCATCTCCATCCACCAAAGAAGATACTACCATAAGTATGTGGCTTATCAAGGCACTACCTCTGGAATAAAAAGAGCTGGTTTCTCATCCTACCTATGATGTTTACTACATGAGTGGATTTAGGCAATTTGGGCAATTAGACAATCTCTAAGCCTTACTTTTCTCATCTATATAATGAGGGAGTTGGATTAGATGCCCTCTTAAAATCATTGAGTTTAAGACATATCATAAATTTCAAGGAATTTTTTGAGGAGCATAAAGATACATGATTGCCCCGCCTCACAAAGGTAGTTATCACAGAAGATAGAATGAAAACTCATATCTTCACACTCTCCAGCCCAGCATTTGTTCACTACATTGCATTTGCCCCTATTTTATATTCACATAGCTACTAGATGACAGTCTCTTCCTACGAATGAAAGAAGAGATAACTGGAGACAGATTCAGAAAAACCCAGTAACCTCAGAGGGTGCCAGCAAGATCTATGGAAATTAGACACTATTACAGTTATAACAGCAGGGGCAAGTGAGAGAGTGCATGCCTTCTGACTCAAAATTCCTTAATCTTGAATGAAAGAATGATTCTTGTTTTTTTGCATTTCTTGACTAGCTATATTATCTTCAACTTGCCAGTTCCTACACCACAAATGAAGGGCTAGCTCCTCCTGTATATGGACATTACTTACAGTGCTAGTAGCATTCTTGTCATGACATAAGTGTCTGTATAACAATGAAAACTACTTTTATTTGCTGCTGTTCTTGGCATCAGAGCTATAATGTCACAGATAACAGTTTAACTTGGTGTCCAGTAATTTAGAATATGTCATTGTAAATATAAGGCCATCCATCCTTTAAAAGACATTGCATTTGCTATTTAAAAATTATGGTAGCTTTGGCAGTACATAAAGAATAGGCTCAGGAGAAATAGACCTCAACACAGATCCTGTTTACTAGCCAAAACAGATCTGAATGATGTGGTACAATAACTGATATGGGAGTAGGGGGGAAAACCCAACACAGTTTTGGAGGGGAAAATTACTATCACTTACCCAAATGTATAAATAGATTTCTGAAATATAATTATATCATCAGATATGTTAACATGCTTAAAATAAGCAAAAGCATTAACCCCACCATATTAGATTTTATGTAAATTTATCTTTGGTTCATTATTTATAGGCTAGTCTTGGTTGAAAGATTATCATTATAAAAACAATATAATTTAACTAATACCTGTTCTGATAAAGTAAGCAATTGATTGAGAGGCAGCATTCTCTGGTAACTAGAGATAACTTTAAAGTCAAATATCACATCAGACACTTAGGTCTATGCCCAAGGGGAAAAATAGTAGATTTCTTAGTTTACTTGTCTGTAAAAAGACAAGTAAAATATATATGCCATACTTAATTCACAGGGTTATTGGGAGGTTCAAATGAGATAATATACACAAAGAACAATATAAATGGTGAATATTATTAGATATGACATCATAGGTAAAGGTAGGCTGCCATCTATTCGCTTTTTAATCCTATGTGATAGTAGTTTCATAGCCATTGAACAATCATAGAATTTTAGTGATGCAAGGAATTTTATCTAACTTTGTGAATCCCAATATCTATAGCCCAGAACCCTGGGAGTGAGGAGTAAAGGAGGAGGAGTTATTGCAGTTAATCCATATGCAGTTATGGGTTTTCTTCGATAATAGGCACTATGTATATGACCACTACTTCTCTCTTTGTTGGAATTATGTAGTATGTATGTATAAATACATACATACATGCTAAAAAGAGGATGGAGTTCTCACATTCTGATTGGAAATCACTGATCTCTTTCATTCAACTTTCTTTTTCCCAATGTAACACAGAAAGACAAGACTAAACAAATATGATAGAGATGAGCTGTCACGCTGTCCTGTATTCATTTGCTATTATAAAGTTTATTAAGCATTTTCCTAATTAAAATGCTATAATAGTACTACAAACACTATTATCCTCATTTTATTAATTCAAATCAGTGTTTTTATTAAGAATATATATGTATATTTAGAAAGAATCTACTTTATTCCAAGGACTGTGGAGAAACACCTCAGAGAGATGTAGCTCTCCCCTATGTACATAATATATAATACTGTAGTTGGGGCTTAAAACAATTTCTTCTGATTTAAAATTCACCACTGTTTCAATTATACCACTTTTAAGCATGTACTTTAAGAATATTTATATTACTTTCTTCCTTGGGCATTTTAACCCAATAGTAACTAAGAATCAATTGATTCTTTTAGACTGGAATTCTTGGCCTAGAAATGTTTATTCTTTTACCAAACACTGTAAGAAACAATGATAGCTTTCCCTGTGCTGCCACATAACATGGAATCCTCCTCATATTATCCTCTACTAACTTGCTTTTGTCTCATTTACCAAGTGTTAGTCTTGAGAGTTTGCCAAGATGGACCAAAGTCTTGGAATTCTGAAATGCCCAGTGTCCTATTTTATCTAGGATTTATGTTATTTAAAGCCTTTCTAAACAGATCTAGGTTATCCTATGTTTGCTGTAATTTCTTCAAATGTAAAATGGGGATAAAAACAAGATCTATCTCATAGGGTTGTTATAAAGATCAAATGAGATCACATTTGTAAAGTGCCTGGCCCATCATGAGAACATTGTAACAAATGCTTGCTTGCTTGATTCCTTCCTTAATGATGATAATCATGCCTTAAATTGGAATAACATATGAAATGTTTTAATTTATTTTATCTGTTATGCTCCTCTACAAGGTGGTCAGAGAAGGTGAGAGTGAGTGATTTGTCTAAAAATGCACATCATTAAATAAATTAGTTATCCCCTTTGATATTGCCGGGTAAAGGAGATGGCATTCCTGTGATCTTGAGTCTGCATAAAATATTTTGGCCCTTCCTCTGTACCAGAGAAGAAGTTTGATTATTTTTAAAATTTTATGGGGTGTTTACAGTACATTATTTTAGAATTTGTTTTAATTATGTGTTCATAGATATATTTAGGTCAATGTAATCTAAAATACTGATAAGAATGAAAATATAAAAATTGTAAATATATATGAATTAAAAAATAAACAAATTTAGGGAGAATAATACTGAACATACTGTATTTATAAATAATTATATTTTAAAAATAACAATACAATAAGTACATTTTCTACATTATAAGTTACTAAAGTTTTAAAGATATCTCTACGGTTCTGCCCTTTAAGTGTTATCTGTTGACTTTTGTATTCTTTTAGCAAACTATCTTTTTTTTAACTTATTTTAACTTTTAAATTAAATGGTGTATTTTAATCGTATTAAAATATTATATGATACTATACATATATTTTATGCATTTCTGAATTGCTAAACTTTTTTGCGTTGTCTCCTGGCCTTTGTGCATTGTCAGCATTTCTGCCTATCTTCATAGGAACTTTATTTCATTAAAAGTAAAAAGGACATTAAAATAAACAGGAAAATGGTGTTTAATTTTAGCTGATAATTGAAACACTGAGTGAATTCTAAAGTTTCATAAGATGGAAATGAATCTGTCAAAATCTTGTAAAAATGCATTAACCAAGCTCTCATTAAAATTGAAATATTTTTAAAGACAAGATGTGAAACTTCAACTAAAATCCTACTTCAATGTCTCATGTTTTTGTAGATTAGATTCTAGAATATGTTAACTAAACGTAAGTTCAAGTGTATCCTAAAAATCTGGAGTTTTCAGTCAGAGAGGAGACAATATGTCTTTTATCCAAATAACAACTACTACATACCAAGTTACTTAGAGTTCAAATAAACAGTCTAAAGTGAAAAGCCAATATCCACTTAGGCATATGAGCTAAAATCTGCATTTTTTATTTAAATCTTTCAAATGCTTTTCAATTTGAAAGCAAAAGAATTGGAAAAAAATGAATATTTGCAACTAGTAATTCCCCCCTCTTCCTGCTATTCCTATGGTTCCAACCCGAGAGAATATTAAGTGAAATCCTGAAGTAATGAAAAGGATGATTGTGTTAAAAGGGCTGAGACACAGACCAAAAGAGACTGATGATGCAATTACCCTTCTTCTAGGCTAAGCAGTAGTAATTTGATAAGGGTCTACATAGTTCAACAGTAAGGATAAAACATCTAATAATAATTCTAATTTTGTAGTAGATTTTCTTTGTGATGTTAGAATATCCTGAATCTCATTGATTAGAATGCCAAAAAATACTGCATTTTGTCACACTCTTGCAACTCTAAAAAATCAAAGTTAAAAAAGAAATATTCCCATACCACTTAGTGAGTGGTTTGTAAATCTAAAGAATAAAAATAAAATAATAAGCTATGTTAACTATAATGCCTTATTGAAAGTTGGATTTATAGAAATAGTGGATTTCTAAAAAAAATGAACTGAAAAATCCTTCCTTCGTTGTCATGAGTATGAAGTTCACATTCAATACTAGATTCACTGACGAAATAGAGTCCCATAACCTTAGCCTTGTCAGGGACCTAAGTTCCTTATCTAATAACATTTAAATTCCTATACATACACTATTTTTGTGTGAAGTTGAAATCATACACTAAGAATTTTTTCTACCCTGTCTCTGTATTTGATTTGCACATTTATATTTCTAATTTAAACCATGTTCCCTACCATCTCTAATTATATCATTAGTTAAGAAAGTTTTAGAGGTGAGAAAATGTCAGTGAGTGGGGGATTAATATTCAGTTGCATCCCCCCTCTCCATTCAGATATGTACATGTAAATGTATATGGAATAAAATATCTCTCTTCTATATCTTAAAAATGACACATGACAGGAATCGCTCTCTTTTTGTTGCTGACTAAAAAACGGAGTCTATATAGTCCGAGTAATAATTCTTTATAAGTGACTGGTCTTTGGCTTGAGTGGATAGTTTGGTGCTCATTCTAATTCTGCCTCTTTATCTAGGATTTCACAAACCAAATTGAAGAGAATGATTGTGATATAATTAATATACATTAATATTACTTATATATGTATATGTTTATGTTATAAACATATATATGTAAATATGTATACATAAATATAGGCAAAATCTTGAGAAAGACCTTAAAGTTACCCTCAAATTGGTTGAGTGACCTAAATTAGAAGAATTTTTTTTTTCTCTTGGATATTTCTTTTTTAATTTTTTCATTGTTAATCCTTATTACTGCTTAACCACCTAAGTCAGGCAACTTGACAAACTAGATATAATACTGGATTGTGAAGTCTAGAAGATATTGATTTAAATAGGTCAGTTATCTGTGGGACCCCAGGCAAAACATTGCATGTCTTTAATACTTAAATAAGACTTAATGATGAAATCTTAAATGCTTAACATATTTATCTAAACTCCAACTTAACTATGAAAAATAGAATGCTCAGAACTGAAATTCTCAGCTAAGTTATTAACTTTTCAACTGTATTATTTCAGACAATTCACCTCTTATTAAATATTTCATTTTATAACACCTCAATTTATAAATTATAAGTGGTCTAACTTATAAATCCCTTTGTTCTGAACAACCCTGCTGGGTAGGTAGTACTAGCAACATTGTCTTCATTTTATGAATGAGAAAATTGAGACAGATAGAATTTAAGCCTCTTATGGTCATGTAGGTAATAAATGACAGGACAGAGATTTGAATCCATGTCTCTTGACAGAGTCCAGAACTGTATCTCCTACATTATAATATGATGATGGTGAGAAATATTTAATGTTAATATAACACTTTAAGATTTTCCATGGTCTTTAAGTATCTTATTTTGTTTTTCCTCTTGACAATTGTGTGACTTAGGATTTAATTTTTTTCTCATTTCATAGATGAGGAAAATGTGCCTTAGAGAGGTGTTTAATGACATTCCCAGGGCCATACAGCTAGGAAATATTTGAGGTAGAGTTAGAATTCATGTATTCCTGACAACAAATCCAGTGCTTCTTGTTTTAATATTGGAGAAAATTATTTTGCTAAGCTGAAAAAAATCAAATTAGGGATAATGTTGAAAGATGTCCAAAGAGAGGTTTCAGGAACTCTATAAGCTTGAATGGGGAAAACATTATATTTTATTTTCTCTTTCTGCCCAGTGAAATGACATTTTGTTCAATTACAATTTTTTAAACGTTATTCTTAGAGTACAGAGTAGTGAATAGCTATGTGCATGAATAAAAACACAAAAAGGGCTAAGAATGCCAGTACTAGAACAACTTTCTCATTTTCCAAATAAGAGGGGAAATTGAAGGCTAGAAAAACTTTCCCAAGTTTAAAGTCTCTGTGGCAAGTTAGGGACAAGTGAAAATTTTACATCAAAAACTTCCTGTCTCCAAATACTCTATAAAACTTAAGCAAGTATAGCTAAAATGCCATGGATACCTCTTAATACAAAATTCATTTAAGACAGCATAGTGAATGCTATTCTGAATTATTGTAAGAATATAGAAGTCCTGGGTTTAAGGCTAACCTCTACAGTCTTTCAGAATAACCATCAAAAAACACATTTTATTAAATAATATTACAAATTACAATTATAAAATAACCATTTAAAATATAATTAACCAAACCACAAGTATTTATGTTCAAGAGAATAATAAACATAAACCTAAGTCTTAAAATGGTCATTGACTTCTCTACACTTTTTAGCTGTCTTCTTTTGCTTATTGTTTCTAGGGTTCTTGTTGCTATGCAGACTAGAAGAGATCGGAGATGTCAATAACAACCTACAACACTCCAGAGTACAGCCTGAGAAAAATTAAAATATAATTGGGAAATATTTAACATTAATACAAATATAATAAAACATATAGTATCATATTTTAAGAAAAGATATGTGGCCCACAGATATCCTTATGTATAGATTGGTGGCTCTCTTTTCTATTTGAATTTAAGAAAAAGCTCATTGGATTTCAAGCTCGAGGACAGGCTACATTTGCTAGTCTCATGGTTTTAGTATATCACATTCAGGTAGTCAAGCAATGAGCATACATTTGGCACCTACTATGTCCAAGTCACTGCGCTAAGCCCTGAGAATTCAATAAAGGCACTTGTCATCAATGAACTTGTAATTCAGCAAGGATACATTTGTGTGCACCTATGTGCAAACAAGATATAAGTCCGATATATTGTAGATAACTGAGGGAAGATACTCCACTAAGAAGAATGGCCAAAGCAGAGGATAGAGACCTTAGATGTTCCTATAGTTTATATAAGGAACTATTCTCAGGTTTAAAAAAAAGGTTACTATGACAAAATAATTTGCTAACTTCTCCACAACTTTAGCCTTAGAGAGAGGCATAGTGCAGTTTCAAACTCAAATAAAAAGGAATTTTATGGAAGAATCCCTTTGGGTTACATGTTGACTTAGAAAATTCATTAACTTAAAAAACATTAATATGTTTATGTTCTACTGAATTTTTAAAAGAATAACCTAGTTGCATTTTAATCTGGTTGGGCTGTACTTGGGTGTAATAAACTCCTAATTCAGTCAAACCATTGTTTGAAACCTCTGGGTTTGAGAATTGAAAGGTTAAGTTTCTGAGATTGAATAACCAGTATTAATCTGAGGTAGAACTTTGAATCACTGTCTTCCGGCCATTGAGGCTAGTTCTCTATCAGCCTGGCCCATGCTGCCTTTTCTTATTGTAAACAGAAAATACTGTTTATTAGTTATTTTCCATAGGTCACATATCCTGCCAAAATGAGGAAAATAATAGTCACAGGCCTTGGTTTAGATTCTGCCCATTGTATATTTATTACTTTTGTTATCATAAGCAAGTCATTTAACTTTTCAGGGCATCATTATTCTAATTGGCAAAATAAAAAGATGGAACCAGATGTACTTGGAGCTCCATTTGCACTCTAAATTTATGCTTTTATAATTTTCTAGACCATGAAGTCCTTTCTAATCTTATATCTATGATTTTTGTTCTTCAGTTGTTTTCAGTCTGAATCTTTTTACTCTATTTGGAGTTTTCTTAGCAAAGATATTGAAATGATTTGCCATTTTCTTCTCTAGCTTATTTTGCAATTGAGGAAACTGAGGAAATAGGGGTAAATGACTTGATCAGGACTACATAGTTAGTTGCTCTCTGATGTAAAATATTGTGTTAGTTAAAATCACCTGGGGTTCTATTTGGAAGGATTGAACCTCAATATAGTGTTTGACAAAATTCTGTGGACCTGTGAGGGTCCTTAAAACTACATTTCCCATGGTCCAACGGGTTTCATGGGTTTCCTGTTTTGGATGACGTATTCAAGGTGAGGGACTGTTTGAAATTAGGGGGAAGTGACTTGGAGCTTCCTCTTTAGTTACCTGAGCTCGAGGAGAGAGGAAGGTAAATGACTGAGGTGAGGTTGGAATAGGTTTTTCTTACAGGCGCGTGGTCAGTTTATCTCTATCAGCATGGCTTTTATTAAAATACTATTCTCCCTTTTGATCTCGGCCCTCATCATTTTTAATAATAACAATATGAACTCAATAAAATGAGACTTCAAGTCCAGCACTCTAATATTACCAATGAATAGGCACATCTGATACATTATAGTCTGAAGAGTACCATAAATTGAAGAAATTAGTTTTGAAATTCAGCTCTGACACAGAACTGTATGAATGATTTTTAGTTATATGACTTTGGACAATTGACCTAATTATCCTGGGTCTAAACACCTATACCAACACACCTTACCTTACAGAACTGTTGCAAAAAAAGTGCTTTAAAGAGAGTATTGATTAAGGTCAAGTTTTAAAAGGAGAAACTTAAGCCATTCTTTTGAGTTCTAAATCCAATATCATTTTCTCTATACCATTGGTATCAAACTCAAATAGAACCAAGCCACTAATTCCTACATAAGGATCCCTTTGGGACCCACATTGACTTAGTTTTAAAATGTAACATTAAAATACACAATTTGGCTTTGTCTAATAAAATTGGCTGACTTGCTGTTTCAACATATGGTACTCCAATCTCCCATCTTGGAGCCTCTGCATTGGTCACCACTTGGCCTAGAGTATTCTGATTCCTTTATCCCCTTCACTAAAATCCCTTCCTTTCCTTGTGACTCAGTTTTTTTTAAATTTTAAACCCTTTAACTTCTGTGTATTGACTTATAGGTGGAAGATTGGTAAGGGTAGGCAATGGGGGTCAAGTGACTTGCCCAGGGTCACACAGCTGGGAAGTGTCTGAAGCCGGATTTGAACCTAGGACCTCCTGTCTCTAGGCCTGGCTCTCAATCCACTGAGCTACCCAGCTGCCTGTGACTCAGTTTTAATACTCATCCCAAATGTAATCTTTCATGTTTCCCTCTGCTATTTCCTTTTCTCATTAAACTTCCTTGTATTCATTCTGTATACTTAGTGTCTCCTTATAGAATGTAAGATCCTTAACAACAAAGGCTTTTTCACTCGTCCTTAGAATAGTTCCTGGCATATTATAGGTCCTTAAAAAGTGTCTGTGGAAAAATTCTTTCTTCTTCTCATATCCAAAATGACAAATATGAATAGAATTGAATCATCATTCTCATTAAACCAAGTTCAGTCTTCTCAGCCAGAGATCTTGAGAGTTCTACTTGCTCTGAATCTTTAGTTCATAAGGCAGCCCAGGGCCAAAAAACCTCTTACTTCTCAGGTCTGTCTCCCTGTCCCTGCTGTGAAGGTCTTAATTAGCTGCTTAGCTTTCTCAGAAATGCTGGGGTTCTCCTTCATTTGCTGATGAGTTTTGAATGAGCAGAAACACCTGCTTTTTTACTTCAGACTGAAGACATCCAGAGTGACTTTTAAGCTCCCTTCTTGGCCCATGTAGTTTTGATTCACCTAGAAGCAAGTTCTTCACCATGGCATGGACCCTACACCCTTGTAGTATCCTAGACAGTGATTTTCCTCTATCATTTCAGAGTGACGTAACAGATATGTTTCATTTCTGGTTATTCTGCCTCTTGTAAGGATTGTGGGATCCTCCCTCCTTTCACCTATTGTTCAGATCTATACAAAAACCTTAGCTCTCAGGTCACATGCTTTTTAGCTGTCTTTTAAGGGAAAGTCCTTTAAAGTGACTCTTTTATTTTCTTTTGAACATCAGACTATTTTTTGAACACATAAACTAGAAAACAGTATTTCTATGATCTCCATGTTGTACTTGATTTTCTTATAAGTCCAGGATAACTTGGTTGAGAATCAGGAGACCCAGGTAATAGTGCTGATTGTGCATTGAACTTCTGTGACACGGGCCAGATCACTAAGGATTCCAGAACTGAAGGGACCTATACAAAAAGTGTAGTCAAATATGTTCATTGTATCAGTAGGGAAAATGAAGCTCAAAGAATGAGGTGAACTGCCCTAAGTAATACATTTGAAATTAATTCATGCAACTATGTGTCAGAGCTGAAATTCAAACCCAGCTCCTTTGATTCCCTTTATGATTCTCTTTCAAGTATGATTTATTGCATGTGTTTCTATATAAGAAAGAAAGTGCTAAGGACTGTTTTGACAAATCATGAGGAAAAAATAGTGATAATTGGGTTTCGAGGTAAAGGAAGCATGATAATAGAGAGACACATTTGAATCACTTTTTTGCCTACTTACTACTAATGTAATCTTGGTCAAGTCAGTTAGTGCTGTATTTGGGAAACACTGTAAGATGACAGGGGGTCTGTAGCAATCAAGTCTCCCTAACCCTTTGGTCTATGGAGGGACATACCCACAAGCCTTCCAGGCTTGACTGGAAGGGAGGGGTAGGATCTTCTCAAAGTGCTCCTTCACTTCCCCCCTCCCACTAGGTAGTTGGAAAGTCAGTTACAGTTCAGAAACGGTGGACAATCTGACTTGATATCTTCTGGGCCAAGATGGTAAGTAGACAAACTCCTTATGATTATATCTTTCTCTGTATTTTTCCCAGCAGGATAGAATAGGTGAAGCTTGATGTTTAAAAACAGCTCACTGACTCAGAGGTCAGGATCTACTACAGAGCCACCAGTAAGAGAAACTTGACTTATGGTAGTTGTGAGTATATCCCCAAAATATATATATATATATACACTGTTCCTAGATGTTATGGGTTTAATGATGGGTGGGAATAGGAAGGATGGGTGATGGATAAGGATCGATAAAGTCAGGAAAGCCCTCAAACAGTTATGTCAAGCAGCCCCTCCCCCCAAAGGGCTATAGGTATCCTGAATAGCTGATCTGTTCTCTAACCCTATAATATTCTTCTTCTATATCAAAATAACTAAACTATGGTAGACTGTGATATAGTTGAATGTCTAAACAAAGTAAAGCAGCTTGGCAGTCAGGAACAGAATGGCTCTGCTCAGATTCAAGACCCAAGACCCAGGACTCCAGCCCAGCAAGCAGGGTCCCTTGCCTTCTTATACCAGGGCTCCAACTGCCTTTCACTGCCCCATCTCTAAGAGTTCTGGGGGCCCTATGGTATTCTGTGATGTAAGCCTGAACCCTCCTCTGCAGCTTGAGCCCCTCTCTGAAACATGAATCTCACACTTAGTTTCTTTACATCTCAGTTGTTTTTTTTTCATTTGCCAAATGGGCATGCTATAACAGATGCCTTCTTAGTTCTCTTCCAGCTCTTGACTCATGACCTTTATTCTTCCTCTTAGCTTGGAATCAAATCCTGCTTCCATCATGTATTTGTAAAATCTGGAGAGTCACTTAGACCCTGAGCCTCCTTTCCCTCCTCTTTGAAGTACTAGCTTTTATTTTCATAGTTTCCACACACATATTTTCATTTTGAAAATATGGGGATAAAATTAATGGATTTCTAAGGTCACTTTTTCCTACCAATAAGTCCTTGGTCTATCAATATAAGCCAATACATTGCTTTAGTAGCCAAATGATTGTCAACTGCCAGAAGATAGCAAGGAACATATAATAAACTCAAAAGAAAAAGAAAGTCCCCCCATTCTTTGAAATAATAATTATCCAGAGTCTTTCCTCTGGACCATTGAAGTATGGTTATTTACATTTAAAGAGCTTATCACATTATAAATTTGTCATAAAAGCCCAGAAAGGTTTGGACCTGTGCGTCCATTCTCACTAGGATATCTGAAAGTACCTCAAGTCTTGCAATTACAAAAATCTCAGACTATTTGACTCCAGGGCAAGGTACCTTAGAAGATGCTTAAACATTTGCTCGCTGGATATGAATACATCCAACTCTTTTCGTGATGTGGAGACAATATAGATAGCAACATATCTATTCCTTCTACCATTCCCTGCATATGACATGCAAAATGATAGGTCCCCTAAAGTCTTCACTTAAATGAAATTAAATCTCTATAATTATATTTCTGCCTGTTTCTCCCTGTCTTTCTTTGTCTCTGTCTCCCTACCTCTAACTATGCATCTGTCTCTCCGTAAATCTCTCTCTTCACTCTGTTTTTTGTCTCTCTTTCTGTCTCTGTCTCAGTATCTCTGCTTCCCATCCCCCCACCAGCACAGAAAATAATTTGCCCTGAAGTCAAATATGTTAATTCCAAAGTCTTGAGGCTTATCTTGAGACATCCCTAGAGATGGGGTCTCTAAGATATAGAAAGAAAGGGCATTGGATAGATATACCTTTAATGGACATTTTGTTACAGGGAAAGAAAATTTTTCTGGAGAGGTAGGATATATTCACAGTTGAGCAAATAGCATTCTTGTATAGTTGAGATATTCTTCATTTTACTCCAGAAGGAGGGAAAAGGAATAATTTATAAAGAGGTGTTTTGTTTTGTTATGTTTTTGTTTTTGTTTTTTTCTAGACCCAGAACCTGTATTGCAGCATTCTGGTTCCACTTTTTCCATTTAAAAGTGTGATTAGGCGCCAGCATGCGCAGGCTCCTGTCTCACTAGTGATGTGGTACCTCCACCGCAGGCCTCGTTGCAAGGCAACATGCTGAGGCAGACTCTGTAAAACAGGGACCCGCAGACCAAACAGCTGCAGGATGCAGTCTCTGAGGTAGAGAAGCACTTTGGGGAGCTGTGCCAGATCTTCATGGCCTATGTGCATAAAACTGCTGGTCTTCGAGACAAAGCCTACCTCCTGGTGAATGAAATCAATGCCTTCGCCTCCACAGAGACTCCCAACCTGAAGCAAGACCTGAAGGACTTTGCTGATGAGTTTGCCAAACTTCAGGATTATAGACAAGCTGAAGTGGAAAGACTTGAAGCCAAAGTAGTTGAACCTTTGAAAAGTTATGGAACTATTGTGAAAATGAAACGGGATAATCTCAAAGGAACTTTAATAGGAAAGAGTCTAGGTGCTAAGCAGTTAACTCAACTAGAAAGAACATGTCAATGGAATTTATCAGATCAGCATGTCATAGTATCCTTTCAATTTTGAAGAAAAAATTATTTTGTCATTTAGTTGATAAAAAGGCAGAAACAGAATTACAGAGAGCTACAATGGATGCTACGAGAACAAGTTGGCACATGGAAGAAACAATTGACAATTTTGAAAAGCAAAAAATAAAGGACATAAAAATATATTTTCAGAATTTATAACTATTGAAATGCTGTTCCATGGCAATTTTAGAAGTCTACACTCCTGTCTGCCAAAATATAGGGAAGATTGATGAAGAAGATCTAGAGATTTTTCAGAGCTCTCTCTATTCACCTAACTATTCAACTCGTTTAGATATTGTTCAAGGAAATTCAAAATCTCCTCTTCAGAAATCTCTTTTTATCAAGTGTATATCTGGATCAGGACAGCAGATTCCCACCACTCAGATAAGAAAATATCATCAAGATGATGATGAAGAGGATGATGATGAATTGGACATTACAGAGGAAGAAATTAATTTTATATATACTTTTAACAGTTCCCGTTAAAATCACAGACTTCACCTTATTAAATGAGTGTCAATTGTCCAAAAAAAGCAATAAAAATTGACATGTATATTGCATACATCTATACACCATTAACAAATATTTCAAAGGATCTAAGGGTTTTAAAAAGTAGATGGTTTTTGAGTAATTAACTTCAGAGTGGAATGTGATTAAAAGAAATTTCCGTAGCCCAAAATTAAGTAGCTAAAATGAAAAATATGCCATTAGTTTTGTTCTTTTACCAAGGTTATGGTATTTGTTTAAATTTAAATTTCATCTTTAAAGAACTTCAAAATTATTATCTTTAGAGCTGTCTTTCAGATGTGACAGTGGCCAAAAAAGAAATATCACCTCTTGTTTCCCTATGAAGCTAACAATTTCCATGCCTTCATTAAAAAAAAAAAGTTAAAATTATTTCAGAATCATTCTGACAAGCATTGTTCCATAAATTACTTAAATGAGGTTGTTTTACTACCTTCTTGTCAATTACAAAAATTGGAGAATTTTATTTGCCAAGTCACCTTACTGTACTTAATACCTTTAAATAGTCCAACAAGGCAAACTGAGCAAAAGAAATTAGAAGACTAAGGAAAATGGTTGTATTTATATATTCCATTTAAATAATGGATGTAGGTTTTTAAAGGGTGAAAAAATGTAGCAGATTTCATGAACTTAAAATTGAAATTATGACAATGTGTGATGCTGACTTTAGAAAACATATTTTGTGATGCTATTTCCCCATGGAGGAATGAGGCACAGGCAACTAATAAAAGAAATTCTGAAATTGTATTAGGATTTCTTAACACCAAAATTTATTCTTAGTATTAATGACATTATACCTGAAATATCAAGTTGGAGACATTTGAGTCATAGTATTTTAGAATGTCTATGACAGTTTTTTTTCATTTCCAGGATTTACTTCTGGGAAAATATTTGTAATATTGTTTCATAGATCCAGAGAAGCATATTTTGCTATTTGTAAAATTTATTTACTTTGGAATACTAGAAAAGCTAACTATTCACACACATAAAAATAAAGACTTTATTGAAACTAAAAAAGTGAAATAAATAAAAGTGTAATTATCCAACAGCAGGGTGGATCTATACAATATGCCTGCTTATAAGTGCAGATAAAGGCCAAATGTTACATAAAGAGACTCACTGACAGTTTTAACCCCATGTTTCTAAAGTTTTTCCTAGTATTATAGAGCATTAATTTTCTTAAGCTTATTAGTTAATAACTTGTTTTTTTTCTTTCCTAATTAAACACATGTAACGTAAAAGGTTTGAGTTGTATCTGGGTAGTTTAGTGTTTTACTGACTTGTCTATATAAAAATATATGAATTATTGCCATCCAATGAATGTCTTTATCTTAAATGTAACTATATTGTCTCGTTTCACTTTCACCTCAGTGAGAGGAACATTTAGAATCTATATTCCTCTGAGGGGCACCCAGATGGAATTTACCAATCCATGATTTATTACCTCTAAATTCATATACCAATTTATTTTTTAAACATTTATTAATATTCATTTTTAACCTGTTTACATGCTTCATAACCCTACTTTCCCCTTCACCCCCCCATTCCCCCCATCCATGGCTGACGCACACTTCCACTGGTTGTAACATGTGTTTTTGTTTAGGGCCTATTTCTATATTGTTGTTAGTTTCATTGGTGTGGTCCTTTCGAGTCCACATCCCCAATCATGTCCGCCTCAGCCCATGCATTCAAGCAATTGATTATGTTCTATGATTCCTCTCCTGCAGATCTTCCTCTGAATGTGGGTAGCGTTTTTTACCATAAATCCCTCATATCTCTCTTGTGTCATTGCATTACTGCTGGTACAGAAGTCCATTACATTCGATTTTACCATAGTATATCAGTCTCTGTGTACAGTGTTCTTCTGGCTCTGCTCCTTTCACTCTGCATCACTTCCTGGAAGTCTCTCCAGTTCACATGGAATTCCTCCAGTTTATTATTCCTTTGAGCACAATAGTATTCCATCACCAGCATATACCACAATTTGTTCAGCCATTCCCCAATTGAAGGGCATACCCTCCTTCTTTTCCAGTTCTTTGCCACCACAAAAAGCTCAGCTATAAATATTTTCATACAAGTCTGTTTATCTATGATCTCTTTGGGATACAAACCCAGCAATGGTATGGCTGGATCAAAGGACAGGCATTCTTTTATAGCCCTTTGAGCATAATTCCAAATTGCCAGCCAGAATGATTGGATCATTTCACAACTCCACCAGCAATGCATTAATGTCTCAATTTTGCCACATCCTCTCCAGCATTCATTATACTCCCCTTCTTTCATTTTAGCCAATCTGCTAGGTGTGAGGTGGTACCTCAGAGTTGTTTTGATTTGCATTTCTCTAATTATTAGAGATTTAGAACACTTTCTCATGTGCTTATTGGTACTTTTGATTTCTTTACCTGAGAATTGCCTATTCAAGTCTCTTGCTCATTTTTCAATTGGGGAGTGGCTTGATTTTTTAATTTTGTACTTTTCTCTAACTCTTGCTGGGTTTTAAAATCTTTCCTTTCCCAGAGATCTGATAGGTATACTATTTTGTGTTCACTTGGCTTATTTACAGTTTCCCAATTTATATTCAGGTCATTCACCCATTCTGAATATATCTTGGTGTAGGGTGTAAGACGTTGACCTAACCTAATCATTCCAATATTGTTTTCCATATTTCCCAGCAGTTTTTGTCAAGTAGTGGATTCATGTCCCAAAAGTTGGGCTCTTTGGGTTTATCATACACCGTCTTGCTGACATCATTAACCCCTAGTCTATTCCACTGATCCTCTCTTCTATCTCTTAGCCAGTACCATATTGTTTTGATGACTGCTGCTTTATAGTATAGTTTAATATCTGGTACTGCTAGGCCCCCTTCCTTCACATTTTTTTTCATTATTTCCCTTGATATTCTTGATCTTTTGTTATTCCAAATGAAATCTGTTATAGTTTTTCCTAATTCAGTAAAGAAGTTTTTTGGTAATTTGATAGGTATGGCGCTAAATAGGTAAATTAATTTGGGTAGAATGGTAATTTTTATTATATTAGCTCGTCCTACCCATGAACAATTAATGGCTTTCCAATTGTTGAGATCCAGTTTTATTTGTTTGGAAAGTGTTTTGTAGTTGTTTTCGTATAATAGCTGTGTTTGTTTTGTTAGATTGATTCCCAAGTATTTTATATTGTCTAGGGTGATTTTAAATGGTGTTTCTCTTTCTACCTCTTGCTACTCTAATGTGTTGGAAATATATAGAAATGCTGATGATTTATGTGCATTTATTTTGTATCCTGCCACTTTGCTAAAGTTGTTGATTATTTCTACTAGCCTCTTAGTTGATTCTCTAGGATTTTTTAAGTATACCATCATATCATCTGCAAAGAGTGATAGCTTAGTCTTCTCCTTGCCTATTTTGATACCTTCAATTTCTTTTTCTTCTCTAATTGCTATTGCTAGTGTTTCTAGTACTATGTTGAATAATAGAGGTGATAATGGGCATACCTGTTTTACTCCTGATCTTATTGGTAAGACTTCTAATTTATCCCCATTGCATATAATGCTTGTTGGTGGTTTTAGGTATATATTGTTTATTATTTTTAGGAAGGGTCCTGCTATTCCTATACTTTTCTATGTTTTCAATAGGAATGGATGCTGTATTTTGTCAAAGGCTTTTTCAGCATCTATTGAGATAATCATGTGATTTTTGTTTGTAGACTGTTGCTATGGTCAATTATGTGGATGGTTTTCCTAATGTTGAACCATCCTTGCATTCCTGGTATAAATCCCACCTGATCATGGTGGATGATCTTCTTAATTACTTGCTGGAGTCTCTTTGCTAGTATTCTATTTAAGATTTTTGCATCTATGTTCATTAGGGAGATTGGTCTATACTTTTCTTTCTCTGTTTTTGGTCTACCTGGCTTTGGGATCAGTACCATATTTGTGTCATAAAAGGAATTTGGAAGGACTCCTTCTTTGCTTACATATCAAATAATTTGTATACTATTGGGATTATTTGCTCTTTGAATGTCTGATAGAATTCACTTGTGAATCCATCAGGTCCTGGTGATTTTTTTCTTAGGGAGTTCTTTAATGGCTTCTTCAATTTCTATTTCTGATATGGGATTATTTAGGTATTCTATTTCTTCTGCTGTTAATCTAGGCAATTTATATTTTTGTAAATATTCATCCATATCTCCTAAATTGTTATATTTGTTGCCATATAATTGGGCAAAATAGTTCTTAATGATTGCCTTAATTTCCTCTTCATTAGTGGTGAGGTCTCCCTTTTCATCTTTAATACTGTCAATTTGGTTTTCTTCTTTCCTTTTTCTTATTAGATTGAGCAGTACTTTGTCTATTTTATCTGTTTTTTCAAAATACCAGCTTCTAGTCTTATTTATTAATTCAATAGTTCTTTTACTTTCAATTTTATTAATCTCTCCCTTAATTTTTAGTATTTCTAATTTAATTTTCATCCGGGGGTTTTTAATTTCCTCACTTTCTAATTTTTGAGTTGCATGCCCAATTCATTAATCTCTGCCCTCCTTAATTTGTTAATATATGCACTCAAGAATATAAATTTCCCCCTGAGTACTGCCTTGGCTGCATCCCACAGAGTTTGGTAGGATGTCTCATCATTGTCATTCTCTTCAATGAAATTGTTGATTGTTTCTATGATTTTGTCTTTGACAAATTGGTTTTGGAGAATCATATTGTTTAATTTCCAATTGGTTTTTGATTTTCCTGTCCAGGTGCCCTTACTAATTATTATTTTTATTGCATTATGAACTGATAAGGTTACATTTATTATATCTACTCTTTTGCATTTGTTTGCAATGATTCTATGCCCTATTACATGGTTAATCTTTGTAAATGTACCATGTGCAGCTGAAAAGAGGGTGTATTCCTTTTTGTTCCTATTTATTTTTCTCCACATATCAATTAAATCTAATTTTTCTAGGACTTCATTCACCTCTCTTACCTCTTTCTTATTTATTTTTTGGTTTGATTTATCTAGATCTGACAGAGGAATATTTAGATCTCCCACTAGTATGGTTTTACTATCTATTTCCTTCTTGAGCTCTGCCAGTTTCTCCTTTATGAATTTGGGTGCTATGCCACTTGGTGCATACATATTGAGCAGTGTTATTTCCTCATTGTTTATATTGCCTTTAATCAGGATGTAATGACCTTCCCTGTCTTTTTTAATCATATCTATTTTTACTTTGGCTTTGTCAGAGATCATAATAGCCACTCCTCCCTTCTTTTTCTCATTTGATGCCCCAAAGATTTTGCTCATACCCTTAACCTTTGAACTTGTATGTGTCTACCTGCCTCATATGTGTTTCTTGTAGACAACATATGGTAGGATTTTGTTTTCTGATCCACTCCACTATTTGCTTCCTTTTGATGAGCGAGGTCATCCCATTCACATTCAGAGTTATCATTATCAGTTGTGCATTCACTGACATTTTTGTATCCTTCCCTAGACCCATCCCTTCTTCTTACACTTTTTCCTTTTAAACCAGTCATTTGCTTTGAGCCAGTATCCCTTATCCTCTCCAATGATTGACTTCCCTTTTTGTCCCCTCCCTTGTTATTCCCCTTTTTTTGTTTTTTAAAGGACCTAATGAATTTACTCCCCCTTCTTCTCCCCTCCCTTTTTTGACCTCCCCACTCCCCTGCTCACTTTGGTTTAACCCTTCTGACTTTCTCAGTAGGGTTAGATAGTTTTTTATCTGAATGGATAATAAAGCTACTCTTCCCTCTCTGGGTTGATTACACTGGGAGTAAGGTTTGATTATTACCTCTTAATGCTCTCTTCCTCTCCTTCTCATGGTAGTATTTATCCCCTCCCATTCCCATGCCTTCTTTGTGTGTAATAGAATATCCTATTATTCTTATTTACTCAGATTTTTCTTGTTATCCCCTCTTATTCACCCCCTCTTTCCCATCCCCCATGTCATCTTAGATTATTTAGTGTTCCACCCTCACCCTGTGAATTATTCTTCTGATTACTATAATAGTGAATACTATAATAGTGAATAGAGTTCACTACAGAGAATTATACATAGCATTTCTCTACATTGGAATACAGATAATTAGATCTTACTGAGGTCCTTAAAAAGGCAAATTTAAAACTTATGAGTTTTCTTTCTTTCCCCTCTGTTTCTTATTTACCTTTTCATGTTTCTCTTAATTTTTGTGGTTGGGTATCAAACTTTCCATTTAGTCCTGGTCTCTTTTGTGCAAAAACTTGGAAATCTTCAATTTTGTTGAATGCCCATACTTTCCCCTGGAAGTGTATAGTCAGTTTCAATGGGCAGTTGATTCGTGGCTGAAGGCCCAGCTCTCTTGCTTTTCTGAATATTATATTCTAACCTTTGCGGTCTGTTAGCATGGAGGCTGCCAGATCCTGTGTGATCCTTATTGGTGCTCCTTGATATTTGAATTGTGTCTTTCTGGCTTCTTGTAAGATTTTTTTCTTTTACTTGAAAGCTCTTCAATTTCGCTATTGTATTCCTTGGTATTGACTTTTCTGGGTCCAGTGTTTAAGGTGATCTATGGATCCTTTGAATGTCTATATTGCCCTCTTGTTGTAGAACTTCAGGGCAATTTTGCTGAATAATTTCTTTAAGTATGGAGTCCAAGTTTCTATTAATTTCTGCCTTTTCTGGAAGACCAATGATTCTCAAATTGTCTCTTCTAGACTGGTTTTCTTGGTCTGTCACTTTCTCATTGAGATATTTCATGTTTCCTTCTATTTTATCAGTCTTTTGACTTTGTTTTATTTGTTCTTGTTGTCTTGAGAGATCATTGGTTTCTAATTGTTCGATTCTACCCTTTAAGGACTGGTTTTAGGCTATAATCTTTTGGTTTTCGGCTATAATCTTTTGGTTTTCCTTTTCAATCTGGTCATTTCTAGTCTTCAGTTGACTTGCCTCACTTTCCAATTGTGATATTCTGCCTTTTAAACTGTTATTTTTATGCTAGATTTCTTCCATCTTCCTCAACATTTCATTTTTGAACTCTTTGATAGCTTGTGACCAGCTTTCATTTTTTTGGTTAGGTTTGGATTTTTGTTTTCCCTCCTCTGTTGTCTGGATTTTCTCTGTGTAGAAGTTGTCGAGTGTTCCAGAGTTTCTCTTGGTAATCTTTTTCTTCTGGGCTTCCTTATTGCTTGCCATTGTTAGCCCCACCCCTTTTCAGCTTTGTCTTCATACTCAGGGTCTGCTTGCGCTTTCTAAGCTTCCAATGGCTCCAGTTTCCTTGTCCTCGGGGGCAGGTCTCCTGGTAGTTCCCGGGCTGCCCCTCTGCCAAGGCTCCTTCAGCTGTCTCAGGGCTGCTTCCACAGCCTCACTCCAGTCTGCCCCAGGTCCTCATTGGATGTCCTAGCCTGTGCTGGAAATCTTTATTCCGCCCAGGGCACTGCCTTCACAGGCGCATATGCTCTGGGGAAAGTTTCTGCTTTAGATCTTTATTCCACCCGGATTCCGCCTGGGGCAGAGACTTCACCACTTAGAAGCTGGGGAAAGTCAGTGCTTTAAGGATCTTTATTCCACCCGGATTCCACCTGGGGCAGAGCCTTAGCTGCTTAGAAGCTGGGGAAAGTCCCTGCTTTAGGGATCTTTATTCTGCCTGGGGCAGAGCCTTCACCCCCGTGAACGCTGGAGAAAGTCCGTACATCCCCCCAGCCACTTGGGGTCCCACATCTGGCAGCTCACAGGTACAAGCCCTGGGGCTGCTAGTGATTTACTGGTTGCACCACTCCTGTTTTCATTCTTGTGCATTGGCCTTGGCGCTGTGTGTGGTGTGTGTGTGTGGGGGGGGGGGTTGAGGGGCTTTTTCCTCTCACGTTTTAGTGAGAGCTGTTTCACCCCTTTATAGCGTGGAAATGCCCCGATTCTGTGTACCTTCAATGCTTCGCCCTGTTGTGGGGTTCCTTTGTTCATCTGGATTCGTTTTTATGTCCCCTTGAGGAGTCTTGTATGCATCGGTTAGGAGAGATCGAGCAGCTGCTCCTTACTCTGCCGCCATCTTAACCAGAAGTCTATACCAATTTATTTTGAAGGAGTAATTTTACATTAAAAATCAAACTCTACTTATGTTAAAGATATCCAAGTATTCCTGGACTCTCCTCATATAATGCTTTAAGTCAACAAAGAACACCATTCATATTTGTATATTGCTTTAAGATTCAAATGACTTTCCTAGAAATGACCATGTGTGGAAAGGAAAGCATGTGTTATTGCCCATTTTCCATAGGAAAAAACTTGTGGCATAGAAATATTGAGTGTGAGATCAATAATTATGCAGCTTGCAAGCATCAGGTCAAATCTTCAAAACTAGTTCTTCTTACTCCAGATCCAGTGTTCTCTACTTTACATCACACTAGAAAAAAAATGAGGTCTTGGAAATTAAATAGTATGGTAATATGTTTAATGGGATGAAGAATCTTTATTGAATTATAAGAAATACAAAGCAACCATCAAAATTCTTACAATTCTTTATTGTAGCTGAGACTTATTTGAGTTTTAGCAAAGCTTCATAAGAGTTTGTATGATGTAGGTTATGATAGAAGTTGAAAGTAATGTATTTCTCCTTTCTCATTTGTAAACAAGGGTTGACTTCTTATTGTGAGGTAAGGGGTATCATTTTTTTTTTCAAAAATGGTCTTGATAGCTGTTATTTGCATAAGGTTTTGATCAGTGCCTGAGCAATCTTTTGTATATTATGAAACCTATTCCAAATTAAGAACTAAAAGTGTGCTAGCCAGTATATTCTTTTAAAAAATCATATTTTGCTATAACCTTCAGACAAACTATAAAGATTTGAGTGAGTTCTATGGCTTCTTAGAAAATAAGGCACATACCATTCATGATAATCAACAGGCTATTTTTATTTTAAGCAACTGAGGCTTTCAACAATTTCCTCTGAGGTTGGAGTTAAAATCTTAGATCAATAACCCTTGTAACTAAGTTGTTCTTTTATCCACATTAGGAATTTGCCATGAAGGGTATGCTAGATTCCAGATGGTCAGCTGAAATGGAGGCAACTAGCATGAAATTGTTTTCACACTTTGAGCGACACATGTTTAGTTGTTGCTGAAGAGTTTTCATATCCTTAAGATAACTTGGAAAAGCAAATACCAACATTACTCTCATGATCGCATTAGATTATATTCCTTGAGAACAAGGACTGGTTTTTGCCTCTTTGTATCCATAGCACTTAGCACATTGTCTGGCCCATAGTAGATTTTTAAGAAATATTTATTGATTTATTTACCTTGACTGAGATTATATTAATATGTTATTTTCCTTTTATAACATTGCACAACGTACTTCAAAGGGAATCAGGGTTTGGAAATATTTAAAGTATATTTATCTTTGGGTGTATGGCAGTAGTAGAGAGAGAAAGAGAGAGAGAAAAAGAGAGAGATGGAGAGAGAGAGAAAGACAGACACACACACACACACAGAGAGAGAGAGAGAGAGAGAGAGAGAGAGAGAGAGAGAGAGAGAGAGAGAGAGAATGTTTTCTCCTACCCCTTCAATTTATGTAGTTAATGGAATATTAGTCGTCCATATACTCATCCCCTGGAGAAAAAAGAAAGCTGGAATAGCAGAACTGTTCCAGATGACAGAAGCATCTCATTAGATATATTATGAAGCTCTTTGGTGACAAAATAATTTTAAAAGATGGGTTTTCAAAGGATGACATTTTTACTAATAGAGAACATTACAGAAGTAGCTTGGGGGCCTTGGGGATGATGGCAAAATATCTACATGTATTTTACACAAGGAGTAGTAAAATAAAGAAGACTGATGAAAGGCAAAATTGTGAAAGGTGATCGATTTAGAATGCAATCATCTTGCAACATGAGATATGATTATTCTCCCATTGACACAGGAATTTGGAAGATATTCCATAACTTCTTGTATAGAAAAATGACAATGATGTTTTTGCTTCCTTTTCTCTTTATACTTAGTGTGTTGTGATAAATCATTTAAATACTTTATTGTTTGATTATTGGTTGGGCTATTGGTAGAAAATCACTCAATCAATAAGAATTTATTAAGCAAACACTATTTTTCAGGAGATATATTAAATATATGTTGCCATTTTTTCACAATGAGCTTACATTATAATGGAGGAACAACTTGTATATAAAATATTATCAATATTTACATATATGCTTGTATATGTATGTAATATGTATATAGAATAGATATAAAATCATAATGTATATATGTAGAGATCTATCTATCTACCTATCTATCTATCTATCTTTCTGAACTCTAATCCATGCTTAATTCGTTTTCCAGATTATTTTTTTCTAAATTATAGGTTTGAAAACATCACTCTTTTACTTGGTAATTTTCAGTGATTTTCTGGTTACCCCAGTATCAAATATAGAATCATTTATTTGGCATTTAAGGTTCTTCATAATATGCTTATAACCTAGCTTTTAAATGTGCTGACCCTTTATCCTTTAAACCTTTGTAATGAAAAGATGAGAGCTGAGTAGAAACTCTGAAATACAAACAGAATGGTCAAGAGAATTATAAAAAGATAAATACCAATGACCAAATAGAAAAGACTAAACAAGGATTAGATATTTAGATTCTAATAGGAAGAGATAATGTAGTTGTCCCTTCTACAACTATAGAAGGTTAAATAAGACTGAAGACCAAAGAGTGGTTTTGTTATGTTTAGGTTATCTTTAAAGAAGAAAGCAAAGGAAAAAGGCCAATGGTATAAAAATGGAGAGCAGTGGTGGGTAAAGGGAGATAATGACTTAAATAATGAGGAAAATACTGATTTTTTCATGGGTAGGCTAAGATATATGTGTATGTACATATATACACATGCACATATATATGCTATATACTAATTGGATTTACTTATTCTGTGCCTCTTCAATTGAATTATCAAATGATTTCATTATAAATCCAAAAAGGTAATAATGAAATTATATGGAAGAATGAAAAGGTCAAGACCTTCAAAAGAAATAATGAAAGAAATGGGAAAGAAGGCATCCTAGCAATACTGGGTATCAAAATTTACTATAAAGTGGTAATAGTCAAAATTATTTGAATTTAAAATATTACTTAAGAAACAGAGAAGTCAAACAGTATAAACATTTAGGCCCATATTAGACAGAAGGAAATGAATATAGTGACCTAGTATTTGATAAACCCAAAGACCTCAGTTACTGAGGTAAGAACTCACTGTTTGGCAAAATCTTCTAGGAAATCTCAAAAGATATTTAGAAGAAACTGGGTATAGACTAACAAATGGTAACAACTGATAGGATAATAACAACCATATAAGCTCAAAGTGGCCACATAGATATATTAGAGGAACAACGGAAAAAAAAAACAAAAACAAAAAAAAAAAACTTCCAGGTCTCTGGACTGGGGAAAAGTTTGTCAAAAACCTTTGGAGGTGGTGGTAAAGAGAATCACAGATCATAAAATGGACAGTTTTGATTATATACAATTTTTTTTAAATTAACAAATGAAGCCAATATAAAAAATTCATGAAAAAATCAACTTAGAGTGAGAGATTTTTGTAGCACATAATGTGGGATACAAGTCTCTCTTCCAAAATATAGGAGGAATTGATTCAAACTTTTAAGAATGTGAGCCATTACCCAACTGATAAATTATCAAAAGATATAAATAGGAAATTTTCTAAGGAAGCTATCTAGTCAAATGATTTCTTACTTTGTGAGGTAGTTTTTGGTGTTGGATATATATATATATATATATATATATATATATATACATGTATATGTATATGTATATATGCATATTAGATAATTGGATAAAATGTAAAGCATTGCCTATTGTTCTGACATGGGGGTGGGGGGTGGATAAGCTTGTACTTATTATAACCAATCAAAATAACTTAACCTCAAATGGGTTAATTGGATAGAAAGAAGAATGAACTTCACCAAGGACAAATATGGGTTTTGAAGATTTTGTGAAGCAGTTGATGATTTAGATGAGAAAAATCATTACCGTAATGTCAAAGTAAATGATATGAGTACCTGAAGACAAAGCTGAATAACATTAAAAACATATGTAACATTATCCCTCTTCCAAGAATTGAAGATATTGATCATCAAGTGAAATCAAACTAGAGGAGATTTAGTGATGGCCAAGTGTTTCTCTGACAAATAGCTCTAAAACTGATTTTTTAAACCTGCCATGATCAGTAGATAGTCTGTTTGAATCCAGGATGGGTTGGGAATTATGTTCTGACTTATCAAGAATATTAATTTTCGCTGCTGATATCTCACAAACCAAATACCCTTCCCACCATACTATTTTGTATTTAATCATTTGGAATATATATTGTATTTACTCATTACTGATATATATATATTTGTGTGTGTGTGTGTGCTAAATATTTTGAGAAATAGCTGGTGGAATCTGAAATCAAGAAGACCTGAGTTCAAATTGTGCATGATATACTTACTAGATGTGTGATCTTGGGCAATTTACTTAACCTCTATTTTCCTCAATTACTTCAAATGTAAAATGGAAGCAATTATAGCACCTGTCTCACAGTTTGTCATGCAGATCAAATAAAACAATATTTGTAAAAAATGCTTATCCCTGGAGACTTCCACATTAAGATGGCTGAAGAGTAGAAGCAGGAATCTTACTCTTCTCACCACCAACTGATATATGACACATCAAAAGGACAAGAACACAAGTTCAGATGAACGCAGGGACTACACAATAACTTGCAGCATCAAAAGTATGTGGGATTTGGGCATTTCAACTCCATTACGGGGTGAAATGGCTCCCACCAAAACATGAGCTAATCAACCCTCTCCTGACCCCACCTACAGTTCCCATGCCATAGTCAAAGCCAACCAACCAGAATCAGGGAGAGCATGAAGTCTCTAGGTTCTTGGCAGCTGACTAAAAACACCAGGGACTTACCCATGAGAGCAGCTATATTTGAGACCCCAGGATACTGAAGAGTGTGGGTCTTGGGCACAGAGATAGAGTGGAGAGGTGCAATACACAGTAGAACCCACGGAGATTCAAAAGTAGCCTCAGGGAAAAACTTCTCAGTAGCTCCATACACAGAAAGACTGCCCTCCTCACTCAGATGTCTGAGGGAAGGAAAAACCAGCACAGTGATGGCCAGTAATACCCAAGAAATACAACCTTCAATCTCCAAAAAGAACAAAAGTAAGGAACTGACTAGATATTTTTGTGGAGAAAATATCCAGACCACAGAGGAGGACAAACAAGTAAACACATCCAAACCTTCACAAACAATTGAAATTAAACACAAGCTCTTGAAGATTTCAAATATGAGGTTATGAAAAAGGAGGAAGAGATTTGGCAAGAAAAGTGGGAAATAGTTCAAAAAGAAAATAACAGTTTAAAAGAGAAAAATTCCCAATTGGAGAAAGAAGCCCAGAAATCAAATGAAATGATAAGCAAATTGGAGACCAAAATTAAACAGATGGAAACTATTAAAAACAGGATAGACAAAACCAAAAAGGGAAATCAAAAGATTATACTGGAAAACCTGTCTTTAAAGACCAGAATTGGGAAAGTCTTTAAAGACCACAATTGGCCAATAATCTCACAAGACAACAAGAATTAAAGCAAAATAAAAAATTGACAAAATAGAAAGAAATATGAAAAATCTCACTGAGAAAATGAATGAGCTTGAAAACAAATCTAGAAAAGATAATTTGAGAATCATTGATCTACCTCAAAACTCAGAAACAAAGAGGAACCTTGACATTATACTACAAGAAATTTTCCAAGAAAACTGCCCTTATATTCTTCAACAAGAGGGCAAAATAGACTTTGAAAAAACCCATAGATCACCATCTACATTAAATCCTCAAAAGACAACCCCCAGGAACATAATTACAAAATTCAAGAACTTCCAAGCTAAAGAGAAAATTTTACAGGAAGCCAGAAAGAGACAATTCACATATCAAGGAATACCAATCAGGATTACACAGAATCTGGCAGCCTCCACACTAAAATAACACAAGGCTTGGAATATGATATTCAAAAAGGCAAGAGAATTGGTTCTACAATAAAGAATCACCTACACATCAAAACTGATTATGTATTTCCAGGAGAAAGTATGGGCATTCAACAAAATAGAAGATTGTTAAGTATTTGTAAAGGAAAGACCAGAACTAAACAGAAAGTTTGATATCCAAACACAAAAATCAAGAGAAACATGAGAAGGTAAATAAGAAAGACAGGGGAACAAAAAATGTTATTTTTAAGGGCTTCAATAAGATCAAATTGTTTATATTCCTATATGGAAAAATGTTATTTATAACTCTAAAAAATTGTATTCACTATTATAATAATTAGAAGAATTATTCATAGGTAGAGACTGGGGTACTAAGTAGTTTAAGATGATATGCAAAAAAAAAAAGAAAAGGGGAGGGGTAATAGAAAATGGCATTAAGAGAAACTTGAAGGAATGAGAAAAATAGGATAATCTATACCACACAAAGAGGCATATGGGAAGGGGAGGTGAAGAATACTATTATAAGAAGGAGAAGAAGAGGGTGTTAATAGTGTTATAACTTAAATTTTACTCTCAGTGGAATCAGTTCTGAGAGGGAAGAGCAGCTAGATTCATTGGTGTATCAAATTCTATCTTACCCTATAGGGAAAGTCAGAAGTGAAAAACCAAGAGGGGGAGTTGAATGGGGAGTACATAAAGGGAGTGAAAAAGGGAGAGGACGGAATCTAATTGACCCTAAAAAAAATAATAAGAAGACAAATATGGAGGGAGTGAAAAGGGAAGTAAAATAAGGGTGGTGATTAGGGGGACTGATTAAAATCATACCACTGTTTTAAAAGGAAATAAAAAAAATAAGAAAGGACAGAACTAGGAGAGGATAACAAAATGTTGGGGAATAGGCAGGTGACTATCATAACTATGAATATGAATTGGATGAACCCACCCATAAAATGGAAGCAAATATCAGAGTGGATCAGAAACCAAAATCCTACCATATGTTGTCTGCAAGAAACATACATGGCACAGGTAGATACACACAGGGTAAATGCAAATGGCTGGAGCAAAATCTATTGGGCTTAAGCTGAGAAAAAGGATGCAGGAGGTGCAGTCATGATATCTGACAAAGACAAATTAAAAATAGATCTGATTGAAAGAGATAGGGAAGGCAATTACATCCTGAAAAAAAGACAGTACAGACAATGAAGAAATATCAGTACTCAATATGTTTGCACCAAATGGTATAGCATCCAAATTTCTAAAAGAGAAATTGTCAGAGCTCAAGGAGGAAATAGATAATAATTTTATACTAATGGGAGAACTGAAATTTCTTCTATGAGATCTAGATAAATCAAACCAAAAAAAAATAAATAAGAGGTAAGAGAGGTGAATGAAATCTTAGACATATAAGAATTAATAGATATGTGGAGAAAAATGAATAGTGACAAAAAGGAAGGCACCTTCTTTTCAGCAGTACATGGTACATTCACAAAGATTGACCATGTACTTGTGTTGTGAGGAAGAATAGATTAGTTAGTGATTAAGAATTAAGGTATGCCTAGCAGGAAGGAGCTGGAGCTGGGAATTCCAAGATGGAATGAAGGATCAGGAAGAAGGGACTTGTGCTCTGAGAGGGACTCCATTAGGGGTTAGCACAAAATGCAGTTAGCCCTAGGGAGACCTCAGAGTAAAGGACCCTGCATCCTGATTTCCTTGGGAACCTATGTGGCATCTAGCAAAGAGTCAAGATCTTCAGTTCTGTACCAAGGGAAGAGGAAAAGTTTGAGATCTGGTGGACAGTGACTCGCGCACACCTTCTCAACTTGGTACCTGAGACCACCTTGGCTCTTGGCATCCAGAGATCATCAGTGGATTGCAGTGAGAATCCCAAAGCCACATCATCCCTTAGCTGTGCTCAAGCCTGGCCTGTACAGGTCTGAGGCAGTCACCCTGAAACTCCATTACAGCTCCTTTGGCCCTGTCTGTTTAGGACACTAAGTTAGTGTAGAAATAAGTCCTCCCCTTTCTCTGTGGGTTTTGTCATTAGTTTTTAAGGGTTTAGAGTAGACATCCCTATCCCACCTTTTAGTTGTTCATAATTAAACCCAGTTATAACCTGTTACCTTGCCTGTTGGATTCAAAGCCTCTGGCCCAGGGTGACAGTTGATCAACTTTCCCTTTGTCAGTTAGGAGAAGCTTGGCTGTTCTGGTCTCTATGTCCAGGTCTAGTCTCTCATAAACCCCAGTGTGTGTACCCACAATCACCTAGTTTTATTATAATATCCCTGGTGTCTCCAATACCTTTACTTATCATTTTCTACACTAGGGAATAGAAACATGGCAAAGAAATGCAAAAAATCAGAAATAATAAATGCAACCTTTTCAGATCATAATGCAATTAAAAATAATATTTAGTAAGGGCACATGAATAGGCAAATAAAAAGTTAACTGGAAATTAAATAATATAATTCTCCAAAAATCAGTTAGTTAAAAAACAAATCATAGAAACTATTAATAATTTCATTGAAGAATATAACAATGATAAGACAGCCTACCAAAATCTATGGAATGTAGCCAAAGCAGTAATAAGGGGGAAATTCATATTCTTGAGTATATATATTAACAAATTAGAGAGGACAAAGATCAATGAATTCAACATGCAAATCAAAACACTAGAAAGTGAACAAATTAAAAATCCCCAGATGAAAACTAAATTAGAGATCAGAAAAATTAAAGGAGAAATTAATAAAATCTACTACTAACTCACAGACCAGGGCACAGGCTAGGAGAATAGTGAACAGACATCACCTTAGATCAAACAACCTTTGAAGAACTGAAATCTTATAGATCCCCATAACTATCTCTGAAGCCAAGAGTCTAAAGTGAAGAACAGGGTTCTTTTCACCAAAGTTACAGAACCCAACTTTCATAGTTTTTATTTTAAAGAAATTTATTTTATTTTAAAGAAAAGAAAAGAAATACTCAATAAATTAATGTCTTAAAAACAGAATAATATGGAGGCACAAAAATGCCATTGTTTTATTTAAATTTTTTAAAAATATTTTCTCATAGTTACATACTTCATGTTCTTTCCCTCTCCCCCAAAACTCTACTTGGTATAATACATAAAAGAAAAGATAAATGATTATATCTTGTAACCTGGATAATCAGGAGTCAAATCTTCTTAACACTTCACTAGACCCTTCTTCCAAGGGCTGGGACAGAATGGTAACCAAATTAGACAATGACTGTGAACTTCGAGATTTGATTTGAAGATTTTTTTTTAATTAATTTACTTTATTTAGAATATTTTCCCACAGTTATATGATTCATGTTCTTTTGCTCTCTTCAACCCTTTCCCCCATAGAGACACACTATTCCACTAGGTTTTACATGTATCATTGATTGAGACTTATTTTCATATTATTGATAGTTGGACTAATTGTTTTGTGTCTACATGCCCAATTATATCTCCCCTCAACCCATGTGTTCAAGCAGTTGTTTTTCTTCTGTGTTTCTCCTCCCACAGTTCTCCCTCTGGATGTGGATAGTTTTCTTTCTCATAAGATCTCCTCTTCAGTGACCCCTCCCCCAGTACCAGCTTCTCCCTTAGCAGCAGTTACCAAATCCTATTCCCCTTTCTCCTCAGCTTACCCTTGACAATAATAAATCCCTTTTATTTTATACAAAGTTTCTGGAGACTCATTGTAATCATTGTAACCACTAGTAGGGCAAAGGCTGAAGAAGAAAAGGAACAACTTTTCTTTATTTCTGGAAGGTAAATCAAGGCATCCATCTTGGGCAAGAAGTGGCCAGCCATCACTTCCTATAAGGTTTCAGTTTTTACCAGCAGGGAGGGACCTCTTGACTCCTCCCTCAAGGGACCTTAGAAATAACAACAGAAGGCTGAAGAAACCCTTCAACCAGACCCATACCATCTCTGACTGACCCAATTCTTCTTATATCATAGAGATAGTCTCCCTGCCTGAAGGACTGAGCCTTTTCTTCCCAGGACCCTCAAGTACCTAAACCTCTGTGATTAGCCTCATTGATTAGTAGCCTTCATATATTACCCATTCATTCCTTAACTTCCTATATTCCTACTTATTCCAGAACATATTATACTCCCATTCATTCCATAACATATCATACTCCCTTTATTCATAAACATTATATTTGGGAAAGGCCCATCAATTCCTACACTTTCTAGTGTTTTCAGTATGAATGGGTGTTGTATTGTGTCAAGAGCTTTTTCAGCATCTATTGAGATAATCATTTGATTTTTATTTGTTACCTTTATATGTGGATGCTTTTCCTAATGTTGAACCATCCTTGCATTCCTGGTATAAATCCCACCTGATCATAGTGCATAACCCTCTTGATCACTTGCTGGAGTCTTTTTGCTAGTATTCTATTAAAGATTTTTGCATCTTTGTTCCTTAAGGAGATTTGTCTGTAGTTTTCTTTCTCTATTTTTGATCTACCTGGTTTGGGATTAGTACCATATTTGTGTTATAAAAGGAATTTGGTATAACTGCTTCTTTGCTTATTATGTCAAATAGTTTGTATAGTATTGGAATTAGTTGTTCTTTGAATGTTTGTTAGAATTCTCTTGTGAATCCATCTGGTCCTGGGGATTTTTTTTCTTAGGAAGTTCTTTGATGGCTTTTTCTTTTTCTGAGATGGAAATATTTAATTATTCTATTTCTTTTTCTGTTAATCTAGACAATTTATGTTTTTTTTTTGTAAATATTCATCCACATGACCTATATTGCCATATTTATTGCCATTTAGTTGAACAAAATTGTTTTTAATAATTACCTTAATTTCTTCATTAGAGGTGATGTCTCCCTTTTTATCTTTGATATTAATAATTTGGATTTTTCTTTCATTTTTTTATTAGATTAAACTGAACTTTGTCAATTTTGTATGTTTTTTTCAAAGTGTAGCTTCTGGTGTCATTTATTCAAAAGTTTTTTTTTACTTTTGATTTTATTAATTTCTCCTTTAATTTTTATAATCTCTAATTTAATTTTCATCTGCAGATTTTTAATTTGATAGCTTTCTAATTTTTTGATTTGTATACCGAATTCATTGACTTCTGCCCTCTCTGATTTGTTCATATATGTAATCAAACATATAAATTTCCCCCTTATTACTGTTTTGGCTGTATCCCACAAGTTTTTTTTTTTTTTTAGGATGTCTCATTATTGTCATTCTCTTCAATGAAATTATTAACTGTTTCTATGATTTGTTCTTTAATTAATTGATTCTGGAGAATTATATTATTCAATTTCCAATTAGTTTTTTGATTTGCCTCTCCATATGACCTTACTAATTATTATTTTTATTGCATTATGATCTGAAAAGATCGTATTTATTATTTCTGCTCTTTTGCATTTGTTTGCCATATATCTATGTCCTAGTGCATGGTCAGTCTTTGAGAATGTACCATGTGCTGCCTAAAAGAAAGTGTATTCCTTTTTGTCACTATTCATTTTTCTCCACATATCTATTAACTTTTATATGTCTAAGATTTCATTTAACTCTCTTACCTCTTTCTTGTTTATTTTTTTGGTTTGATTTATTCAGATCTCATAGAAGAAATTTCATTTCTCCCATTAGTATAAAGTTATTATCTATTTCCTCCTTGAGCTCTGACAGTTTCTCTTTTAGAAATTTGAATGGGAGGTTCCGGGTTAAGATAGCAGCAGAGCAAAAAGTAGCTGTTTGACCTCTCCTAAACCATGCATATAGGACTCCTCAAGAAGACTTAAAAACAAATCCAGAAGAACAAAGGGACCCAACAAAAGGGAGCAGCATTGAAGGTACATGGAATCAGGCATTTCCATGCTATAAAGGGGTGAAACAGCTCTCTCTAAAACACAATCTGAGCAACCCCCCTCCCCCACCCCACACCACCTACAGTGCCAAAGCCAGCGCATAAAAGTTAGAGCAAGTTTGGGGCATCCATTAAGTGGCTGGCAGCTGACCAGGGCCTGTTCCTGAGAGCAGCAAGACTTAAGACCCCAAGAGGCTAAAGAACTCACAGTCTTTGAACACAGACCTTGAGTGCAGGTGGAGGCGGAGGTGTGGACATAGGTGTGGGGCTAAGGAACAGATGAAGGGGCTGATACTGAGAGCAGGGGTGGACCTTGAGTGGGGATCGAGCTCAGAGAGGTGCTTGATGGTGGAAGCAGCACCCTGAAACTGTTAAAGGCTCTTCAAGCAGAAGAATATAATATAAAATACTTAGGAATCTATCTACCAAAACAAACACAGGAATTATACGAAAAAAATATAAAACACTTTCCAAACAATTAAAACTAGATCTAAACAATTGGAAAAGCAATGATTGCTCATGGGTAGGACAAGCTAACATAATAAAAATGACCACTCTACCCAAACTAATTTACCTATTTAGAGCCAGATCTGTCAAACTACCAAAAAACTTTTTCACTGAATTAGGAAAAACTATAACAAAGTTCATTTGGAATAACAAAAGATCAAGAATATCAAGGGAAATAATGAAAAAAAAAATGAAGGAAGGTGGCCTAGCAGTACCAGATATTAAACTATACTACAAAGCAGTGGTCATCAAAACGGTATGGTACTGGCTAAGAAACAGAAGGGAGGATCAGTGGAATAGACTTGGGGTTAATGACATCAGCAAGACAGTGTATGATAAACCCAAAGAGGTAAACTTTGGGGACAAAAATCCACTATTTGACAAAAACTGCTGGGAAATCTGGAAAACAATATGGGAGAGATTAGGTTTAGATCAACATGTCACACCCTACACCAAGATAAATTCAGAATGGGTAAATAACTTGAATATAAAGAAGGAAACTATAAATAAGTTAAGTGAACACAAAATAGTATACTTGTCAGATCTCTGGGAAAGGAAAGGTTTTAAAACCAAGCAAGAGTTAGAGAAAATTAAAAAATATAAAATGAATAATTTTGATTATATAAACTAAAAAGCTTTTATACAAACCAAAACAATGCAACCAAGATCAGAAGGGAAACAACAAATTGGGAAAAAATCTTTATAACAAAAAACTCTGACAGGGATCTGATTACTCAAATATACAAGGAGTTAAATCAATTGTATAAAAAATTAAGCCATTCCCTAATTGATAAATGGGCAAGAGAAATGAATAGGCAATTTTCAGGTAAAGAAATCAAAACTATCAATAAGCACATGAGAGAGTGTTCTAAATCTCTAATAATTAGAGAAATGCAAATCAAAACAACTCTGAGGTATCACCTCACACCTAGCAGATTGGCTAAAATGAAAACAGGGGAGAGTAATGAATGTTGGAGGGCATGTGACCAAATTGGAACATTAATGCATTGCTAGTGGACTTGTGAACTAATCCAACCATTCTGGCTGGCAATTTGGAACTATGCCCAAAGGGCTATAAAAGAATGCCTGCCCTTTGATCCAGCCTTAGCATTGTTGGGTTTGTACCCCAAAGAGATCATAGATAAACAGACTTGCACAGAAATATTTATAGCCATGCTTTTTGTGGTGGCAAAAAACTAGAAAATGATGTTATGCCCTTCAATTGGGGAATGGCTGAACAAAGTGTGATATATGCTGGTGATGGAATACTCTTGTGCTCAAAGGAATAATAAACTGGAGGAATTCCATGTGAACTGGAAAGACCTCCAGAAATTGATGCAGACTGAAAGGAGCAGAGCCAGAAGAACATTGTACACAGAGACCAATACACTATGGTAAAATAGAATGTGATGGACTTCTGTACTGGCCTCAATGCAATGACCCAGGACAATTCTGAGGGACTTATGGTAAAGAATACTACACACATTCAGAGGAAGAACTGCAGGAGAGGAAAACAGAAGAAAATCAACTACTTGATCACATGGGTTGATGCGGACATGATTGGGGATGTAGACTTGAAACCACCACACCAATGCAACTATCAACAATTTAGAAATAGGTCTTGATCAATGATACTTGATAAAAACAGTAGAAATGCATATTGGCCATGGGAGGGGGGAAGTTAGGGGGAGAAGGGGAAAGTAAGAGCATAAATCATGTAACCGTGTTAACTTTTCTAAAAAATAAATATTAATAAATGTTTAAAAAAAGAAATTAGGATGCTATACAATTTGGTGCAAACATATTGAGTACTGGTATTTCTTCATTGTCTGTAGTGTCTTTTATCAGGATGTAATTGCCTTCCCTATCTCTTTTGATTGGATCTATTTTTACTTTGGCTTTAGTGGTTATCAAGATTGCAACTACTGCCTTCCTTTTCTCAGTTGAAGACCAATAGATTTTGCTCCATCCTTCCACTTTCACCCTGTGTGTGTCTATCTGCCTGATGTGTATTTCTTGTAGAAAACATATGGACAAGTTTTGGTTTCTAATCTTCTTTGCCATTTACTTTCATCTTATGGAAGAGTTCATCTCATTCACATTCAGAGTTATGATTGTCAACTGTGTATTCCCCAACATTTCAAAGTCCTCTCTTAATTCTGCCTTTTCTTCTTTCACTCTTTCCTTTTTTAACCCTTAACTTCTGTGTATTGGCTCCTAGGTGGAAGAGTGTTAAGGGTGGGCAATGTGGGTCAAGTGACTTGCCCAGGGTCACACAGCTGGGAAGTGTCTGAGACCAGATTTGAACCTAGGACTTCCCATCTCTAGGCCTGACTCTCAATCCACCGAGCTACCCAGCTGCCCCCTCAAAATTTCCTTTTAAATCAGTGGTTTGCTTTTAGACAGACCCCCAAATTCCCACCCTTATTTTAATTCATTTTGGCCCCATCCATTTTCATTCTCCTCTTGTTATATTTTTAGGGTCAATTAGATTCCCTCCCCCCTCTTTCCCTCTCTTTTTGTACTCCCTGCTTCACTCCCTACCTTGGTTTTTCCCTTCTGCTTTTCCCTGTACTGTAAGACAGAATTTGTTACCCCAGTGGATCTAGTTGCTCTTCCCCCTCAGAATTGAATCCTATGACTTCCAAGAATATTATAACCAAATTCAAAAACTACCAGACCAAGGAAAAAATATTACAAGTTGCTAAAAAAAGAAGTCATTCAGATATCAGCAACCACAGTTAGGATAACACAGGATCTGACTGCGTCTACATTGAAGGACTGGAAGGCATGGAACACAATATTTTGGAAAGCAAGGGAACTGGGTCTACAACCAATAATCAACTATCCAGAAAAACTAACTATATTATTGTAGGGGAAAGTATGGTCATTCGATAAAATTGAGGACTTCCAAACATTCATCAAGAAAAAACTGGACTTAAACTGAGAGTTTGCTGCCCAAACCCAGAACTCAAGAGAATCAACATAAGGTAATTAAGAGAATGGGGGAGGAGAAAAAATCCTTTTTCTTTAAGGGACCCAACAAATTCAATCAACTTGTATCCTAAGAAGAAAAGAAGATATTGGCAAATATTAAAAATTGTTATTACCAACAGGGTAACTAGAAGAAATTTACATAGAGGGAACAGGGACAAACTGTATAGGATGAAATGTCAAGCAATATATATGTGTGTGTGTTTATGTGTGTATGTATGTGTGTGTGTGTATTTATGTATAAATATATACAAAACTGGGGGGGGGGAGAAGATAATAATAATAAAAATAGAAAAACAAACAAAAAGGAATGAATTTACATTTCATAAAGAAGCATGTGGGACCAACAGGGAAAAATAACAATACATTCTAAGGGTAAAGAGGTTAGAGAGAATAAATATTCAATACTTAAGTGCATTGAAATCAACTTAAAGAGGGAATAACAATCAGATCCATTACAGCAGAGAATTGATTCACCCCCTACAGAGAAGTAGAAGGGTAACAAATGGACTGGTGGGGAGGGAAGCAACACTAGGGAGGGAGAGGGCTTAGGGTGGAGTGCGGTATAGCTTTAAAGAACAATTAGAGGGGAATAAGAAGGAAGGGGAGAAAGGGAAGTACAACAATGGAGGGGATTATAGGAACTGATTAAAAACAAAATACTGGTATAGAAGGAAACAGTGAAAGAAGAAAGGACAGAACTAGGATAGAGAATCAAAATATCTGGGAATACAGAGTTGTGAATTATAACTCTGAATGTGAATGGGATGAATTTGCCCATAAAATAGAAGCAAATAGCAGAGTGGATTAGAAACGAAAATCCTACCTTATGTTGTCTACAAGAAACACACATGAGATAGACATACATAGAGTGAAAATGAGAGGATGGAGCAAAATCTTTTCGGCTTCAAATGAGAAAAAGAAGGCAGAGGTGTGCTATGATGATCTCGGATAGAGCCAATTTAAAAATACATATGGTTAAAAGAGATAGAGAAGGTAACTTCATCCTAATAAAAGGTAGTATAAAAAATGAATAAATTTCAGTACTCAATATGTATGCACCAAACGGTATTTCTTCCAAATTTCTAAAGGAGAAGCTAGTGGAGCTTAAGGATGAAATAGATAGCAATACCATACTAGTGATGGACCTCAACCTTCCATTATCAGATCTAGATAAATCAAACCAAAAAATAAATAAGAAAGAGATAAGAGAGATGAATGAAACCCTAGAAAAATTAGAGTTAATAGATATATAGAGAAAAATAAATAGGGACAAAAAGGAATACATCTTTTTTTCAGTAGCATACGGAATATTCACAAAGATAGACCATGTAATAGGGCATAGAAATATGGCAAACAAATGCAGAAAAAAGCAGAAATAATGAATGTAACCTTTTCAGATCATAATGCAATAAAAATAGATATTAGTAAGAATACATGGAGAGGCAAACCAAAAACTAATTGGAAATTAAATAATATGATTCTCCAAAATAATTTAGTGAAAGAAGAAATTATAGAAACAATTAATAATTTCATTGAAGACAATTACAATGATGAGACATCTTATCCAAACCTATGGGATGCAGCCAAAGCAGTTCTAAGGGGAAATTTATATCACTGAGTGCATATATTAACAAATTAGGGAGGGCAGAACTTAATTGGGCATACAATTTAAAAAAACTAGAAAATGAACAAATTAAAAATCCTCAGATGAAAACTAAATTACAAATACTAAAAATCAAAGGAGAAATCAATAAAATTGAAAGTAAAAGAACTATTGAATTAATAAATAAGACTAGAAGCTTTTATTTTGAAAAAAAACAGATAAAATAGACAAGGTACTGATAAATCTAATAAAAAAGGAAAGAAGAAAAGCAAATTAACAGTATCAAAGATGAAAAGGGAGACCTCACTTCTAATGAAGAGGAAATTAAGGCAATCACTAAAAATATTTTGCCCAATTATATGGCAATAAATATAGCAATCTAGGTGATATGGATGAATATTTATAAAAATATAAATGCCTAGATTAACAGCAAAAGAAATAGAATACTTAACTAATCTAATATCAGAAAAATAAATTGAACAAGCCATCAAAAAACTCCCTAAGAAAAAATTGCCAGGGCCTGATGGATTCAGAAGTGAATTCTATCAAACACTCAAAGAACAATTAATCCCAATACTATACAAATTATTTGATATAATAAGCAAATAAGGAGTCTTACCAAATTCCTTTTATGACACAAATATGGTAATGATTCCAAAGCCAGGTAGATCAAAAACAGAGAAAGAAAATTACAGACAAATCTCCTTAATGAATATAGATGCAAAAACCTTAAATAGAATACTTGCAAAAACACTCCACTTCAACTTTAAGAAAACCATGCACATAATTGACCATATCAACAAGCAAACCAACAGAAAAGACATGATTATCTCAAAAGATGCTGAAAAAGCCTTTGACAAAATACAATACCCATTCCTATTGAAAACACAAGAAAGTATAGGAATAGAAAGTCCTTTCCTATGAATAATAAACAGTATATATCTAAAACCAACAACAAGCATCATATGCAATGAGGATAAATTAGAAGACTTCGCAATAAGATCAGGAGTGAAACAAGGATGCCCATTATCACCTCTATTATTTAAAATTGTACTAGAAATGCTAGCAGTAGCAATTAGAGAAGAAAAAGAAATTGAAGGCATCAAAATTGGCAATGAGGAGACTAATCTATAATTCTTTGCAGATGATATGATGGTCTACTTAAAAAATCCTGGAGAATCAACTAAAAAGCTAGTAGAAATAATCAACAACTTTAGCAAAGTTGCAGAATACAAAATACATGCACATAAATCATCAGCATTTCTATATATTTCCCACACATCAGAGCAGCAAGAGGTAGAAAGGGAAACACCATTTAAAATCACCCTAGATAATATAATACTTAGAAAACCATGTACCAAAACAAACAGAGGAATTATATGAACACAACTACAAAACACTTTCCAAACAATTAAAACTAGATCTAAACAATTGGAAAAACATTGACTGTTAATGGGTAGGACAAGCTAACATAATAAAAATGACCATTCTACACAAATTAATTTACTTATTTAGTGCCATACCTATCAAACTACCAAAAAACTTTTTTTACTGAATTAGAAAAAACTATAACAAAGTTTATTTGGAAGAACAAAAGATGAAGAATATCAAGGGAAATAATGAAGGTACGTGGCCTAGCAGTACCAGATATTAAGCTATACCATAAAGCAGCATATCAAAACAATATGGTACTGGCTAAGAGACAGAAGAGAGAATCAATTGAATAGACTTGGGGTAAGTGGCATCAGCAAAACAGTGTATGATAAACCCAAGAGCCCAACTTTTGGTACAAAAATCCACTATTTGACAAAAACTGCTGGGAATATTGGAAAACAATATAGGAGAGATTAGGTTTAGATCAACATCTCACACCTTAAACCAATATAAATTTAGAATGGGTGAAAGACTTGAATATAAATAAGGAAACTCTAAGTAAATTAAGTGAACACAGAATAGTATTCTTTTCAGATCTCTGGGAAAGGAAAGATTTTAAAACCAAGCAAGAGTTAAAGAAAATTAAAAAATATAAATTAAATAATTTTGATTATATTAGATTAAAAAGGTTTTCTACAAACAAAACAATGCAACCAAAATCAGAAGGGAAACAACAAACTGAGAAAAAATATTTATAACAAAAAATTCTGACAGAGGTCCAATTACTCAGATATCCTAGGAACTAAATCAATTGTATAAAAAAATCAAGCCATTTGCCAGTTGATAAATGGGTAAGTGACACGAATAGGCAATTTTCAGGTAAAGAAATAAAAACTCTCAATAAGCACATGAGAAAGTGTTCTAAATCTCTAATAATTAGAGAAATGCAAATCAAAACAATTCTGAGGTATCACCTCACACCTAGCAGATTGACTAAAATGATAGCAGGGGAGAATAATGAATGTTGGAGGGGATGTGGCAAAATTGGGACATTAATTCACAGCTAGTAGAGTTGTGAACTTATCCAACAATTCTGGATGACAATATGGAATTATGCCCAAAGAACAATAAAAGAATGTCTCCCCTTTGATCCAGCCATACCATTGCTGGGTTTGTACTCCAAAGATATCATAGATAAAAGACTTGTACAAAATTATTTATAGCTGTGCTCTTCGTGATGGCAAAAAGCAAACTGGAAAGTGAGGGTATGCCCTTCAATTTGGGAATGGCTGAAGAAATTCTGGTATATGTTGGTGATGAAATACTATTGTGCTCAAAGGAATAATAAACTGGAGGAATTCCATGTGAACTAGAAAGACCTACAGGAATTGATGCAGAGTGAAAGGATCAGAGCCAGAAGAACATTGTACACTGAGACTAATATACTGTGGTAAAATTTAATGTAATGGACTTCTGTACTAGCATCAATGCAATGACCCAGGACAATTTTGAGGGATTTATGGAAATGTAAGATACTACAGGAGAGGAAACACAGAAGAAACAACTGCTTGAACACTTGGGTTGATGAGGACATGTTTGGGGATGTAGACTGGAAAGGACCACACCAATGCAACTATCAATGATATGTAAATAAGTCTTGATTAATGACATATGTTAAAACCAGTGGAAATGCACATTAGATATGGGGGGGGAGGTTGAGAGGGTGAAGTGGAAAGTAAAATCAAGAATCATGTAACCATGGAAAAATTTTCTAAAAAAAAATGAATTGATTCTTTTGAGAGTAAGGTTTAAGTATTACCTATTAACACTCTCTTCCTTTCCATCTTATAATAGTATTCTTCACTTCCCCTTCCCATACAGGTCTTTATGTTGTATAGATTATTCTCTTTTTCTTATTCCTTTAAGTTTCTCTTGCTGACATCTTCTATTCCCCCACAGCTTTTATTTCTTTATTTCTTTTTATTTTGTATATCATCTTAAACTACTTAGTACCCCAACCTTTCCCTATATATAGTTCTTCTAATTACTATAATAGTGAATACAAATTTTTTATAGTTACAAATAAAATTTTTCCCTATCGGAATATAAGTAATTTGATCTTATTGAAGCCCTTTACGAAGAACCTTTAATTTTTTTTCTTTCCCCTCTTTTTCTTATTTACATTTTCATATTTCTCTTGGTTTTTCTGGTTGGATATCAAACTTTTCATTTAGTCCTTGTCTTTTCTTTGCAAATACTTGGAAATCTTCTATCTTGTTGAATGTCTATACTTTCCCCTACAAGTATATTGTCAGTTTTGATGGGTAGGTGATGCTTGGTTGTAGACCCAGTTCTTTTGTCTTTCTGAATATCATATTCCAAGCCTTGAGGTCTTGTAGTGTGGAGGCTGCCAGATCCTGTGTAATACTGATTGGTGTTCCTTGATAGTTGAATTGTCTCTTTCTGGCTTCTTGTAATATTTTCTCCTTAATTTGAAAGCTTTTGAATTTGGCTATTACATTCATGAAGGTTGTCCTTTAAGGATTTAGTGTAGAGGGTGTTCTATGGGTTCTTTCAATATCCATTTTGACCTCTTGTTCCAGGACATCAGGGCAGTTTTCTTGGATAATTTCTTGTAGTATGATATCTAGATTTCTATTTGTCTCTGATTTTTCAGGAAGACCAATCATTCTCAAATGTTCTCTTCTAGACCTGTTTTCTTGATCTGTTATCATCTCATTGAGATATTTCATGTTTCTTTCTATTTTGTCAGTCTTTTGACTTTGCTTTATTAATTCTTGCTGCCTTGTGAGATCATTGGCTTCTACTTGCACAATTCTAGCCTTTAAAGACTGGTTTTCAGCTATAATCTTTTGGTTTTCCTTTTCAGTCTGGTCTACCTGGGTCTTCATGGCTTCCAGCTGGTCATTTCTGGTCTTCAAATTGCTTATCATTTCATTTGATTTCTGAACCTCAGTATCTAATTGTGAAATTCTGCCTTTTAAGCTGTTATTTTCTTTTTGAACTATTTCCCACTTTTCTTGCCAAATCTCTTCTACCTTTCTCATGATCTTGGATTGGGATTCTTCAAGAGCTTGTCACCAATTTTCATTCTTTTGGAAGTGTTTGGATGGTTTTTTTTTCATATTTGTCCTCTTCTGCTGTGTGTTCTGTGGTTTGGATTTTTTCTATGTAAAATTATCTAGAGTTAGTGGATTTTTCTTGTTTCTTTTTTTGGTTGGTTGGTTTTTCTTAAGACTTGCTAGCCATTACTGTGTTGTTTCTTGCTTCTCTCAGAAGTCTGGGTGAAGGGGCCAGGCTCTCTGTGTATGGTAGCCTGAGGCTACTTTTTCACTCTGCATGTGGTTTCTGCTGTATGCCACCACAGCCCTACTCCCCTCTCCACCCCCAAAGTCCACACTCTTCAGCCTCCTGGGGTTTCGGGTCTAGCTGTTCTCAGGGGTGCTCTTGATTTGGTGCCAAGAACCCCACTGCTTTAATTCTAGGGAGCTGGCTATGGATCCTTCCCTGTAGGTGGGGTGGGGGAGGGTTTGATCAGCTTACAGTTTGGTGGGAGCTAATTTATGCCCTTTGCTTATCTGAACTTAGCCTTTTTTTTCACATATTGTACAGGTTGATGGTGGGGAGGGTAAAAGTTCTGCAACTACTCTGCAGACATCTTAACCCAGCAGTTCCAAAATACCATTTAGAAAAAAGAAAACTTAAAAATAAGAATAGATGACATGTGAAATGATATAGCAATTGTACTAAAGAGAAGAACTTTTTAACTGGCAGAATTAGCCATGTGGGGAAAAAAGAAGTGAAAAAATTCATTAAGGAAAATAACTCTTTACAAAACAAATTTGACCATCTGAAGGATTTTAAAAAAAATACCTCACTCCAGAAAATCATGGTGTAAGAATTAGAATTAGGTAAGTAGAAGCTAGTGAATCCATGGGACATCAAGACTCATTCAAACAAAGAAAAGAATAAAAAAATAGGAAAAAAGGTGAAATATCTCATAAAAATTTATCTAAAAAATCCAGAGCAGACAATAGAAGAATTAGTGGACTGAAAGACATGATTTTAAAAAAGAAGTTAAATATTGGCTTTCAAGAAATTACAAAGGAAAACTGCCCTGATATTCTAGAATCAGTAGGAATAATAGAAAAGGAAAGAATCCCCCAATCACCTTCAGACAGATATCCCAAAAGGATAATTCCCAGGAACATTATAGGAAAATTATAGAACTCTCAGGTCAAGGAAATAATATGCAAGCAGCCAAAAAGAAATAGATACTGTGGAGCCACAGTCAGGATAACACAATATTTAGTTCCTTCTTCATGAAAGGATTGGAGTGTTTGTTATTCCAAATGTCAAAGGAGCTAGGACTTTGACTAAGAACTATTTACCCTGGAAAACTGAGAATAATCCTTCAGGGGACAAAAATGGATATTCAATTAAATGAGGACTTTTAAACATTCCTAGTGAAAAGATCAGAAATGAATGAAAAATTTGACTGTTAAATACAAGACTCAAGAGAAGCTTAAAAAGATGAACAGGAAAGACAAATAAAAATAATCAATGAAATCGTGTACATTCCTACATTGGGATATTATTCTTGTAATTCCAATGAAATTCATCATTATTAGTGCCCTTAGAAGGAGTGTACATAGAGAGAGGTAAGGATGTGATTTGAATATAATGGAATGATAAAAAAATTAAAGAATGAGAGTGGAATGTATTTGGAAGAGGATAAAGAGAAAATAGAATGAGGTAAATTGTTTCACATAAAAGAGAAATGAAAGAGCTTTTACATTGAAGGGAGGAGAGAGAAAATGAGGAGGGAAAAATATGAACCTTATTCTCATCAGAATAGGCTCAGTGTGGGAAGAATAATACCAAACAATTAGGGGTAGAAATCTCTTACCCTACAAGAAAGTAGAAAGGGAAAGGGATAATAGAATAATGTGGGGCAGATAGAAAAGAGATCAAATTGGCAGAAGTGGAGGTCAGAAACTTAACAAGAGGAAGTAGAGTAGAGACCAATACACAGTAAACGTACTGGTCCAGCAAAATTTTTACAAGTTTTTCTAATAGAGGCCTCATTTCTTACATACATAGATAAATTAGTTGAATGTATAAGACTAAAGTCATTCTCCAATTGACAAATAGTCAAAGGAGATGAACAGGCAATTCTCAACAAAATGAAGTTCCCTATTATCATGTAAAAATAAATGCTCTAAATCACTATTGATTTAAGAAATGCAAATCAAAACTACACCTATCAGATTGACTATTATGACAGAAAAGGAAAGTGACAAAACTTGGAAGGGATATGGGAAAATTGAGACATTAATGTACTGTTGAGGGTATTGTGAACTGATGTCAAGCATTTTGGAGAGCAATTTGGACCTATTGCCCAAAGTGCTATAAAATAGTACATACCCTTTGACACAGCAATATCTTTATTAAGGTTTTATCCAAGAACATTTAAAAAATGATGGAGGACTCATTATGAATAAAAATATTTAAAACAGCTCTCTTTGTTGGGACAAAGAATTGGAAAGTAAGGTAAAACCCATCACCTGGTAAATGGCTGAATAAATAACAATATATTATTGTAAAAAAATGCTATTGTGCTATAAGTAAAAATGAACAGAAGGCTGCCAGAGAAAACTTGGAAAGACCTATAAGAATCAAAGGAGAATGAAATGAGAAGAAACAAGAAAAAAATTTTACACTATGATAAGAATACTAATGAATAACTAAATATGACTATTTGGTCATATTGAATAACTAAATGAATAATGAATAACTAAAAATGATTAAGTTTTCCTCAGTAATATATTGTTTCAAAACAATCTCAAAAGATTCATGATAAAAAATTATTTTTTTCCAGAGAAAGAATTGGTTGAGTTTGAACTCAGACTGAAGCAAACTTTTTCACTTTCTATCTTAATTTTTTATTTGAGTTTCCTCAAACAAAAATATTAATTTGAAAAACATATTTTACATGATTACAGATGTAAAATTTATAGGAGACTGCTTACCATCTCATGAGTTTGAAGGACGAAGGAGAGAATTTGAGACATAAAATTATTTTTTGAAATATTGGAAATTATTTTCATATGTAATTGGATGAAAATCAAATAAACTTAAAAAATATAGTTTACAAATTGAAATTGAGATGGGATTTGATGACATGACCTAAATTATATTCATTTACATACTGATATCAACTTAGAAGGAGCTTCCTAATGGAATTCCTTAAGTGTCTGTCCTTAGCTCTTTACCCTTTAAAATTTTAGCAATATTTGGACAGTAATGTGGAACTCATGATTAATTCATTTGTAGTTAACATGCAATAGATATAGATTCAATATAATGGTAGGAGTTTTATTGTACTCACCACTACTCAGAACATATCTGGAGTTATGGGTACCACAGTTTAGGGGAAAAAAACTTCATTTACATGAAGTATAGAATGGTCAAAATATTAAATAAGAATAGAAGGCATAATTTGTAAGAATCATATTAAGTAACTAAGATCATTGCAAAAGAGAGGATTTAATGTCAATAAGATTGCTGTCCTCAAGTATATAAAAGATTGTTTCAGGAAATATTTGGTGTACTTGGCTCTAAAAGTCAGAAAAAAAGGATGTTTCAAAAAGAAAATTACAAATAAAACCTATGTACCAATAAGAAATCTCAAGAATGGAAATGGGTTTCAAGACACTTTGGTGTAGGATAAAGGACTGGATATTTAGGTAAGAGTTGGACTAGATATTTTTTGAGTTCCTTGCCAATGTTGAGATTCTGTGGAATGAAATATCATTGGATTTCTATCCAAGTGTAATTGTGATTTTGATCCTGTACTCATTTATAATTTCTTTCTCATGTGGTACTTTTCATTCTTTATTAAAAGAGGGTCATTTTTTTCTATACCCTCAAGACTCAGATCAAGACTCAATAAAAATTCAAGAAAAAATTTGAAGGGAAACAGACTTGGCGGGGAGGGGAGTGGGGTAGATAGTGTATGAGGAATCTTCTAAGAAAGGAATGATGAAGAACAGAAGGAAACACTACAGGGAGGAAATTATTGATTTCCACAAAAAGAAAATCCCAGCATGCTGGAATGTGGTGATTGTGTAATTGTTAATTATACTCTGAGTTTTCATTAATAATCACACCACTTACCAGTGTCTAAATAAATAACAGTTTGCACTATTATATAAAATTTCATTTGAAATTTTAAAAAGAAATCCTGGGAATTAACCCTAAACATTCATGAGAGATAGCTTATTCATTTGTTGAAAAAATAACTGAGAAGCAAACAAAAGAAAAGTTACTTTTAAGTGGAATGAATATTTCAATGTAAAAAGAAAAAAAAAGAATGATGAAATTTTGAAGTTTCAGGGAAGTACATTGAATTATGTGAGAAGAGTAAAACCAGCTTATATAGGTAGATTAAGACAGAAAGACTATGCACTATGGGAAATATTACAACAAATTAAAGGAAATCAGGAAAAAATCCTTCATATTCACCCCTGCATAAACTAGTAAATTCTTGGGGTGATGGTAATCTGCTTAAGGAGGCTTGGATGACAAAGAAGGAAGTTAAAAAACTTTGCAAAGCCTGGACAAATAAATCTCTTAGCTGGCCAAAGTATGGCTCTTTTGATTTCAAGATCTTAAAAGATTTAAGTTAGTCATTAAAAACAAAGATTCCAAAGACTATAAATACTGGCTCTTGTAGGCATATCATTTTGATAAATTAACCCTGCCCTCATTGCCCTCCAGTAACAAAACCATTCTTCCTTTGGAACCAGATCATTCTGGCTTAACTCCTTCATTTCCTTTTCCTGAACCCTTGATTATATCTAGCAAGAAAATGCCCTATCATCCTCCCACCAGGATTATGAGGAAGTTTTTCCTCTTACTGACCCAAACCAGGACTTGACCCCTTCTGCCCCTCCCCCTTTCAGACTCCTTTCATTCCCCACTCCTCCCATTTTCTTTCTTCCCAATCGATTTCTCTACTCTCAATTACCATCTGACTCTCAATCCCACTACCCTTACACCAGAGAGTTTCTTCCTCATCTCTACTCAGTCTCCACACAACTTCCATATTTCTACCAGAACCATCTTTGTCCTCACTCTCTTGGCCATTATTTTCTCTGACCTCCATCCCCATCCCACTATGTCTCCCTGTCTCCTCCTTACTCTTGGCCGTGCCCCCCATACCTGTTCAGTACTTCCTCACTCCTCCCCTCCCCTTAGTCCCCAAAATCTATCTCCCACCTACCCTGGATAGGCCCCCAACCCCACCCCCTCCTATAAGCCCTACCCCTAAGCCTCACCTTTTCTCTCAACTCCACCCCTAGTCACACCCCCAATCCTTTTACCCTGCCTCCCTACCCTCTGACCAACCCTTCAGTGTAGGGGACCCCAGAGGAATAGCTAGTGATCTTTCTGATGGTGTGGGGGGAAGGTTTCTGAAGTCAGATTATAAAACCTTTGATTTCCCAACCCTGATGTTTTAATACCAGTTATTCCAGGTCATTCCCCTCCCCAAAATAAAGAACCTCATCTTACCCTGAAAGTTGAGAACACATATTATGATTGCCTCTTAGACACTGGAGCTTCCAGGTCAGTTTTGGTGAACAAACCTGATTCTGAATGCAATCATTTTGGTTCTTTAAATATAGTAGGTATGTGAGGAGCACCTCTAAAAGTCCCAAAGTTTTCTCCTTGAATGGTGCCTGTGGGACCCCTCTCAGTAAAAAAATATTCTTTCAATTCCAGATTCCCCTATAAATTTGTTAGGGAGAGATCTTTTATGCAAACTTAGAGCTCTAAAGATGTCTCTATGATGCTAGAATTGCCTGAGGAATCCTTATATTTGTTTCCTGTCCTTCTTTCAGATAGTTAGAAGGTAAAGGAACCCCCACCTTTGAAATCCTATCTGATATGCCTGAGTCTCTCTGGGCCACATATTCTTCCAATGTAGGCCTACTCAAATGAGCTAATCCTGTTCATATTCAGACAAAAGATGGTCCACCTCCTTCCATTCTTCAGCATCCCCTATCAAAAGAGGCAATTGAGGGAATTTTCCCATTGTTAGATTAATTAATTAAACAAGGAATTATAATACCATGTAAATCTAAATATAATACATCTATTCTCCCTGTAAAAAAGCCAAAACTAGGACCAAATTGAAAACATGTTTATAGATTTGTACAGGTTTTAATAGCTATAAATAATCATGTCATAAAAAGGTAACCTGTGGTTCCCAACCCCGTTACAATTATCTCCTCTATTCCCAGCTCAGCTACATATTTTACTGTGGTAGATCTGTGCTTAGCATTCTTCTCAATCCCTATCCATGAAAATTCTAGGGATATGTTTGCCTTCACCTAGAAAGGCTTTCAGTAGTAATGGTCCTGGTTACCACAGGAGTTTGTCAATAATCCAGCCCTGTTTTAACAAATTTTCACACAGGATTTAGCTAATATCATTTTTCAGGAGAGCTGTTTGATACAATTTATATATGATACAATTTATTCATGGTCTGCTCTTGGTCCCATAAAATGCCACAGTGTGCCAGGAAGATAGCTAGCATTTTCTCTTAGAGCTATATAGGAGAGACCAAAAGGTCTCAAAGACAAAGATTCAGTGATGTCTCCCCAAAGTTGACTATTTAGGGTTTGTTCTAACTGCTGGTGCACTAAGTGAATTGAAGATATTCATAAATTGACTACCCTCTCCACTAAGAAATTGTTGAGGGCAGTTTTAGGAGCATCAGAGTTTTGTAGGCAGTGGATCCCTCACTATGGAGAAATCACTAAATCCCTTCTAGCTCTGACAAAAAATTCAGTCCCTGAACTGCATAATTAGATGCAGAACACCTGTCAATTCTTTCAGATTTAAATCAACCTATCCTGTCTGCCCCTGATCTTGGCATTCCAGATTACAAAAAGCCATTTAACTTATATGTACATGAACAGAGGGGAGTAGCTTCAGGTATTTAAACTCAAACTTTAGGACCTGTTCAGTTTATTATTCAGCCCAGCTGGTCTGGTAGCTTAAGAAAACCTTATCCTGTCTTAGAAGAGCAGCTGCCACAGGTTTGTTAGTAACTAAATCTGCTGATTAAGTATTGGGATGAATTAATAATATCATGAATTTGAGGCACTGTAGTTAAGGCATAGAACACAGGCATTTTTCAATCAAATTTTCACAAGATATGATGTAACTCTTAATTTGCCACCTTGCTTTCAGGTTCTCTCAGGAGAACCATTACACAGTTGTGAATCTTTAATGGCCATGAATGAAAAATATCAAGATAATCTCTTGGATACTCCTTTAGACAACTCAGACTTAGTCTTATTCACTGATGGTTCTTCTTTCATGAGAGATGGCATATGCTACCCTGGAATTGTTGTAGTCATAGAATTTGCCACTGTGTGGCCAACTTCATTGCCCTTAAATATAAGCGCTCAAGATGCAGAACTGATAGCTCTAAAATATGCCTGTATAATTGACAAAGATAAGAAGGCAACAATTAGCATGGACTCTAGATATGCATTTCAAATTTGTTATGCTGTAGGTATGCTATGGCTTCAAAGGGGATTTTTAACATCAGCTGGAAAATGTATCACAAATGCAGAGATCATTAATGAAGTGCTCTCTGCTCTCCAGCTATATGAAGCTCTAGGTGTAGTTAATTGCTGTGCCCACACAGGTGGTACTGACTGTGTTTCTAGAGGGAACCACCAGGCAGATACTGCAGTAAAGCTCCCTGTCTTAGTGGGACCTGAATTGATTTTGACTTGGATAATTTGTAATGATTCAAATTTATCTCTCTCTTATAATGAACAGGAAGTGGAAAAATGGAAAAAAAGTTTAAAGCAAAACAGTTCAATGGGCTATGGGTGTCATCTGAAAGAAAAATCCTACTTCCTAGAAGTTTTTCTCACCAAATATGTTTATCCTTCATAAGAACCATCACTTTGGCACTCAGGGTATTGTAGACTCTGTTAAAAAGGTATTGATAGTTTTTTTTCTGGGTTAAGATGGCAGCAGAGTAAGAAGCAGCTCTTAACCTCTCCTGACTGAAACACACAAAACTCCTCAAGGGGACATAAAAACAAGTCCAGACGAAGGGAGGAACCCCCACAACAGGGCACAGTGTGGAAGGTACATGGAATCGAGGCATTTCCAGGCTATAAAGGGGTGAAACAGCCCTCACGAAATCACGGGCTGAGTAACCACCCCACCCCCAACCCCTCCACACTCATCTATAGCTCCGAAGCCAGCTAAAAAGAAATAGAGCAAGTTTGGGGCACCCATCGAGTCATTGGCAGCTCCGGGGCCTGTTCCTGAGAGCAGCAAGATTTAGGACCACAATAAGCCAAAAAACACAGGCGAAATCTGAATGCGGGAGCAGGACGCTGGGTGCAGAGCGCAGGCTGAGAGCGCAGGCACTGTGGAGGCGTGGGTGGAGGCAGACGCAGCCAGGAACGAAAGCCTAAGTGGGGAACCAGTGTGGACGGGTATACGACTGTGGAAGCAGCGCCCTGAGACTTGTAAAGAAACCTCCCGCAGAGGATCAAGTAAGGGGGTCCACCAGTGGCTTGACCTTGGAAAAAACCAGAACTCAGACCTCAGGAGTCAATAGATCTCGGACAGACACTGAGCTCAAGGATAAACCTGAGAAGCTGCTGGGCTAATGATGGCTACTCAGTCTCAGGAAGTTCAGAGGAGAAAGAATAACAACAAGAAAAAGAAGTCTTTAACACTCGACAGCTTTTACACAGAGAAAATCCAGACAACCGAGCAAACAGAGGAGGAGAACAAACAAGCATCTGGACCCTCCTCAAATAAGGAAAACTCCTCACAAGATATGGAAGAGTTCAAAACTGAGATTTTGAGGAAAATGGAAGAGATCTGGCAAGAAAATAACTGTTTAAAAGGTAGAATCTTGCAATTGAACACCAGAGATGACCAGATTGAAAAGGAATACCAAAAGATTATGGCCGAAAAACCAGAAGATTATGAAAGAAAACCAGAAGATTATGGCCGAAAACCGAAAGATTATGGCCGAAAACCGAAAGATTATAGCTGAAAATGAATCCCTAAAGGCTAGAATTGAGCAAGTAGAAGCTAATGATCTCTCAGGACAACAAGAACAAATAAAACAAAGTCAAAAGACTGAAAAAATAGAAGGAAACATGAAATATCTCAATGAGAAAATGACAGACCAAGAAAACCGGTCTAGAAGAGACAATTTGAGAATAATTGGTCTTCCAGAAAAACCAGAAATTAATAGAAACCTGGACTCCTTACTAAAAGAAATTATTCAGCAAAATTGCCCTGAAGTCCTAAACAAGAGGGCAATATAAACATAGAAAGGATTCATAGAACACCCACTACATTCGATCCAGAGAAAAAAAAGGGTAGAAATATTATTGCCAAATTCAAAAGCTTTCAAGCAAAAGAAAAAATCTTACAAGAAGCCAGAAAAAGACAATTCAAATATCAAGGAGCTCCAATCAGGATCACACAGGATCTGGCAGCCTCCACGCTAAAAGACCGTAAGGCTTGGAATACAATATTCAGAAAGGCAAGAGAGCTGGGCCTGCAACCACGGATCAACTACCCATCAAAATTGACTATATATTTCCAGGGGAAAGTATGGGCATTCAACAAAATTGAAGAATTCCAGGTATTTGCACAGAAAAGACCAGGTCTAAATGGAAAGTTTGATATCGAACCACAAAAATCGAGAGAAACCTGAAAAGGTAAATAAGATACAGAGGGGAAAGAAAGAAA